>NC_139905.1:910000-1082500 GCF_905171665.1 Trachurus trachurus | reverse complement strand
TATATATCTATGGTTAGCCGCTAGCTCCGTTAGCAGCCATATATATCTATGGTTAGCCGCTAGTTCCGTTAGCAGCCATATATATCCTATGGTTAGCCGCTAGCTCCGTTAGCAGCCATATATATCTATGGTTAGCCGCTAGCTCCGTTAGCAGCCATATATATCTATGGTTAGCCGCTAGCTCCGTTAGCAGCCATATATATGGTTAGCCGCTAGCTCCGTTAGCAGCCATATATATCCTATGGTTAGCCGCTAGCTCCGTTAGCAGCCATATATATCTATGGTTAGCCGCTAGCTCCGTTAGCAGCCATATATATCTATGGTTAGCCGTTAGCTCCGTTAGCCGCCATATGGTTTCTAGTTTCTTAAAAGAGCTCTCTATTTTCTGTGACTCACTCAAAAACATTAAGTCCAAGAATGCACAACGTTTATATCAACATTTATTTGATCTCTCCCTTCATCAGACCCCAGAAAACTAATGTGAGGTTTAATTTATGTTCTTTGTATCAAATATCTATTTATTTGAATTTTTTACCTCAAATTTTAAATCTTTATATATATATATATATATATATATATTTTTTTTTTTTTTTTTATTTTTTATTTTATGGCTTTCCTGTTCCATCTGTTACTGTGTTAAATCTTTATTGAAATGCTGACATGTTAAGCTCAGTTTCATTGATTTTATATTTTATATTTTAATTTTATACTGAAATGTGCTGCTTGTAATACTCTTACTGGTGTAACATGTGGACTGAGCTACTTTTACTTGTAACAGAGTACATTTTGACCAGTAGTATTTGTACTTTTACTGAAGTACTGGGGTGGAGTACTCTGTCCATCTCTGCTGACAAGTGGTAACGTAGATTCAGACTCTTTTAGAACCAAATACAAACTCCTCCATAGTGCTTCATCCCACGTCGACTATTGATGGACTGCCGCCATTTCCTGTTAAGACGACCTTCACAATAAAAGCCCCGAGGCAGTGATTTTATTGAAGTTTATTGAATAAAAAAAGCAAACAACCTCTGATCAATTAATGAATCAATAAGCAATAATCACAGATCAGAGTCCAGTGAGTGTGAACGCCGCCGCCGTCACGCCCAGCTGTCGCATGGCGGGGCGTTGAGGCACGGCCGCGTCTCCTCCGCGCCGCCGTCGGGGGCGGGGCCACAGTCGACCCGCGGGGTCCCGACGAACGCCACCTTCAGACCCTGCTGACCGAATTGGGTCCTGAAACACACACACACACACACACACACACACACACACACACACACACACACACACACACACACACACACACACACACACACACACACCTGATCACTGAGCCCGCAGGTGACACACACACTAGAGGAGTGGTTGTCAAACTTTTTTACATCAAAGACCCTAAATTGACACAAATTAGACCACGGACCCCGTTGGACAAAATTTTGAAGCAAACACCAGAAATACACAAATATTTGTTTGAATTTGTACATTCAAATTTTCGAACATCCGAATTTTTGGAAATATTGTAGAGACATTTCTGGAAAAAAGTGGTACAATTTCTCCAAAAACATTCTAACATTTCTAGGAAGAGGTGGTAAAATTCTAAAAAAAAATAAAAAAAATAGTAAAAAAAATAAATTTTCTTTGAAAAAAAGTGGTATAATTTCTCAAAAAATAAATAAATACAAAAAGAATTCTCCAAAAAAAGTTTAACAATTCTAAAAAAAAAGTGGTAAAATTTCTCAAAAACAAAGAAAAGAAGAAATCAAAAAAAAAAAAGTATAACAATTCTAAAAAAAAATTGGTAAAATTCCGAGAGGGACCTGTGTGCAGGGACAAGGGCGCCGCCATTAGCCCAGCTGATCCATACCGGAAGTCACGACCGGAAGTTGCTCTTCTTCGTGTATATTATTTCTATGTTATTCTAAGAACCCCCTCTACCTGCTCTTTTTACTAAACTTAACCAACTCCTTTCTTCATTGCCTAACCCTAACCAAAGCACCACCAACGACATTTCATTTCTTTTTTCTCTCTCTCTCCTGGTCTGCTGTCAGCAGGAGCGGCGCTAGCCGCTAGCCGTTCGGCGCTAGCCGTTAGCCGTTAGCAGCGTTTTTTAATAACTCAATAACTTAATAAACGATCCATGCAAAAAAATATTTAGTAGCTCAATCATGTTGTAACTAAGATATCCGCTGGAAAACAATATTTTATTATGGACCATTGAGTTACTGAGTTGTTTTTTTTATCTACATAGAAATGATACACACGAAGAAGAGCAACTTCCGGTCGTGACTTCCGGTATGCTCTTGTCCCTGCATACAGGTACTCTTGAAAATTCCTCAAAAATAAAAAAAGAATTCTAAAAAAAAAAGTTTAACAATTCCAAAAAAAGTGGTAAAAATTCTCAAAAACAAAGAAAAAAAGAATTCTCAAAAAAAAAAAAAAGCTTAACAATTCTAGAAAAAAGTGGTAAAATTTCGAGAAAAAGTTGGGGACCCCTTGAACCCTCTCAAGGACCCCTGGGGGTCCCTGGACCCCACGTTGAGAACCACTGCTCTAGAGGATGACACGGGAGTGGATTTTCACTCCCATCCTATCCCAATCCCGGGCCGGAGTAAGAAAATAAATCCCATCCTGTCCCAGCCCTGTTTTTTTTTCTTTTCTAAATGAATAAGTTAGTCATTAGGAAAGTCAATGGGTTTTGTGTTTTTGTTTGAGTACTACTTGTTTTTCATGCAGTTTCAATTCAAATGACATGGCACCAGCAACAGTAAATCTGTGGGTATAATCTGTATATACAGCTCTGGAAAAAATGAAGAGAGCACTCCCAAAATGATCAGTTTCTCTGGTTTTACTATTTATAGGTATGTGTTTGAGTAAAATCCTTTTTTTGTTTTTTTTGTTTTATTCTATCAACTACTGACAACATTTCTCCCAAAATTGAAAAAAAATATTGTCATTTAGAGCTTTTATTGGCTGAAAAAGACTAAACTAGTCTAAATAACAGAAATATCAAGTCTTTTCAGACCTTGAATAATAATAATAATGCAAAGAAAACATGTTCATATTTATTCCTAAACAACACAGCAAGAATATTTTAACTCATTAAGAGTTTATAAACCAGTTTTTGTGGGATAATGTCGATGTTTAATCCAGCAGTGGTTTATATAAAACCAGATGTGGTTCAGGTGATGACCTCATCAGAGTCTCATTAAGGAGAATGAGTTGTGTTTGTGTTGGTGTTTAAAAAAGAAAAGAAAAGAAAAGAATGACTGTCGTACATGTAGAGATGCTTTTAACAAACATTTGTGAAAGTGGTCTCTTATTTTTTTCTGAAACAAATAAGAGAGCACTTTCACAAAATGTTTCTTAAAAGCATCTCTACATGTACGACAGTCATTCTTTTCTTTTCCTGAGTTAAAATATTCTTGCTGTGTTGTTTAGGAATAAATATGAACATGTTTTCTTTGTATTATTATTATTATTATTCAAGGTCTGAAAAGACTTGATATTTTTGTTATTTAGACTAGTTTAGTCATTAGCCAATAAAAGCTCTAAATGACAATTTTTTTTTTCAATTTTGGGAGAAATGTTGTCGGTAGTTGATAGAATAAAACAAAACAAAAAAAATTGAATTTTACTCAAACACATACCTATAAATAGTAAAACCAGAGAAACTGATCATTTTGGGAGTGCTCTCTTAATTTATTCCAGAGCTGTATCTACAGTATATTGCCAATCCATTTTCAAACAACAAAAATCGGACCAACATAAATGTGTCATCATGGTCTGTGGTCCCGTTTTTCTATTATGGGCCAGCGGCTGAATGGCTGTAGTGTTTTGGATTGGCTGCCAGGTAAAGAAGGGGGGCGGAGCCACAGACACTCACCTGTATCCGGTGTATTTAGGTTCACAGGCTCTGGTCCGGGAGCGTTGGGAAGTTTCTCCACAGGGGGGCAGACACAGACTCCACTCCGACCACTCCTTCCAGGTGCCCGAAACTACACACACACACACACACACACACACACACACACACACACACACACACACACACACACACACACACACACACACACACACACACGCACACAAGCATGTGATTGGCTGTCACCTCTTTGCTCTGTCATTGATGTTAATCACCTGAGGAGAAGTCACTCAGTACGTTTACATGCAGAGCTTCATCCAGCTCGGCTCAAAATTTGATTTTGGCGTCAAGTCAGACTTCTGTCCTTGTTGCGCTGTGTGAAATGCATTGACTCGGTGCTGACGTTGGGTTTTTTTCTTTACTTTGCCGGGTTCGGGCGGCTTCTCTGCTCCACTTTGTGCCGTCTCTACGGTTGTGGAGCAGCACACATGCATTGTCCAGTTATACTCCGACTAAGGTGTTTACATGACGGAGAAAATCTAATTCCAATCGCATTATCTGGGTGTCTTAAACGGAGTTCTCAACTCCGATTTCAGTCGGACTAAGGTGTTTACATGCACTTCAGTTGTCCAGTTAAAGTCAGATTAAGGCAATAATTCGTTTTTTTCAAGTGTCATGTAAACGTACTGACTGTAAACTGAGCAGGTGACACAGCCCGCCCCTTTCCCACCAATTAAAATAGTTCTCAGGTGTCTTAAAGCAGAAGTCAGGTGAATGTTTGTGTTAATATAAGTCTTAAATAGTTATATCTTCCGACAGCAATCACTTCTATAGAGCGTTTGGTCTGAAACACGGGTCTGTCAGTCACTCATTAAAAAATTCTAGGAAAAAGTTGTGGCCCCGCTTGAACCCTGTCAACCCTCCCACTTTGAGAACCATTGACATTTACTTTAGGTAGTTTTGTTTAGATCACTGTAAAAGAGAGTAACAACAGCATTGGTCCAATGGCAGCGCCTCCTGGTGGAGGAATATGGGTTTTGCAAAAGAACTGACATCTCTGCATTGTTGGTGAATGAGCAGTGTGGTGTTTTCAATAATTTAAGGACATTTATAGATCACCCACGTTAATAGCATCATTGAGGATCCTTTACAGATAAACATTAACATATAGGAGAGTAAAAAAACACACAAACAGTTGTCTACATGAATGTTTCAATCTACATTTTGTAATAAACAAATTATAAGTGTAATTTGATATGACCAAGACACCTAAAAACAAAAACACGGCCGTTTTCATCAATTTACCAGCAAGTGGACAACACACATACATTGGAGTGAATGGGTTTTCTGGGCGCTTTTGCAATACCCATATCCTGCCACTAGGGGGCATGAGGCTTTAACCACGGGAGTCAATGGTGGTGTCATTACTCTCTTTTACACTGCTCTAGTTTTGTTGTACTGGGTATACTGTAAGTATTTATACATTTTCAGTATACTGAGTATACCTGAGTATCACATATACATATAGACTACACCACTGTGTGTGTGTGTGTGTGTGCGTCACCTACGTGGGCAGTCGTTGACGTCGTTGCAGAACCGCAGGTCGGAGAGCTTCGACCCGGGACAGATGGCGCCGCCGTGCGCTCGGCGGAGACACAGCCGCTCTTTGGTCTGCAGTCCCACCACCTTGTTCCTGCAGGTGATGGCCTTGTCGTCTTTACACGGGCCCCACGGCGTCCACGGCGACCACACGCCGTCCACTGCAACCACACAGAGGGACCATCAATCAATCAATCAACTTTATTTATATAGCACATTTAAAAAACCACAGGGGAAGCCAAAGTGCTTTACATTAGGACATAAAAGATTAAGGTAAAAGACATAAGCACATAAACACAAAATCACTTTAAAAACAAACAAACGGACCAGCTCACTTCAAGTGCTTTTATAGGGAGTGACAGGTAAAAAATTTAAATTAAGGTGAGTCAAAAGCAAGGGAGTAAAAGTGTGTTTTTAAAAGAGATTTAAAAAGCGAGGAGGCCAGTCGAACATTCAAGGGCAGCTCATTCAGGGACAGGTGACTCCGGGCTCCGCCCCCTCACAGCGCGGAGTGTAGGGGTCAAAGGCCCAATCCCATTTCTCTTTTTTACCCTACCCCTCGCCCCTTGCCCCTTGAAACGGAGCTACAAGGGGTAGAGGTCGAAGGTCAACCCCTACGAATTGGGACACCCCTTCAACAGTCACATACGTCATCACGTAGTCTCCACTGGCTTTTACGTAAGCTGATGCGGCGAGCTTTTGCCAGAAATCCAATCGCCTTGTACCATATAACTATAAAACATTTATTTATTTTTGTAAATGTGGTGGTTTGTGTCCGTAGGCTCCAGAGCCCCGAGGCAGCGCTGCTCTTCTGTCCAATACACACAGGAAGCTTCACTTTACATTCAGACTAACTAATGCTACTGATACAGCTGTTAGATTTCATCACTGAGACCAACATTAATCTCCTAAAAATAATTTAATAAGCCGGTAGTAAACCTCTAAAAACCTGTGGGTAAGTTAATTAGTGATCGTCTTCTCCCCCCGGGATGACGACGGAGGTTGGCCGGCCGAGCAGCTCTGCAGACCGGCTGCTGTTTCTATGTTGTGGAGCTTCACTTCTCCGAAAAACATCGGAGCAAACTTCTAACCAGCCGTCATCTGGATAAACTAACCTAACATTTGGGACCGAAACAGTTACTTACTCGCATGAAAAAATATTAAAACTTAATAAAGTGACGTCGGGGCGGTGCGTGGTGCAGTGGTTAAAGCGGCCGCCCCATGTAGAGGCTACAGTCCTCAACGCAGGCGTCCCCGGTTCGAATCCCGCGTCGGGCAGACCTTTCCTGCATGTCATTCCCCCTCTCTCTGCCTCCCCCTTTCCTGTCTATCTCACTGTGCTATCAAATAAAGGCAAAAAAGCCTAAAAATATAAAAAAACTTAATAAAGTGACGTAATAACAGCGCTACAGCAAGAAATAAAACAGTTTTTCACCTGTTTTACAGCCACCGCTGCCGGCTGCCGCAAGGAAACTTTTCATACCCCTCCGTTTGGAGTGTGCCTCTGAAAATCTCCGTTTGGAGGGGCATGTAGCCCTACCACTCCCCCCTATCCCTCTGTCCTAACGGGAACTGGGACACCCCTACCCCTACATGTGAACGCACAAAACGAAGGGGTAGGTGGTAAGTGGTAGGGCCAAGGGGGGAAATGGGATTGGGCCAAAGACAGGTGTGTTGTACCTGGACAGTACTTGTTGGTCCGACAGATCTGGGTTTGGCGTGAGTCTCCAGGACACGGCTTGCCTCCATGTTGAGGAGCGGGGGCATCGCAGCTTCTGACGGCCGCCCGCAGCCCCAGGCCACAGGTCACCGAGCACGGCCCGAAGGCCGACCACGAGCTCCAGCCGCCGTCCACTGGTGGAGAGAGACAGACGACCGTTGAAACAGCCAATCATAGTGTAGTTGTGTGTGTTTGTTTACAACACAACAGCTGTAGTGAGAACTAGGGCTGGGTATTGCCAAGGACCTCACGATACGATGCGCATCACGATACTTGAGTCACGATACGATACGATATTGCGATATCCAAATTTTCTGATATATTGCAATATATTGCGATATTCTACACAGTTCACTGAAAAATGTAAAAGGCATTATGCATCTTAAAATCCGAGTTGTATGTACATCAGATGATAGTGATAATTCATGGGACAAACTGAGTCAAAACAATGTAATTCAAATTATCCATGCCATTTTATTGTAACTATACAAGCGCAAGTTACAACAACATATTTGCATGAACAACACACTGTCTGAGGCAGCAGTACAGTGACACCTCGCAGAGCAGCGGTGCGGAAGTTGCACTGGATTTACGTCTGAAACATGATTTATTATTTGAAATTTTTTTTTTTTTAATCGATATTTAAATATTGAATATCGATAACGTATCGCAATATAAAGTATCGTGATATATTGCCATATCGATATTTTTGCCCACCCCTAGTGAGAACACACACAGCTGAGTTGTAGTCTAAGACCAAGACTAAATAAAAACTAGTCAATTCCTCTAAAATAAAAACTAAACTAAATCTGCTTCATCACTTGTTGAACTCACTAAAATTTAACTGGAATAAAAAGGAAAACTAGAAAAACTAAAACTAAAAACTAAATAAAGCTTTAATACACTGTAAAAACTCAAATATCTTACCAAGAATATTTGTCTTATTTCTAGTCAAAATGTATATAATTAAAATAAGAAACATCATGTTTTTCTTTCTTATTACAAGCACAAAAAACTTTCACTGGCAGATTTTTCTACTTATTTCAAAAGAATATTTGTTTGAAACAAGTGAAAATGATCTAAAAACAAGTTCATTTTTAGGTGATGAGTCTTATTTTAAGTGGAAAGAGATTAGTTTTGACTAGAATTGAGACATTTTGACAAGAAAAAGGACAAATATTCTTGGAAAGATTTTGAGTTTTTGCAGTGTGACCTTGGCGTAGACACACAGAGACAGGTGTAGGTGTACCTGGGCAGAAGGGCAGGTGGCTGCATCTGTCCGTCTGCTGAGCTCCGCCTCCACAGGGTTTCCCCGGCGGCACGGTGGAGGGGGCGGGGCTAGAGCAGAAGCGTTGCCGCGTTTGGGTCGAGATTCGAGTTGTTGTGTGACAGGAAGCGGAGCACTGACTCCAGGCCGACCAATCAGACCACAGCCCGTCAACTGTGACACACACGCACACCACACACAGGGTGGTCAGAGTGTGTGTCTGTGTGTGTCTCTGCTCAGTGTCCCTCATCAAACTCATAATACACAATCCAACAACTCCACAACGCTCTGGTGGACAAGTTGTGAGCTGCACATTCACCACGCTATGAGATAATAAAACAAATCCTCTGAACTACTTTCTCTTCTGAAATCCCTCCGCCCAGCAGCAGCCGTGTCTGGAATGTAGTTCCGGCTGCATTTCCCTCTAAAACAACTCTGTCTCTAATGTTACATGATTATCTCATAGCGTGGTGAATGTGCAGGTCAATGTGCAAACTTTTTTACATCAAGGACCCTAAAATTGACACAAATTAGACAACAAAATTTTGAAGCAAACACCAGTAATACACAAACAATCAATGTATGTTTAAAATAAGCATACATTTTTGAAAGATTATAGAGAAATTTCTGGAAAAAAGTGGTAAGATTTCTCAAAAAAAAGGTGAAACATTTCTAGAAATCTGTAAGATTTAAAAAATAATAATAATAAAAAAAGGGGCAAACAATAATAATAATAACATTTCTTTTAAAAAACAATAACAAGTAAAACTGAAAAATTGAGAAGAAACTGGTTAAATTCCTCTAAAGAATTCTAGAAAGAGCGAAAAAGTGGTAGGATTTCACAAACATTTTTTGAAAAATTTGGTACAATTTCTTTCTCTCAAAAAAGGGGCAAACAATAATACAAAAAGGGGTAAAAATTTCTTGAAAAAAATAATAAGTAAAAAAGAAAAATTGAGAAGAAACTGGTAAAATTTCTCTAAAGAATTCTAGAAAAAGCGAAGAAGTGGTGAGATTTCGCAAAAAATTTGGTACAATCTCTCTCTCTCAAAAAAAGGGGCAAACAATAATTCAAAAGGGGTAAAATTTCTTGAAAAAAATAATAACAAGTAAAAAAGAAAAAAAAAATTCTCTAAAGAATTCTAGAAAAAGGGAAGAAGTGGTGAGATTTCGCAAACATTTTTAGAAAACTTTGGTACAATTTCTCTCAAAAAAAGGGGCAAACAATAATACAAAAAGTGTGTGTCTGTGTCTGTCTGTGTGTGTGTGTGTGTGTGTGTGTGTGTGTGTGTGTGTGTGTGTGTGTGTGTGTGTGTGTGTGTGTCTGTCTGTCTGTCTGTCTGTCTGTGTGTGTGTGTGTGTGTGTGTGTGTGTGTGTGTGTGTGTGTGTGTGTCTGTGTGTGTGTGTCTGTCTGTGTGTGTGTGTTACCTGGGCAGGGGCTCTGACACACGTGTGTCTGCGTGCTCGGCCCGTCACAGTATTGGCCGCCGTACTTGGGGGCGGGGCTATCACACTTCCTGGTTGACAGCTGAAGCCCCTCCCCACAGGTGACGCTGCACGGCCCGGGAGGAGGCCACGCCCCCCAGCTGCCGTCCACTGCAGACAGCCAATCAGAGCAGAGCAGAGCAACACGTCAGCGCTTCGTTAGCTCACCTTAGACCAGTGGAGAAGAGAGTAAGGACAGCATTGGTCCAATGGCAGCGCCTCCTGGTGGAGGAATATGGGTTTTGCAAAAGCGCCCAAGAACTGACATCTCTGCATTGTTGGTGAATGAGCAGTGTGGTGTTTTCAATAATTTAAGGACATTTATAGATCACCCACGTTAATAGCATCATTGAGGATCCTTTACAGATAAACATTAACACATAGGAGAGTAAAAAAACAAAAAAACAAACAGTTATCTACATTAAAGCAGAAGTAAGTGATCCGGTGGTTTTGTCTAACTTCCTGTCAGCAGATGGAGTTAGCAGCCCCCGCCCTCGTCCCTACGTCACCACATTCAGGCGCATCCCTTTGCTGCACACACAGAGAGGACTGCCCCTTTATGCCGTTCTCTCTCCTCATTGGATAAAGGTTGTAGGATACAAGGAAAGTTTTCTCCTGGGCTCAGAGCAGAGCAGAGTGACTGACAGACCCGTGTTTCAGACCAAACACTCTATAGAAGTGATTGCTGTCGGAAGATACAACTATTTAAGACTTATATTAACACAAACATTCACCTTACTTCTGCTATAATGTTTCAATCTACATTTTGTAATAAACACATTATAAGTGTAATCTGATATGACCAAGACACCTAAAAACAAAAACACGGCCGTTTTCATTAATTTACCAGCAAGTGGGCAACACACATACATTGGAGTGAATGGGTTTTCTGGGCGCTTTTGCAACACCCATATCCTGCCACTAGGGGGCATGAGGCTTTAACCACGGGAGTTAATGGAGGTGTCGTTACTCTCTTTTCCAGTGCTCTAGCTCACCTGACGCCTTCACTCAGCAGCCCCCCCCTCCCCCCTCCCTCCCTCACCTGGACACTTGGGCAGGTACGTGCAGTCCTCCACCTCGAGGTCGTCTCCAGGGCAACCGTCGCCGGGTGGGTCGACGGAGGGGGCGGGGCTATCGCAGGTCTGAAAACGCGTTCTGGACGGGATGATGACGTCAGGGCGCTGGTTGTCGATGCACGGAGAAGAACACTGAGACCAGGTGGACCAAGAAGACCACTCCCCATGGACTGAGACAGGTGAGACAGGTAGAGACAGGTGAGACAGGTGAGACAGGTGAGACAGGTAGAGACAGGTGAGACAGGTGAGACAGGTGGTGAGACAGGTAGGGACAGGTAGAGACAGGTAGAGACAGGTGAGACAGGTGAGACAGGTAGGGACAGGTGAGACAGATAGGCTGTATTCGAAACCGCATACTATACTGCTAGTACGTAGCCTACTGATTTGGCCAAAATGTAGTATGTAGTATGCAAACAAAAGCAAAATCCGAAAAGTTCCCGGATGTCGTACTGATTCGGAAAATCTCTCCAGTATCTGACCAGTCTACATCGCGTACCGTATCCCATAATGCAATGCGCCCCTGACGTCTAACCGTAACCAAAGACGGTAGTGTAGCCGTGTACCGTAACTACGGTTTAATAGGATAAAACTTAATGCAGACTGATCGGTTTATTGTAAAAACATTTTTTTTTTTTGTAAATGTGGTGAGTTCTGTACATACAGAGCCCCGAGGCAGCGCTGCTCTTCTGTCCAATACACACAGGAAGCTTCACTTTACATTCACACTAACTAATGCTACTGATACAGCTGTTAGATTTCATCACTGAGACCAACATTTATCTCCTAGAAATAATTTAACCAGCCGGTGGTAAACCTCTAAAAACCTGCGGGTAAGTTAATTAGTGATGGTTTTCTCCCCCGGGATGAGGACGGAGGTTGGCCGGCCGAGCAGCTCTGCAGACCGGCTGCTGTCTCTGTGATGTCCCGGTCGCTGCAGAGCTTCACTTCTCTGAAAAACATCAGAGCAAACTTCTAAACAGCCGTCGTTTGGATAAACTGGCCGTAGATTTGGGATCTAAACAGTTACTTTATATATTAAAACTAGGGATGTGCACGGGTACCCGAGTACCCGGGTACCCGAGTAGGCAATCTGCTACTCGGTTATGAATTTATTATCCGGTTAACCTAGGATTTAAAAAACGGCACGTTAGAGCGCAGTCTAGTGTCAGATCAAACTACATTATCACGCCGTGGTTCGGCTTTTTGTAGCGTTAAACAGTTTCGGATCAAGCAACGTGATTTTCTGCTGTGTAAAAGTGTTTTTGGATTGAGCCTCGATCTTTCAAACCTTTTACAATAATCTGTGGTGGTTCCCTCGGCGTAAACCGTCGGGAGGGAGACGACAGGTGTCATCAAGTCTGTTAGAATATATGCTTTCAGTTTACAAACATTCTGAAACCTTCCCAGTTATTTCCTGAGACGATGCGAGGCAGAGAGGACCGAAGGCACCAACATGTAGTGTGGACTAATAAATAAGCACCGCTAATGATTTAAAAAAAAGAAAAAGAAAAAAAGTTTTCTCCTCCTCCTCCGAGGCAGCCGCGGCATAAATGCGCTGCGCTCTGCGCTCAGCGCTCAGAGCGCATGCAGCGCATGTATTCCCCGGCATAAAGATGCACATCTGCCCCGTATGTGCATCTTAAACTCCAGTCTCTACTCTTATTATCCACCTGATATTTAGTCTGACGACGCTGTGTGTCAGTGATGTGACTGTCTGGCGGTCAGAGAGCATTTATGCACCGGCTGCGCTCTGTCCATCAGACATGACGTAATTTTATTTTATTTTTTTATTACAGTAATCGGTTACCCGGGTAACACCAGGTTAGGTTACTCGATTAGGAAATTATTCGAAATGCCCATCCCTAGTTAAAACGTAATAAAGTTACATAATAACAGCGCTAGATCGAGAAATAAAACAGCTGTTAGCCTGTTTTACAGCTACTGCTACCGGTTGCTGTGAAATGCATTCTGGGAAACTTGTATACTGTTACTGCGGTGTGAACGGTGTCGGTCTGCTGAAGTAGCAGACTGATACTACATTCAGTATGCAGTATACAGTAGTATATGCTAACGCAGTATGTAGTAGGCAGTACGGTAGTATGTTTTGAAAACAGCCATAGAGACAGGTGACAGGTGAGACAGGTAGAGACAGGTGAGACAGGTTATTCCTGCTAAATGATACTAATTGTTTGATTATCTCTGTACACACACACATGCACCTCACTTTTTCTATATATTTTTTTTATTTATTTATTCTATATTATTACTAATTAATTAACCATATATGTATTTGTTGTTGTATTTGTATTGCTGCCCCAATGCTTTGGCAATATTGTATATCACAGTCATGCCAATAAAGCTTATTGAAATTGAAAAATTGAAATTGAATTGAGAATAGAGACAGTGGTGTGGTGTGTCTGACCTGGACAGGTGGTGGTGGGACAGCCGTCGGCCTCCTCTGCCGCGCCGCTACAGGCCAGTGGACACTCTGGACTGGAGCAGACTCTCGTCCTCTTCTTGACTCCGCCCTCTCCACAGGGGCACGGCGACCACGGTTGCCATGGCTCCCAGCCCTTAGCTACAACACACACACACACACACACACCTCTCTGTCATTACAGCGTGCGTGTGTGTGTGTGTGTATGGAGTTACATCGATGTCAAAACAACCAGAGCCGCACGCAGCGACGTGTGTGTGATTAAAGGGACAACCAGGAGTTTTTCTTTTGGTTCTAAAAGAGTCACATTAATGTGGATGAATCTACGTTACCACTTGTTAATGGTCCATTTAGATAAATATATTGTTTTGTCTTTATAGTTATCCTGATATTACTATTTAGTTGTCGACTCGCCCAGTTTTTCCTAGTTTCCTGGTTTCCCGGACGCTGCCCGGCAAGTCATGGGAATAACGCAGCCAGATTGCTAGTTGCCATCGTTTATGGTGGGAACTACGACGGTATCTGATCCTCTTCCAACCTCTGACTTTCATTCTTGATCAATGAAAACATTCTTGGAAAAATGTTTTCACCAACTACTCACAGTGTAGTTAGGACCAGTCAGAAAGACGCTGTTGACATCTATGATGTTAACTCCAGAGTCAAACTCAGCTTTTTAATGTTAAATCCTCTTCCAGACATTCAGTTGAAAGTTGCACATACATTTTGAACCGTATTAAAGGGATAGTACAACATTTTGTCAAATTAGACTCATCAAATACACAATCCAACAACTCCACAACGCTCTGGTGGACAAGTTGTGAGCTGCACATTCACCACGCTATGAGATAATAACACAACGTTACCACACAGAGTTGTTTTAGAGGGAAATACAGAGACTGCTTGATGAAAAACTGTCCCTGAAGGCAACGTGCATCAGTGGTTTTGCATGAATTTCCCTCTACAACAACTCTGTGTGGTAACGTTGTGTTATTATCTCATAGCGTGGTGAATGTGCAGCTCACAACTTGTCCACCAGAGCGTTGTGGAGTTGTTGGATTGTGTATTTGATGAGTTTGATGAGGGAAACCAAGAAATCCCATAATGAGCCTCCGTAGCGTAGCTCTGAGCAGCTCACGGCTCTGCTCCGCCGTTCTAAAAACAGCTTGCACCGACAATTAAAGGTAACGAACCTACTGCTATGACTATAGGGATTATGGCAATGGGCCAATTTGACTAAAATGTTGAACTATCCCTTTAACCTCCATAGTGTGTGTGTGTGTGTGTGTGTGTGTGTGTGTGTGTGTGTGTGTGTGTGTGTGTGTGTGTGTGTGTGTGTGTGTGTGTGTGTACCGCTGCAGCAGGGGCTGTCACACGGCTCCGCCTGCAGATCCTCCTCCATGTTTTCACATTCGCCGAAACCAAAACACTTCCTGTTTCTCTGCCGCACCCCCTCCCCACACAGGACGCTGCACGGTGACCATGACGACCAGGGAGACCACGCCGCATTTCTGCAGAGAGAGACGGGTGAGACGGGGGTGAGACAGGTGTGTGTGTGTGTGTGTGTGTGTGTGTGTGTGTGTGTGTGTGTGTGTGTGTGTGTGTGTGTGTGTGTGTGTGTACTGACCCACAGGACTGACACTCTCCGTCCTCCATGTATCCGTACTTATTGTTGGAACAACACTCGTCCGTGTCGTCCACCTCGCCGATCTCATCATAGCACCGTCTGTCCCTCAGGTCGAAACCAGCAAAGCACCGCCCACACTCTGCACACACACACACACACACACACACCTGGTGGTCACTTATTTCAAACTCACACAGCACAATTCCCTTATCAACTAAAAAGAAAATATGTTCTAAATCAGAGATTACAGTGTGGAGGCAAGAAAGATAAGAAAACAATATTTATCTTATCCAATCCCTCATAAAGCAAAAGAGGTCACATTTAAAATACTAAATGATATTTATCCATCGAACCTCTTCTTACATGTAAGATTTAGCCTAACTGGGATAATAATTTGTGTGGATTTTGTGAGAGTGACATTGAAATGGTGGAACATATTTTCTTCGAATGTGAACATGTTATACAATTTTGGGTATTGTTTCAAAGCTCGTTGTTACGGGGATACGCCAACATTTTTTTTTGTGTCTTGCCTCACACCCGAGTCCATGACCAGCAGATAGACACCATCCTTTCCACTGTGCGTGCAGTAACAAGGGAGATAGAGCCGTATCGCCCGTAATTAGCTTAGCTCAAACGCTGGAAGTGTATAGGTAGTGTTAGCCTGCCTCCACCTAAATGTAGCCGATGTCATATCTGGCCCTCTGCGTTGTGTTTCTCACGGCCTGCCCTAGGTGGGGTTCGATCCCACGACCTCCCGCACCGGAGGCGACGATGCTAACCTCTTTGCCAAGAGGTTGACAACCGCTTGGCAGGTTGGTTAGCACGTCTTTTATGGGTGGAGTGAGTGCACATCCGTTACATAAAGTCGCTAATTAGCTTAGCTCAAACGCTGGAAGTGTATAGGTAGTGTTAGCCTGCCTCCACCTAAAGTCACTAATTAGCTTAGCTCAAACACTGGAAGTGTATAGATAGTATTAGCCTGCCTCCACCTAAAGTCACTAATTAGCTTAGCTCAAACACTGGAAGTGTATAGGTAGTGTTAGCCTGCCTCCACCTAAAGTCACTAATTAGCTTAGCTCAAACACTGGAAGTGTATGGGTAGTGTTAGCCTGCCTCCACCTAAAGTCATCAGAGAAACTCTTCAGCAACTCTAAACGGAAACCAGCGGGCCGATCTTCGTCTCAGAGCTGACAAAACTCTCCGGTAAGGCATCTTGAGCGGTCAAATGCCGCTAACGGGACGAGATCGGTCAAAACGGAGGGTTCAAGCAAAGACGGTTTATTTTGGTTCAAGCTAGCTACATCGAGGGTAGGTTAGCTTCCTATTTCAAAGTAAAAGCACAAATTCTATCATCATGGTTTTCTGTATGTAAAGGGCAACGGTTTTATTTTGTGAAAGTAACCGGAAGTGCGTTGGTCACAACGGCTAGCTTGAGTAGCGCCGAATTAGTCCCAACAAAATTGTAAACAGCTGGTATTTAGACAAATTAACGACACACTGCTGATCTAAACGGCTACTTTCTCTCCTAAACATGTTTGAAATGTGGATAAAGTGATATATTTACAGAGTTTAGAGCTAAAATGAAGCTTCTGACTGCTGATTTCAGCTCGGGTAGGAGGCAGGCTAACACTACCCATACACTTCCAGTGTTTGAGCTAAGCTAATTAGCGACTTTAGGTAGGAGGCAGGCTAACACTACCTATACACTTACAGTGTTTGAGCTAAGCTAATTAGCGACTTTAGGTGGAGGCAGGCTAACACTACCCATACACTTCCAGCGTTTGAGCTAAGTGTCATGTTCGTGTTCCAAGGATGAGGCCGTGTTGATAGCAAGTAACTTAGTTTAATGTCCCACGTTCTCAATAACATACATGTGGCTCCATGCAGTCTTGCTCTACTCCGTTATATGGTACGGTAAGCTGACTACTAACCAGTACTGCCGCCTAGCGGTCAAACATGTAATAACATCCAATCATAACACTAAGCTAATTAGCGACTTTAGGTGGAGGCAGGCTAACACTACCCATACACTTCCAGCGTTTGAGCTAAGGTAATTAGTGACTTTAGGTGGAGGCAGGCTAACACTACCCATACACTTCCAGCGTTTGAGCTAAGCTAATTAGTGACTTTAGGTGGAGGCAGGCTAACACTACCTATACACTTCCAGCTTTTGAGCTAAGCTAATTAGCGACTTTAGGTGGAGGCAGGCTAACACTACCCATACACTTCCAGCATTTGAGCTAAGCTAATCAGCGACTTTAGGTGGAGGCAGGCTAACACTACCCATACACTTCCAGCGTTTGAGCTAAGCTAATTAGCGACTTTAGGTGGAGGCAGGCTAACACTACCCATACACTTCCAGCGTTTGAGCTAAGCTAATTAGTGACTTTAGGTGGAGGCAGGCTAACACTACCTATACACTTCCAGCTTTTTAGCTAAGCTAATTAGCGACTTTAGGTGGAGGCAGGCTAACACTACCCATACACTTCCAGCGTTTGAGCTAAGCTAATTACGGGCGATACGGCTCTATTTCCCTTGTTACTGCACGCACAGTCGAAAGGATGGTGTCTATCTGCTGGTCATGGACTCGGGAGTGAGGCAAGACACGGGGAAAAAAATGTTGGCGTATCCCTTTAACCAAACAAATTATTTTGCATCCGTTAAACTGGATGTCGATTAAAGTTGGAGTGCAAATTAAAGGGAAAAACCTTAGACTTCTTAGTGAACAACTTGATCACGCTTGGAAAACTTTTCATTCATAGACGCAAATACCTCAAGGTGAAGCCCCACATCAACGGATGGAAGAATTAACTCAAAGTATACAAAACATCCTTGTACTACTAAAAAAATGCCCAGAGACTCTTTTCTTTATTGGATTTATTTACCCTTCTAGAATAAGACCTCATGTTGTTATTCTCTTTCCTCTTTTCTTTTCATTTGTCCTGCTAGCTGACTCAACATTTTCAATCTTTGTATCACAAATGTGCCTTAAATAGGCTATTTGTAATTTGATGAAACTTTAAAAAAAAAAGAAAAAAAAAAAAGAACCAGGACCAGGAGTAGGCTATCACAGTGGATTGTTGCCATGACAACCAGCTGACCGTGGGAACAAACCAACATCAGATCAACTGACTCTGGAGCAGAGAGAAGTGAGAGTCCCTGAACGCAGCACGGTGACGGGAAGTGAAAGTGCTGAAGTCAGATACTGATGTGTGTGTTTCTGTGTGTGTGTGTGTGTGTGTTTCTGTGTGTGTGTGTGTGTGTGTGTTAGAGGAGATTTCGTCACACAGGAAAGTTTGTTATTGTTTCATCAGTTACACAACTTTCAGAGAAATATCTAAAAACAACGGTTCAAAGAGCTGCAGAGACCAGGACCAGGACCAGAACCAGAATTTGTCATCAGTGCTGCGTTCAGGGACTCTCTCTGTGTCTTTGCTCGGTTCAGCTGTTTGATTTGTCGATAAGTGACCAATAACTGATCAATGTTCAGTCTCCCTCTGACCTCTGACCTCTGCAGCTGTTCTGACCTGAAGGAGGGCAAGGCAAGGCAAGGCAAGGCAATTTTATTTGTATAGCCCGTTTTTACAAACAGTTTGTCTCAAAGGGCTTTACATCCCATCATAACAACATCCTCTGTCCTTAGACCCTCACATCCACTGAGGAAAAACTCCATGGAAAACCCTTTTAACAGGGAAAACCAGGAGAAAGCTCAGGGTGAGCAACAGAGGAGGGATCATCACCCAGGACAGACAGACATGACAGAGATGTTGTTACAGACAAGACAACAGTTTACAGTTTATGACACAGAATGTAGAACTCTGTTCAATCAATCAATCAATCACCTTTATTTATATAGCACGTTTAAAAGACCTGTCACGGTCAGCCAAAGTGCTTTACAGCGCAGAAGTAATGTAATGTTGTTGTGTCTCTGTCACACTTCCTGTCCCTCTGATGTGACATGACGAGTTCCAACGACCCCGAGAAGAATTAAAAAGACAGAAGATCAAACCAACAAGAGCCTGAACACACACACACACACACACACACACACAGACACACACACACACACACACACTGACCTGACCGCTCCACAGAGACCAGCAGCAGAACCAGGACCTTCAGAACCTCCATCCTGCTGCTGCAGAGACCAGAACCGACTGAGTCCTGAGACCAGCCGCCCCCCCACCCCCACCCCGCTGGCCCCGCCCACTGAGCGGGGGTGTGTGTGTGTCTGTGTGTGTCAGTGTGTGTGTGTGTGTGTGTGTCAGTGTGTGTGTGGTGAATCAGTTTTTTTTTCTGGGTTTGTTTTAACGGATTTCCCGTAAAGTTCATCAAACCTCTTCACTGAACTTCCCATAATGCAACAGGCTGCTCTGTTTACCTGGTAAACACACTGACACACACACACACACACACACACTGGAGAGTAACTGTGGGTCAGTGTCGCCCTCTGCTGGAGCTCGTTTCCAGTTTTCATTTTAAAACCATTCAAATATCAATAATAATATGATTATTATCACTTTTTTTGCTAAGAAATGTAGCTATACTTCATTTATGGAAAAACGAATCACCTCCAACATTTCATATGTTTCTGGATTTCATAGCTCAATTTCTTCCCCTGGAAAAACATTGGAAAACCAGGGTCATCTGTTCCATGACCTATGGTACCTTCTATACACTGAGCTGTAAATGCATTTATGAATTTTGTCACTGTTCATGAATTGATATTTTGTATTTTCCTTTACCTTATTATCACAATTACTTTTATTTTATTTTAATTTAATTTAATTTATTTATTTTTGCCGTTGTTGTTTGTTGTTTGATTGAATGGAAACGATAATAAAAAAGAATTTAAACAAATATCAATATTAACATGAATATCTGGCTCCATGTGAACTCAGCTACTGTTGGACATTTATTTATGTTAAAGGTGTTCAGAAAAGAAGAATGAATTTGATTCCACTGTGGGTCTTAACATTAGTGTAATAACTCATCTATCAGATGATGGAGCCCAAACTTTGTGCAAAATTCTAATTTTTTTCCACACTGGATAATGCAGGCGCACGGATTATACGTAACGCTGCTCACGATTCACCAGCCACTGATATTGGATCTGTCATCCGTCAATCAAACGTCTGACACACACACACACACACACACACACACACACACACACACACACACACACACACACACACACACACACACACACACTGAGCTAGGTCTCGCCCCAAACTCGATAACGACCAATCAAATTTGTTTTCCCTACTCGGGTAAACTCGTTCGGCATCTCGTGGAAACTCAGCGCGACAAACAAGACAAACGGCCGTTTCTGAACACCTTTAAACCGGTATAGACTTGTTGTTGTGTCTGTGAGGCGTCTGATTGGACGGCTGCTTGGAAATTTGGAAGTGAAAACATATTGATTACTAATATTATGTATTAGTATAGATAGAACAATAGAACATCTCATTACCACAGATAGGGAGACTGGGGTTGGTTGTCAGACTTTCTTTTTTCCATGTCATTTTGTAAATTTTAAGATCTTCACTACTTTTCTTCTGGGCTTTTACACAATGGGTTTGTAACAAAGAAATAGAAACCATTAAAAAGTATGAAGGGGAAAGTTTTAATTGTCATTTGGTAGTGAACTTGTTACAGGATGGTCGTAAACTCGATCGGTTCTTAGCAAAAAATGTCAGTTGGGGTTGGTTGTCACATGACTCAATGCAGTAGTATTGTTCCACCATTATGAATTATTTTCTGTAGTTCTACTGTGATTCTATGATGGTTTTTTTCTATGATGTTCTTGAATGCTGTGATTTCAGAGTTCTGCATTTTTAACAACAAAAAACACGATGTGTCATGTTTATGTTCTGTGTTTTTCATGTAATTTGAATAAAAAATAACTTTAAAACTTTATTCTAACAATTACCATGATTTTGTTTTAATTTTTCCCCATTGAAATTACATGTGACAACCAACCCCATAGCGTGTGTGGTCTGATGTGTCAGATTGTCTTTGATGATTAATAAATAAATGTTGAAATAAGCTGGAGAAATGAGCAGGATCCCCATAGAAACCCAAGACTTTAAGCTGCTGCCTTGTAATGTTAGAATGACTACTCCAGGATGTTGTGATGAGGAGATATTCACACAAAACTACAGTAATATGTGTGACAACCAACCCCAGTCTCCCCCAAAGTGAGCAGGAATATCAGTTGTAACCAGCATGAACAATCAGGTGTTACTAACCTTTTGTCATTTTTTTTATTTTATTGTTTTGCATTATTTATTTATAACTGCTCTTGCCCTATTTATTTATTCATTGTTGTCATTTTAACTAGTGTTGTTTTTTATTATTACTTGCTTTTTAATGTTGCCGGAGGTATCATCAGTAAGAATTTCATTGTACTGTGTGACGCTGTCTTCAGTATATATGACAATAAAGATTTGAATTGAATTTAGACAGTTCCAGTAAACCTCCAGTAGATGGTAGTGTTCCCCTGGTAGTGTTTTTATTCCCCGTGATGAACCGAGGCCAGGTACATGTAGTAAAGTGTGCTTTTCAGAAACCTTTTATTCTCTCCTCGTAGTACAGACAACAACTGTGTCAAACTGCCAACGTAAACTCCCGCTTCAAGTTCCCGTTCCTCCTCACGTCTCACGTAACTACTCTGCGTAGTACATCTGACGTAGTCCGCCTATGACATCTCCCCCTTTTGGATATTGCAACAATCCCTAAACTATAACACTTATTACCCTACTTAGTGCAAATAACAACAACATCTGCTTAAAGCCAAATAACAGCAGTGCCCAGGGCGCATGACGTCTGTCCGACTACCCATTTCTCCGACCATACATTTCTTTATTTTTGCGTCCATTAGTCCAACCTCCCACTTCTCCGACTTAAGTAGCCCTAACCCTTAACCTTACCCTAAACCTAACCTTAACACTGTAGAATGGGTAGTCGGAGAAATGAGCCGTCGGACTTTTGGGCAGTCGGACTGACGTATGCTCCCCCAGTGCCCACTAGTGGCTAAAGTGTGAACGTGCACCCAAAACTTAAGTGTATTAGCGCTTACCAATAATGTATAACAAATATGTATAACATTGTCATTTACCATTTTGGACTTTAAGCTGCTACTTAATGTTGGAATGACTACTCCAGGATGTTTTGATGAGGAGATATTCACGCAAAACTACAGTAATTTTATTTATTTTACCTTTATTTTACCAGGCAAATTGCTTGAGATAAAAAAAAAAAAATCTCTTTTTTATGGCCTGGCCAACATGTGTGACAACCAACCTCAGTCTCCCCCAAAGTGAGCAGGAATATCAGTTGTAACCAGCATGAACAATCAGGTGTTACTAACCTTTTGTCATTTAGACAGTTCCAGTAAACCTCCAGTAGATGGTAGTGTTCCCCTGGTAGTGTTTTTATTCCCCGTGATGAACCGAGGCCAGGTACATGGATGTAGTAGGCCTATTATTTATATTATCTAATAATAATAGATCCATGGTCAGGTGTTGCGTGTATTGCGTGAAGTCTGCACCTGCGAGCAGACGCCATTTTCCTCTCAGACACGAGGCAGACAGCAGCAGAGCGGAGCAGACCGAGAGAGACGGTGGCAAAAACAAAGCAAACACGAAGCAAAGAGAAGCAGAAAGCTGCAGACTGACCCGGTAGTCACCGGAGAATCCAGGTTCAACCCGATAAACCGTGAGCCGAGGAGAAAAAACCTCTGGTGAGATTAAATGCATGAGTCCAGTGAGTTAGCACACAGTTAGCCTGCAGTTAGCCTGCAGTTTGATAGCTGCTCAGACGGGAAAAATGCATTTATTGTGCCATTAACTTGGTTTAAGGTGGTCTATATTGCTTAAAATATAGCATAGGATGCCTTTCAATGTTTCTCTGTGGCTTTTGTGCATTTTCTACCATAGTTTATTGTTTGAAAAAAGATTGTTAGTTAATGCTAATGCTAATAGCAATCGCGACATGCTAATCGCTAGCTATAAATGCTAATTTGTCTTTTGTTTATGCTTAGTTCATGCTAATTGCTATGCTAATCGCTAAGCTAAAGCTAAGTTTCCATGTAGTTTGCAATGAGAAGATGCAGTTTATTTTTTTTATGCCATTTGAACTGCTCATAGTGTTATTAGCCACTGCAAAGGCTAACAGTAACTTACCATTCAAGGTGCTGTACCTATATTTAATGTTTTGATGAAGAAATTGCACTTTTGTGTATAAAAACTGTAATTCATTTGATTATTAACAGTTAAATATTAAAAAGGTGAATAGGCTCTATGCCGAGGGTCACATGACCAAACCGGAAAACGGGTAACTCCACTTCCGCTGAGATTCTGACAAGCACAACGCGCGGTAAAAACAAATCAAACAGACCACAGCCAGCTACTTCTATGCGTTCTTTTGCTACAGGTAGTTAACGTTATAGTCTCTTTTATGTTGTATGTAATGTATAATGTTTTTTATCGCTTTTATGTTTTATGTTTGAAAAATGTCGAGTAAAGACAGGGAAAAGAAGGTGAAGTGCTAGCAACCACAGCTTTTGCTGTGTTCCTGAATGCCCTATGTGGACCAAAGAAAGAAGTGGATTCACAATATTAAAGGGGAACTAAACCCCTCAGTTTTGGATGACGTGCTCTAAGCTTGAAATTCAAAAAATGCCTTGATTATGGGCGGGACTCAGGAGCACTCTCCGATCCCCCCTCCCCCCTCCCCTGCGCCCCATTCACACCCGCGAAATCACACAAAAGAGAAAAAAAAGTAATAAACACACATCGACACTTCTGCTAGCGCTAACGAGCTACTAACGAGCGACTCTAACAGCACTAGTAGCGCGGACACTACCAGGAGAGGACGCCAGAGCCGTGACACAGCATCTACAGCTGATCCGCCGGCTCGTTAGCTCGTTAACGGCTCGTTAGCGCCAGCGGCGGCCGCAATAACGATTCCCGCTCAGGCAGCTGTTAGCAGCCGTTAGCCGCAGCAGAGCAGCTAGAGTGCCTAGCAACCGTTAGCGGCAGGCAGCAGCCGGTGCTGATTGGTCGGGGAGCTGGTGGCCGGTGACGAAAGCTGCCTCCAAAACGTCATCTGCCTCCATCTCAGCCAATAGAAAAATTCGATTGTAATAGCCGTGTTTCAACCCATAGAGGGCAGCCACTCTGCATTTTTACTACAAAATACACCAAATTGAAATATTTTGACTAAAATGTCAAAAGTTGGACCAGAATCAACTGACAACACTACCTTATACCCAAATATATTTGTTTTCAGCAGAAAAAAGTGGTTTGGGGGTTTAGTTCCTCTTTAAAAGAAAAAACTTAATAATAAATAAAAAAAAATTATAAATAAAAAAAAAAAAAATTTAGACAGTTCCAGTAAACCTCCAGTAAACCAGTAAACCTCCAGTAGATGGTAGTGTTCCCCTGGTAGTGTTTTTATTCCCCGTGATGAACCGAGGCCAGGTACATGTAGTAAAGTGTGCTTTTCAGAAACCTTTTATTCTCTCCTCGTAGTACAGACAACAACTGTGTCAAACTGCCAACGTAAACTCCCGCTTCAAGTTCCCGTTCCTCCTCACGTCTCACGTAACTACTCTGCGTAGTACATCTGACGTAGTCCGCCTATGACATCTCCCCCTTTTGGATATTGCAACAATCCCTAAACTATAACACTTATTACCCTACTTAGTGCAAATAACAACAACATCTGCTTAAAGCCAAATAACAGCAGTGCCCAGGGCGCATGACGTCTGTCCGACTACCCATTTCTCCGACCATACATTTCTTTATTTTTGCGTCCATTAGTCCAACCTCCCACTTCTCCGACTTAAGTAGCCCTAACCCTTAACCTTACCCTAAACCTAACCTTAACACTGTAGAATGGGTAGTCGGAGAAATGAGCCGTCGGACTTTTGGGCAGTCGGACTGACGTATGCTCCCCCAGTGCCCACTAGTGGCTAAAGTGTGAACGTGCACCCAAAACTTAAGTGTATTAGCGCTTACCAATAATGTATAACAAATATGTATAACATTGTCATTTACCATTTTGGACTTTAAGCTGCTACTTAATGTTGGAATGACTACTCCAGGATGTTTTGATGAGGAGATATTCACGCAAAACTACAGTAATTTTATTTATTTTACCTTTATTTTACCAGGCAAATTGCTTGAGATAAAAAAAAAAAAATCTCTTTTTTATGGCCTGGCCAACATGTGTGACAACCAACCTCAGTCTCCCCCAAAGTGAGCAGGAATATCAGTTGTAACCAGCATGAACAATCAGGTGTTACTAACCTTTTGTCATTTAGACAGTTCCAGTAAACCTCCAGTAGATGGTAGTGTTCCCCTGGTAGTGTTTTTATTCCCCGTGATGAACCGAGGCCAGGTACATGGATGTAGTAGGCCTATTATTTATATTATCTAATAATAATAGATCCATGGTCAGGTGTTGCGTGTATTGCGTGAAGTCTGCACCTGCGAGCAGACGCCATTTTCCTCTCAGACACGAGGCAGACAGCAGCAGAGCGGAGCAGACCGAGAGAGACGGTGGCAAAAACAAAGCAAACACGAAGCAAAGAGAAGCAGAAAGCTGCAGACTGACCCGGTAGTCACCGGAGAATCCAGGTTCAACCCGATAAACCGTGAGCCGAGGAGAAAAAACCTCTGGTGAGATTAAATGCATGAGTCCAGTGAGTTAGCACACAGTTAGCCTGCAGTTAGCCTGCAGTTTGATAGCTGCTCAGACGGGAAAAATGCATTTATTGTGCCATTAACTTGGTTTAAGGTGGTCTATATTGCTTAAAATATAGCATAGGATGCCTTTCAATGTTTCTCTGTGGCTTTTGTGCATTTTCTACCATAGTTTATTGTTTGAAAAAAGATTGTTAGTTAATGCTAATGCTAATAGCAATCGCGACATGCTAATCGCTAGCTATAAATGCTAATTTGTCTTTTGTTTATGCTTAGTTCATGCTAATTGCTATGCTAATCGCTAAGCTAAAGCTAAGTTTCCATGTAGTTTGCAATGAGAAGATGCAGTTTATTTTTTTTATGCCATTTGAACTGCTCATAGTGTTATTAGCCACTGCAAAGGCTAACAGTAACTTACCATTCAAGGTGCTGTACCTATATTTAATGTTTTGATGAAGAAATTGCACTTTTGTGTATAAAAACTGTAATTCATTTGATTATTAACAGTTAAATATTAAAAAGGTGAATAGGCTCTATGCCGAGGGTCACATGACCAAACCGGAAAACGGGTAACTCCACTTCCGCTGAGATTCTGACAAGCACAACGCGCGGTAAAAACAAATCAAACAGACCACAGCCAGCTACTTCTATGCGTTCTTTTGCTACAGGTAGTTAACGTTATAGTCTCTTTTATGTTGTATGTAATGTATAATGTTTTTTATCGCTTTTATGTTTTATGTTTGAAAAATGTCGAGTAAAGACAGGGAAAAGAAGGTGAAGTGCTAGCAACCACAGCTTTTGCTGTGTTCCTGAATGCCCTATGTGGACCAAAGAAAGAAGTGGATTCACAATATTAAAGGGGAACTAAACCCCTCAGTTTTGGATGACGTGCTCTAAGCTTGAAATTCAAAAAATGCCTTGATTATGGGCGGGACTCAGGAGCACTCTCCGATCCCCCCTCCCCCTTCCCCTGCGCCCCATTCACACCCGCGAAATCACACAAAAGAGAAAAAAAAGCGAGCGACTCTAACAGCACTAGTAGCGCGGACACTACCAGGAGAGGACGCCAGAGCCGTGACACAGCATCTACAGCTGATCCGCCGGCTCGTTAGCTCGTTAACGGCTCGTTAGCGCCAGCGGCGGCCGCAATAACGATTCCCGCTCAGGCAGCTGTTAGCAGCCGTTAGCCGCAGCAGAGCAGCTAGAGTGCCTAGCAACCGTTAGCGGCAGGCAGCAGCCGGTGCTGATTGGTCGGGGAGCTGGTGGCCGGTGACGAAAGCTGCCTCCAAAACGTCATCTGCCTCCATCTCAGCCAATAGAAAAATTCGATTGTAATAGCCGTGTTTCAACCCATAGAGGGCAGCCACTCTGCATTTTTACTACAAAATACACCAAATTGAAATATTTTGACTAAAATGTCAAAAGTTGGACCAGAATCAACTGACAACACTACCTTATACCCAAATATATTTGTTTTCAGCAGAAAAAAGTGGTTTGGGGGTTTAGTTCCTCTTTAAAAGAAAAAACTTAATAATAAAAAAGAGCACCACCGTCTGCAGCCGGCACTTCCTTCAGACCGACGTCATACAAGGAGGTTACAAGTTGTGTATTAAATGTTTTTTTTTATGTTAACAATGGACATTGTTGAATAAACTTCATATTTCATTCCTTTGTGTAATCTTTTTTTCAAACTGGTAATTGCAAAGTATACAGAAATATAGAGAGGGCATTTTTTAGAGCTTGTAACCTTTTTTACATTATAGGCTACATTACATATGAAGAAAATAAGCGGTGGAAGTCTTAATGTTTATTTCCATGTTGGAATAGCAGTGAACCGATGACAGGCTCATAAAAACAGATTAACTCAGCCAGTAATCAATCGTGAGAATTTGCAGGGAACAAGTAGTCTATAACCTGGCAGTACAGACAGCGAGAGTTAGCATTAGCAGCGGTTCAGAGAGAGAGTTGGAGACGCGGTGTGGCCAGCTGCAGAACCTTCCTCGACGACTCCACGTCATCTGAATCTCACACTCCGAGAACAGATAAGAACAGATAACACACACACTCCTCACCTACCCAGGTTGACGTAGTAGTAATTATAGAAACTGGGGACAAAGAAAGTGAATTGACATTGATACACAGAGCATACACATTGGATCCTTCTTGAACTGAACTTAACAGAATACTGAGTAGGGCTGTCAATCCTCCCCTCAAATCATATTCGAATTTCTAATGTTTCCTATGTTAAATATTCAAATTATATTAAACATTTTTAAATGTTTTTTTGTTTTTTAATTATATCATTATATACACCGATACCAGCTTATTATTAGGCCTTCGTCCCGCGTCCACTAGAGGGCACTCCAACCAAATCTGTTATTTAACATTTGCAACAAGTTTTACCAAATCAATCCAAAGCTTCATGAAGGGAAATCGAAATGTTATAAGGCCAGATGCACATACATATATAGATATATGTTCAGAAATGTATAATAAATATATATAAATAGATAAGATATAACCAGCGCTTAATTTGTGCCGGATCCTCCAACTTATCAAAATGAAACACAGATGATTTCTGGTCATTTATTCCTCAGACTGCCATAGCGGTCATATTGCAGCTGCTATAGACCGCCGTGGCCAGCTGTGGTTACAGGTTATATTATTTCCATTTTGTGACTTATACCGCCGCGCTTCTATTTTTTTCTTCTCTTATTGTTTTTTCTTTTCTTTTGCAAACGTGCACCGCGGCAGAGGTCTGTTTTGGACTTGGATTTGCGTCGTTGCGAAGGCACAAGTTCGAACGTCAGTTTCCACACTCGAATCTTCTCATTTTTTTTGACAGAGAGCACCCACTTCCTGGTGCAACTCCTACCGGACCCAGAGTGATGTGAGTATCTATCTCTTTTTCAATTCAGTTCAGTTTTATTTGATAGAGAGGGACAATGTACATCGATACACATTTAAAAATAAAATGCAAATGTACCCAATTCTAGCTACCAAGCTAATTTCCAGTGCCAGTCCCCCTATGCTAAATTGTGTGTTTATCTAATAAGTTTTATTCTCTTTTATTTATGATAAATAAAAGATTTTATATGTTGTTTTTAATTATACATGTTTTACTTATTTATTGTTGAAATTAATGCACTGATCTTGATCTCGAACGGTGGATGTGTGAAACATAATTTCGTTTTTATGTGACACATAAGAATGACAAATAAAACGTATCTATCTATCTATCTCAAAGTCAGGACTAAAGGAGCTACACAGTGAATTAATGAATGAATTTATTTATTTAAAACAGGGACAATGCACAAAAAACATTAATCTTGTAAAACAAGAAGAGATGCTTTGAGCCAGGTTATAGCAACAATTGCTAATTTCCGCCTGTCGTCCCTGGAAGTGGAGTATTGATCTTCGTTGTTCGGCCCTGTGGGATGATGTCATAGAACTCCACAGACGGAGGCGTGGACGTATCAGCTGATGGTTTATTGAAGTGGCATCAGTGTGTGGTGGTGGACTCGGGTACCTCAGGTCCCCGCCCACTGATGTGACGACAGCTGATGATGATGATGATGATGATGATGATGATGCTGATGACATCACGTTCTGCGGGCGCACACGTAGAACTTCTTCCCGGAGCAGACGGCGTTGTTCCAGTATCCCCAGGCTGGAAAACAGGAAACGTCATTAGGACAGGAAACGTCATTAGGACAGGAAACGTCATTAGGACAGGAAACGTCATTAGGACAGGAAACGTCATTAGGGCGCCGAGATAACGAGTTCACCGTGTCTCTGTGACATCACGACTGGACGTCTTTGACACAAACATTCACCTGGACTGAAGGAACGGGTCAAATTTCATGGGTAAAGGTCAAAGGTCAAAGTCAGGGTGACCTGAAACTGAACTGTTAGCAGGTGTTGGCCAAGGGGGTGGATCGGACTACACGCAGGCGTAGCTCACAGTCGGCACAGTCGGCCATATGAGGACGGGCAACTCTCTCTGACTCTTCTGCAGTTACAGTGCAGTAGATGGTGATCCTAGCCTGGTCGCGCCCACACTAGTGACGTCACGCCTCGCAAAAGCGCTGTTGACTTCTAGTCTGGCCAACCGTGCTATTAACTGGATTTCTGTCTCCCGAATTTTCGGGAACTCCACCCTCTTTTTCGAGAGCCAATCAACGTCGAGCCTCTCCAACGGCTCTGGGTAGAGGCGTGTTGCAGTAGAGCAGCGACCGGAACCTCATTGTAAACAGCAGCATGGAGCGGTGTGATTGGTTAAGCTTCGACACCGCCTATTCTGGCTTCGACCAATAGCAGACTGAGGCATTTGAGGGGGGCGGGTAAACCAGGTTTGAAGGATGCGCTTTGAGAAATGGATTCTCTTAACGTCTTGGCCAGACCCAATGCTGAGTATCAACATTGGAAAGTCGTGCCAACCAGGCTATGGTGATCCAGTCATCTGCACTAAAAAAAAACGATTCATAGCTCTGTGAAAAATTAATCAGTATAGCTATTACTTTAACTATTTGCATAATGTCACTATAATGTTACTTTTACAAGAAAAAAATACATTATTAAAATTATCGTAAACGTTCATAAAAATCAAACCGTTTTGAAATCGGACAAAAACTGAGCAAGTTATGGTCATTATAGCAGAACATGCACCATGGGCTTAATGCTCTGAGGGAGAGAGTTGACCTTACCAAGATGGCCGCCGTACTGGCTACGCTATGTCATAGGGAAACAGCTGCGGGTGAGTCATCTAGTCTTCTTATATATACAGTATCTATGGTGTTGGCAGTCAGTGTTGGGGAATAACAGATTACATGCATCGGCGTTACGTAATTTAGCTACAAAATTTACATAATTGTAATCCGTTATTACTGGGGGAAATGTGTTATTTAATTACAGTTGCTTTTGGAAATTGCCATGATTACAATTTTAGTTACGTTTGAAAAATGCTCAGATTAATCAAATAGCCACAACTTGGATTACGACGCCTCTGATTGGCTCTCTCTGGTCGTGTGGCATTCTGCTGCAGAACCAAAGATACTCTGTTACTTTCTAAACCGTCTTTGGCGAAACGATCCGTCAGTCAGCAACCATGTCGGAGGTGGAGAAGAACGCGTTTCTTTGTTGGAAGATAAAAAAAACACTTTGCGCTATAATGTTCAGTCCTTCGTCTTCAGTCTGTGCAGTGCAAAGAGTGATTTTATCACATTGTCTTTATGTTGTCTAGGTTTACACACTATCAGGTCTGAAAATGTGAAATGGGTCAACACTTGAGAGTAATCAAATGCAGTTACTTTGAGAAAATAATTGAGATAGTTACACTACTATTACATTTTCAAGAGGGTAACTTGTAATTGTAACCAACTACATTTCCAAAGTAATCTTCCCAACACTGGTTAGCAGCTGTTAGCCGACACTGGACTTACTCTCGTAGTTCATCTCCACACACTCCTCTCCAGACTCCTTGTCCGGCTGCAGGAAAGCCCAGCGCTCAAACTCAAACGGAGTCTTGTCGGTCCACTGGAAGCTGTGCCACTGGGAGGGAAACACACAGGTGAAGGTCATCACTGACCATAGCTCTCTGCTTGTCTGCTTGTTTCACGTATCAAAACCTCTCGGCTGCTGTGCATATACATCTGTGTGTTTGTGTGCACAGAGAAGCAAGTTAAAGGGATAGTATCATTTTTTTTTAAGTGGGGTTGTATGATCTCCAAATAGCCCCTAAGTACTTTAATTGCAGTAGAAGACTCTCTGCACTCCTCCCGTTAGCAACGCCAGCCCATAATAACCCTGCCCAGAGATTTACAACATACAGTGTTGTGAACAGACCCAAAGAAACGGCCTATTTTCACGGCCTAAAAGAGGTTTTACCTGGAAAAAAAATACACAGTTCCATTGTTCACTATAATATCATTTTTTCCAGCCCTTCAAAGTGCAGGAAAAACACAGTTTTTATTTGGACCTAACCAACTGCTGATCGGCGGCGCTAACCCTGGGTGGAGGGATACGTGAGTTGATCTATTTGTAGATCATACAACCCCACTTAAAAAAAAATGCTACTATCCCTTTAAGTCTTTGTTCAGCTGCTGCCTCTCCTGTCAGTGAAAGAGGCTCCGCCCCTTCAGTCCTACACACCGTCGGCGGTTAAGTAACGCTGCGTTCAAAACAACTCAGAACTCAGAATCTGGCGAGTTGAGAACTCAGCGCTGCGACTTCAAAGCGTTCAAAAGCCCAGTTCCCCTCCGCCCCTAAAGACTCAGAACCCTTTAAAGGGGAACTATGCAAGTCCGCTCGCTTTTCCGCTGTTTTGGTTACGCTCCTCTCAGCCATGTGCATTTGTTTACAACGAAAGAAGGAGAAATCCTGCTTAGTTCCTCTTTAATGACCTGACGTCAGCTGTCAGTGACTGAGTGAGAGAGTCTGTGAGGGTCCAGATGCTGTAACCTTGACAACCTTGACAACAAAATACTGTTGACTTCTGCCTGGTCTGGGGCTGATAATTTAATTGTTTCACTTTCAGCAGCACAAGGTGTGTGAGGGACAGACTCAAAACAAATGTTCTTGGATCAGATCTGATCAAATCATCATCAGAAATCACAAACTACGCACAGTTGTGACGAGCAGCGTTCAAACTGACAATAAGCTTCTCTCTTTCTTTTTTCTTTTTTCCTTTTTTGCTCCGTCCATTAAAGCAGAAGTGAGTGATATATTTGTGTTAATATAAGTCTTAAATAGTTATATCTTCCGACAGCAATCACTTCTATAGAGTGTTTGGTCTGAAACACGGGTCTGTCAGTCACTCTGCTCTGCTCTGAGCCGAAGAGAAAACATTTATCGTATCCTACAGTTTTTATCCAATGAGGAGAGAGAACGGCATGCAGGGCTGTGTGTGCAGCCAAGGAACGCCGTGAATGTGGTGACGTAGCGACGAGGACTGTTATGGTGCGTTCAAGGAAACTCGTATTTTTCCGACCGTGAAGTGGTACCAGTTCGATCTGGTACGAGTTCACGGGTCAGAAGTTACGAGTGGCCGTTATAGTGACTTTCACCGGTAAAACAGGTCGGAAAAACACGAGTGGGTTGCCTGGAACGCTACAAAGTCGTAAGTTGTGACTTGAAGCTGTAATTTACGATTTCAAAAGCCTGCCTGGAACGCAGCATTAGCGAAAACGACCGGATCACTTACTTCTGCTTTAAGAAACCTGGGAGCTCTCTCCGTCTATACGTTTATGTACTCCAAAAAACAAAAAACACTCTCTTTTCGACAGCATCCCCTGTATTTCCCCTTTGTATTTTTAGTGGTGTAGTGGGGATTTTTTTTATTTACTGGGTGGACGCCATCGAAATACCAAATTTCACTGAACAAGACTGTAATGTTAATTTGTTATCTGGCCTAATGCCACTGTCACAATCATTCACTCCGAAGTGTTGAAAGTCCATGATCTCTAGACAAACTCTCGTCCGTCACTATTTTTCTCACGCTGGTTTTCTACCCGGAAGTATGTGTAAACAACAAGACGATTCGTTCTATAAACAGGAAGCGATCAGTTCGGTACCAGGAGGCTGACCCACCCTAGTGGTGAGGAGAGGAACTGCAGCGTGTGATCAGGAGTGTTCAAAGTTGTTCAAAGGTATTCCGATCGGATTTTGGATCATGGATTGGCTCAAATCTTGAAAATGGGTTGTTCAAAACCAAAAACGGATTCTGAGATCAGATCAGATCACGTAATCCAATCTTGGTTTTAATCTGGATAAAACCCTCAGTTTGTGTTGTTCAAAACTTTTCAGTAGGATCGGGATAACTTTGATCCAAAAAATCAGGATTATTCTGATCCCAGCAGTTGGGTGGATTCAGGGGGGATTTCAGGAACAAAATGTGATTTAAATTAAATTCAAACTGGTCAAATAAACAATATTCATAATGTAGTATATATACATTTATTGATCTATATTTTGCACCTAATTTTAAACCTTTTGAACAACTGGGCGGCGTTCAGGCCGTTCCCTCTTACCAGGTATTTACTCCGCCCTCCGATCCAGAAGTGATCTTTGCGTTGATTGGCTCTGAAGGCCAAACACAGCACCTGACTGTACTCGACCACGCTGTGCATCGACACCAGGTGACCTCTGAGGCGACGGCAGTCGTTCTGAAATCAGCACAGTCGGCAGTCGTCAGTGTCACGGACTGAGTTGGACTGAGTTGACAACCTGTGTGTGTGTGTGTGTGTGTATGTGTGTGTGTGTGTGTGTGTGTCCTCACGTCTGCATCTCTAAATGTTCTGGGAGTCTTGAAGTATTTTGCGCAGCGATACACGTCGATGCGGTACCACCCGTCTCCACATGATTTGGCCGGATACAGAGTTTTACAGTTGTGACGAATCCTCTGTGTAATGTCTGTGAAGCCAGAATAAAGCCATCAGAGTAACAACAGCTCGGTGTCAGCCAATCAGAACAGAGGAGGAGGCTCTGAGCCCCTCTTCTGATTGGCTGGCTGTTTTCTAAAGTGAGCCAATAAAAACTGCAGATTTCAGAATAAAACACTCAGAGAAATCAACAAACATCTACCTTTATACTGTATGGAGCTTTATTACAAACGTCTACCTTTATACTTTATGGAGCTTTAATACAAACATCTACCTTTATACTTTATGGAGCTTTAACACAAACATCTACCTTTATACTGTATGGAGCTTTAACACAAACATCTACCTTTATACTGTATGGAGCTTTAACACAAACATCTACCTTTATACTGTATGGAGCTTTAACACAAACATCTACCTTTATACTGTATGGAGCTTTAATACAAACATCTACCTTTATACTGTATGGAGCTTTAATACAAACATCTACCTTTATACTGTATGGAGCTTTAATACAAACATCTACCTTTATACTGTATGGAGCTTTAATACAAACATCTACCTTTATACTGTATGGAGCTTTAACACAAACATCTACCTTTATACTGTATGGAGCTTTAACACAAACATCTACCTTTATACTGTATGGAGCTTTAATACAAACATCTACCTTTATACTGTATGGAGCTTTAATACAAACATCTACCTTTATACTGTATGGAGCTTTAATACAAACATCTACCTTTATACTGTATGGAGCTTTAATACAAACATCTACCTTTATACTGTATGGAGCTTTAATACAAACATCTACCTTTATACTGTATGGAGCTTTAATACAAACATCTACCTTTATACTGTATGGAGCTTTAACACAGGTGTGTGAATACAGGTCACGTTGTGTAAACAGGAAGTCCGGTCTGTGCTTCGGGGTCTTACCTGCCTGGACGTGAACCAGAACCAGAACCAGGATCAGAACCACAGCTGTGAGCTCAGTGGACCTCATGGCTCTGGATCACTGACGATGTTGATCCTCTGGAAAACCTCCTGAGGTTCAGAGACACAGGATGAAGAGTCATCATCAGCATCATTATAACGACCAGACGACAGACGAACCAGAACCAGAACCAGAACCAGAACCACAGGATGTTCACTGTTTCATTTCAGGCTCAAATAATCACATTTCAAATGGATCAAAGAAGAATGTGAAGTGTGTTGACTCAGGTAAGTGTTTTTTCTTGGTTTGTTTTGAGGATTTCCCGTAAAGTTCATCAAACCTCTTCACTGAACTTCCCATGATGCAACAGGCTGCTCTGTTTACCTGGTAAACAAACACACACAGACGATCAGCATCAGGATCAGTTTGGCTCCGGGACAATTTCTGGTCTCCAAGTGTGAACACAGTCTGGTTTGTGATTGGCTGCTGTGAGTGTGATGTCACTGAGCACGGGGTTCCCCTCCACAGGAAACCACCGTGATGAAACCAGACGACAGACCAACTGCGCCTCGTCTGGACGGTCGGCGAGAGCAGGCGGCAGCAGCAGGGGGCAGCGGTGACAGAAAGCTGCAGTCAAGTCGGACAGTTTCCAGCCGCCGTCAATACAAACAGGAAGTCACCAAAGTATATATTTCTTATGCTGTACTGCAGTTGTCCAATAAATAACCAATATATTTCTCAGAACATAAGTTTGACTCAGTGTGAATATTTTTTAAGCAGTAGGCCTACAACATGAGATTCATATAATCTAGCATTATATAACAACACGTAGTGTTTGCAGTCCTAACTAAGAGCCAATCAGCTCATGATCCGGCGCGTTTCCCATCATGCCCTGAGGCTGCAGGCGGTTGCAGTCGGTGGAGAGCAACTGCGGCGCCTGGCTCTAAAAACTGAGGCTGCTTTGATCTTGTGAGGTCGTCGTTGCAGGCGCGTGCATGACGTCAGAGCAAGTCGGGATCAAGTCAGACACAAATCTAACCGGCTGCATTGTGCGCTGGTCACCGGCGATCGATTCTGCGCACGCCTGGCTCATCTCGAACGCACCTAGTAACTCTTGGTGTTTCTGCATCAGAGCTGACGATGCGTTCACTGACCTCTGACTGTCGCTCCTCAGTGACATCACCAGCAGACCCACCTGTACTCAGCTGTTCACTGTTCTCTGGTTCCCTGTTAAAAGGGTTTTCCATTGAGTTTTTCCTCAGTGGATGTGAGGGTCTAAGGACAGAGGATGTTGTTACGATGCCATGTGAAGCCCTTTGAGACAAACTGTTTGTAAAAACGGGCTATACAAATAAAATTGCCTTGCCTTGCCTTCCCTCGGCCCTGCTCACCCCCCCCAGAGAGCAGAGAGTCCAGTCCTGGTCTCATCGTCATGGATCTATTGGTCCTCTTCCCTACGTCACCACATTCACGCGCATCCATTGGCTGCACACACAGCCCTTCAGGCCGTTCTCTCTCCTCATTGGATAAAGGTTGTAGGATACAAGGAAGTATACAAGAAGTTTTCTCCTCGGCTTACAGCAGAGCAGAGTGACTGACAGACCCTTGTTTCGGACCAAACACTCTATAGAAGTAATTGCTGTCGGAAAATAGAACTATTTAAGACTTAGATTAACACAAACATTCTGCTTACTTCTGCTTTAAAATGTTTTTTTGTCCTTTGTAATGTTTTTATGTCTTAGCTATGTGAAGCATTGAATGCAAAGTTTGTCCCGGTCCAACATGTCTTTGGTTTTTCTGACCTGGTGCAACGCTTCGAAGTCGGAACTCTGAGTTTTCAACTGGTGAATATCCGAGTTCCGACTTGTCTCTGGTCTGGGTCTGATGTGGGTCAGTCCAGGTCCAGGTTTAGAGGAGTCCTGGACCTCTTCATGTCAGCAAATGGACACAGGTGTGTCTGTGACCTTGTACGGACAGGTGTGTGTGCAGGTGAGGGAACCCGAGTCTCAGTCACGTGAACTCATTGATCCTCAGAAACACCTGATCACCTGTCTCTCGGTGCCCAGGTGTGAAGACAAGTCCAGAGACAGACAGAGACACTCACCTGCTCTGTGGCGTCCCGGCTGCTGGTGTGTCCTCGCTCTAGGACGGACGGAGACGCTCTGTCCCTTTTATCCTGCACTCAGCTGTTTACCTGTCGGCTTGGCGGTGGCTAAACCAAACACAGAGGAGTTTAAGGTAAGGATTAAAGAGCAGCTCTGGTGTTTACTGTGTTTACAGCTTCAGGGGACGCAGCCTCGGGCTCCCACTCACCTGCTTTCACTGGGACATTCTCACGCTGCCGCACCTGGTGGCACAGGTGACGCTGGACGCCCTGGAAACTTTACTTATCTGAGGAAACAGAAAAGTGATTCAGCTTGGAAATCCACTGTTTGCTGCTTTCGGAGAAGTTCCGCTTCTTTCCCCCGTCCTCCGCCCGTTGTCTCCATTGTCACTTTGTTGTCACTTGTTGCTGCGCCACAGAGAGCACATGGCTAATTAAATATGCACATGCTGACCATATCTAGTTGTATATAGGCGTTCCGGGGGCGGAGTAAGAGGTGTGTTCACGTGTGCACCATTCTTGGGTCCGGTGTGATTTATTGCGGAGAGTTGTGCGTACGCACAGTTTGATTGATCTGAAAAAGGTGTAAATATTTAGGGTGTACGCCATTTTCGTCTTTTCGCCGTACGCAAATATTTAGTAGCAGTTTTACACCCTCTTTGATAAATGAGGCCCCTGGGCTACACCTGGATGACAGAACGGAGGTAGTGAGCACTCACCCTGAATCTCAAAAAAGGAGAAAAAAACTCTCATGTGGAGGTGCACGGCCAAGGTAAACAAGAAGAGAAGAGAAAACCAGCACCCTCCAATCAGCTCCTTTTAACTTTTTATTGTGGGACAGGCAGGCAGGACAGACGTTTCGACCGAAGTCTTTTTCTACACCTGGATGACACCTGTGGAGCTGATGGTGTGGCCTGATCATGAACTGACTGCAGGTCAGGTGTGACAACAGGAATTATAAAACGGAAAGGTGAAATCCATCAATCTGATTGGTTGTTAACTGTTTAACGAACGTATACCACAGCTACTATTCTAAAGCCTTATCACAGCGTATCACTCTGCGTCAGAGAAGAATGAAAAGAAAGCCGGTGTTCTGACAACGTTAACAAACAGACTAAATTAGTTGAATTCACATGTTTAAGGTGAACTTTCACCTTCAGGGAGGGTTAACAGTGGATGAGTGGATTGAACAGTGACTTTCTCCTAAAAAAAAAAAAAAAAAAAAGCTGGGGAAAAGATGACATGCAGAGCTAATGACCGCAGAGGTGGGACTAGTTTTTTTTTCTTTTACAGTGTGGCTATTTTATTTTATTTTTTTAGATAATATGTATTTCTGAATAAAAACTACATGAAATTGATTTTGTAGGCTATTCCTCTTACATATCACCGTTATTGGTAACTCTTAAGTGCTCTGCTGCACTTTGATGAATACGAGCCCAAACAGGAAGTGACCGTCTTATTTGAAGGGGTCCTGGGTCAGGTCACCAGGTGATTGACAGCAGCTGATCGACTGTTTGCTCAGACTCAACAAACTGTTGACACTGTGCTGCATGTAGCTGTGATCCTCAGGCCGTTGAACTGTGACACAATGTGTGTGTACAAACACACCACACACACACACACACACACACACACACACACACACACACACACACACACACACACTGTACGGTGGCCCTAAAGGCTCAAACCACCACAGCAGATGAAAAAGACAAAACACAAACAGATTCAGAAAACTTCTTCATCTGTGTCACAACATGTGCTGTGTGGTGATGACACGAGGAGAGTTCCACTGAAGGACCTGAACGAGGCACCAACATGAAACAGGAAGTTGCTGTAACTGTTTACATGTTTGATAGGTACTCATCAGTTTGATCACAGCGCCCCCTCATGGTGACGGGAGGTGTAATGTAATCCCACACAGAAAGAGTGTCAAATATTTTTTATTAGAGCATGTTGTTTATACCGTTACATATTTACAGCATACACGTCTGTGTGTGCAGTGCACATCCATACAGAAATGTGTGCAGTCAGGTCATAGTGCCCTCTTTTTATTTTTTTTTAGAACGTATAACAATAGTAGATGAAAGAACAGATATAAATGTAAGATACAGGATACAAATGAAAAAAAAAACTAAATACCCGCCCCCCCACCCCACCCCTTCAAAGTATGGGAGTTTATCCATAAGAGTATATCTTATTCTTTCTAAGTGGAGTGTATTAGTAAGGTCACTATGCCTCATCTTTGTGGTGGGTGCTTCTTTGTTTTTCCAATGCATGTGCAGTAATTTCTTTTCAATGATGAGACTATAGGAGAGGAAACCTTACTGGTAAGTGTTTAGCTTTTTAACATCATCTGACATTCCCAGAATAATAATGAGTGGTTCAGGCACTAACTGTATGTGAAGTACGGTTAGATAATAACTAATAATACTCACACTAACCCATAGACTGTATAAAGCGTGGACGTAGCACCGTGACGTCACCCATTGGTTTGGAGGAGTCTGTTTAGTGATCTTACTACGGGCATTTGAACTGCGCCATCTTAGATTTTAGTGGGAGTATACTTTACATATTTGGAGGAGAGGCGGTAACTCAGCCAGCTGAGAACCCGCCCATTGAACTGGAAGCAACCAGCAAACGACCGGTAACTGTCTGTGAACCTGTCACTCAACGTAACCACGTCCCCATTTATGTAAGAATTTTAAGCCTGGTACAGGTTGTGGTACAGAAAAAATCTGGAAACTATCGGTAGAGCTGTAAATTAGGCTATTTTAACATGGGGGTCAATGGAGGTCTCTTCTGGTCCCAGCCCCCTGCGGCCGCCGAGGAACTGCAGTTTTTTTGAACACGGGAGTGGTATTCACCTGTAAAACACACAACTCCCCCCCTTGCACCCCCCCCCTTCTGTGGGCAAAGTGACGGTGGCCTCCGAGGACAAAACAACGTGTTTACCAGGACTGTGACGACTGGGAGTATTTCAGGAGCATGGAGCGATGAGGTAAAGATCTAACCCATTTTACCACATGTCTGCTGTTTCTTTACTCCTTCTTCTTCCTTGGTTTATTTATGAACGTGAAACTCTTGAAACGTGCTCTCTGGCTGGATTTTCCCTTCAGGCTGCCGTACAAACATGGCGGCGCAAGATGGCGACTCACTCTAAAGACCCTTGTTATGTGTAGATATAAAAGAAGGATTATAGGCTACGAAAACCAAACTAACTTTATTTATTATTATTATAGTGATTATACACTTATAATATTTGTAGGAGCCATGAATTGGGTTTTCTGTTAGTTAAGGTTAAGGGTTGTTTTGGTGTTGTTTATTTTGAGTATGATTTAGTTTGTTATTATTTTAGTAGCGCGTCATGTCATTATGGGCGGAGTTTAGAAAATATGTTCACCTGTTGCTTTTCCTTTGTTTCAGAGAGAGAGGGGGGTGAGCGTGGGTTGCCGTACTTTTTGTTGACCGCTACATTTTCGCTATTTTTGTTGATTTTCGTTGATCACTGTGATTACTGCGCTTTAGTTTGTACACTTTATTATGAGTTAACCTTTTTGTTTGGTTAATAAACACTTAGATCTTTAGTTGAGAAATCTCAGTGAGTTTCTCTGGATAGAGCGTCTGATATCCGGGGCCATGCTTAGCCTCTCTTTTTGCTGAAGTTGCTACAGTTTTCATGGGTAGATACAGTATATTTTTTTAACAATAAACCTTGACAATTATTACACACTGGACCTTTAAACTAAAGATATTAAACCAAAATCTGTTCATATGTACAGTACAGGCCAAAAGTTTGGACACACTCAATACCTTTATTTTCATGACTATTTACACTGTCGATTCTCACTGAAATTCCACTAATGAACCCTGACAAGGCACACTGACACCTGTGAAGTGAAAACCATTTTCAGGTCAGGTTCACCTCTTGAAGCTCACCAAGAGAATGCCAAGAGCAAAAAGCAGTAATCAGAGCAAAGGGTGGCTACTTTGAAGAAACTAGAATCGGAGGGGTCAGAGATAGAAGAGGAGGAGGAAGAAGGAGAGGAAGAAGAAAAGAAGAAAGAGAAGACAAAGAAGAAAAGACCTGTTTGCAGTTATTTCACACTTTTTTGTTAATTCCACATGTGTTCATTCATAGTTTTGGTGCCTTCAGTGAGAGTAAAGGAAACACATTGAATGAGAAGGTGTGTCCAAACTTTTGGCCTGTACTTGTATGTCCATCACTCTGAGACGCTGCCCCCTACAGACGACACAGAGACACTGAGGACACAATTCCAAAGTGACCAAGCTCAATCTCAAACCCAAACCCAGGATACAGAGGGTCAGTGAAGGTGGTGTTGAAGGTGTAGATGTGGATCAATGAGTCAGAGGAGACTCTGTAGAAGGACAGAGAGCCAGCAGGACAGTCCACATACACTGCTACTCTGTTAGAGACCGAGGAGGAGGAGGAGAAGATCTGACGATTATTGTGCCAGACAGAGTGCTTCCAGTCGCTGCACCTCAGAGTCCAGGACTGATCGTTGTGTCCAAACCCACAGTCCAGACTGTCTCCTCTCCTACTGATGTCTCCATAAGTCACTGCGATGTCCACCATTCCTCTCCACTTCACCTCCCAGTAACAGCGACCAGTCAGCTGGTTTCGACACAGCACCTGAGGCCAGAAGTTGAACCTGTCCGGATGTTGATGATACGGCTGCTCCTCCCCCACTGGTGTCACCTCCCTGTTGTTGCTGGACACTTTGAGGTTTTTATGAACAGTGTTTGTGTCCAGCTCCAGTTCACAGGCGTCTATGGAGACAAGAAGACGAGCACTGTGAGTATGAGCCTGACACCATGTGACCTCCACAGATCATCCATGAGGTTGTTTGGGGTGAAGCTGTAACACAGTTTGTGTTTCTGAGGCTTCAGTACCATGAACATCTACAGGAGTTATCGGGAAGGTTCACTGTCGCTGCATGGCTAACATTATCATTAACAATGTAGAAGAAATACTATGAGATCAGGCTTCTTTTTGTCTAACATGTCTATTCTGGACACACCAGCAGCCGGGACGCCACAGAGCAGGTGAGTGTCTCTGTCTGTCTCTGGACTTGTCTTCACACCTGGGCACCGAGAGACAGGTGATCAGGTGTTTCTGAGGATCAATGAGTTCACGTGACTGAGACTCGGGTTCCCTCACCTGCACACACACCTGTCCGTACAACCTACAAGAAAACCCAGGAGAGAGTGAAGGGAAATGATCTGCAGCAAAGGGCGGCGAATTGGAATCAAACCTGGGTTGCTGGACAATCCTTAATGGTCAGCAGAGTACAAAGTGAGCAAATTAGTTATCGTGGTTTGTTCCAATGTCCAAGTTTTTTTTTACACCACATTGAAGTCTTTGTATGTTTTCTTTAGCTGCAGTGCATTGAGCTCTCAGGGCCACCGTAGGTTAGCTCGCCAACAGCTAGCGCTTGCCCATTAGCCTATGTCACTTTTCAGGAGCGACTCACTGCAGCATCCAGCCTGAAGACAAAGCCACTCAGAGGATACAAGCTTCACCTGTAGCTTGTACAATCACCTGGACTCACCTGGACAGGGCCTGTTTGAACTCTGGTGTGTGAAATCTGCTGCTCGTGAATCAAACCAAATCAAAGTGAATAAAAACACTCACACTTCTGCAGACCAGGTTTCAGCCTCTGCTCTCCACAAAAGTCCAACCTGCAAGAAGAGGCACAGTCAGTGACACTGAGTTTGACCAGCCAGTCTACATGCGTTATGTGGACATGGAGAAGACTCATTCCATTGTGTGTTCATCTGTCTGTACCTGAGAGAGTCCAGTCTCCAGTCTGGATCCTCCAGTCCAGCAGACAGCAGCTTCACTCCTGAGGCTCCTGGATGATTGTAGCTCAGGTCCAGCTCTCTCAGATGGGAGGAGTTGGAGCTCAGAGCTGAGGCCAGAGAAGCACAGCCTTCCTCTGTGATCAGACATCCTGACAGACTGAACACATACAACAACACACGGGAACCCTCTGTCAACACCTGCTGCTGTGTTCAAGTGGCATCAGATAAATAGCTGGATGGATCCTCACCTGAGAGTCTCCAGTCTACAGTGTGGACTCTCCAGTCCACCACACAGCAGCTTCACTCCTGAGTCCTGCAGGTTGTTGTTACTCAGGTCCAGGTGTCTCAGACTGGAAGACTGGGAGCTGAGGACTGAGGACAGAGCTTCACAGCTTCTCTCTGAGAGGTTACAGCCGCTCAGGCTGAAGAGATAACAATAAACTCTATTTATATAGCACCTTTCAAAACAAATGTTACAAAGTGCTGCACAACAAAGTGACAACCAATAGAATGACCAGACAATTAAATAAAATCAGATATAATCAGGAAAATCTCTCCAATAAAAATGAGTTTTAAGGAGATATTTAAAACATGACACAGATGAAGCAGACCTAATGTCCTTTGGCAGGTCATTCCAAAGCCTTGGGGCCCAAACTGAGAATGCTTTGTAGTACCCCTAAGTCATCAGTCGGGCCCCAGGGAGAGCTAAAAGACCTGTATCTGAAGATCGCAGATTGTGAGCAGATGTGTAAAAAGATAAAAGGTCTGCAATATAACCCTAACCCTATACAGGACTAAGACCATTGAGTGCCTTGAAAGTAATCAATACGATCTTAAAATCAATCCTAAAACGTACTGGTAGCCGGTGTAGGGAAGCTAAAACAGGCGTTAATGTGCTCACGTTTCTTAGTTCTAGTCACTGTAAAAGCCTGGCAGCAGAATTCTGCACCAATTGGAGCCGGTCCAAGGATTCCCGTCGTGATGAAATAAAAGCATGTAAAATCGTTTCTTTGTATTTAAAAAATAAAACAAAAAATGTAATCTCCGAAAGGTTTCTAAGATGATAAAAGCAAGACTGTACAAGTTTTTCGTATGCTGTTCAAAGCTCAGATTGCTATCAAACCAGATGCCAGGGTTTTTCGTGGAGGGATTGATGCTGTCAACTAACGGCCCAGGAGATGACAGAATTTGTTTAGTCATCTGCTGGGACCCAATTACCAAAACCTCAGTTTTGCTGTGATTAAGATGAAGAAAAACTGACGTGTGACACAGCCTAATAAAGCACTCAACTTCCCAGGGTCAGATGATCATGAGGAATTAAAGAATACAAGAGTTATTTTCTGTCCTGTTGAAAACACAGAAGTATCTTTATACAACGATGAATAAATCCAACTATCTCTATACTTACAGAGCTTTGTTGGAGGCTTTGACCACTGGCAGCAGCCTCAGAAGAGCCTCCTCTGAAGCAGAATATTTCTTCAGGTCAAACTCGTCCAAAACTTCTCCTGATGACAGTAAGATGAAGACCAGAGCTGACAACTGATCAGGAGACAGTTTATCTGTGGAGAGACGTCCTGATCTCAGGTACTGTTGGATCTCCTCCACTAGAGAACAATCATTCAGTTCATTCAGACAGTGGAACAGAAGGATGGTTCTTTTTGGAGAGGAGTTCTCCCTCATCTTCTTCTTGATGTATTGGACTGTGTTCTGGTTGCTGTAGCAACGTCCTCCTGTCAGTGTCAGGATGCCTTGTAGGAGAGTCTGATTAGTTGGCAGTGACAGACCCAGCAGAAAGCGAAGGAACAGGTCCAGGTGTCCATTCGGACTCTGTAAGGCCTTGTTCACAGCGCTCTTGTGGACATTGGTTGCAGAGGTGTTGTTGAAACATGTCAGCAGGCTGCGGACCTTCACTCTGCGCCCAGACATTACATTTTTATTGTAGATGAAGAGCGAAATGTTCACGTGAACAGCTGCCAGAAACTCATGGATGCTCAGGTGAGTGAAGCAGAAGACGTTTTTCTGGTCGTCACCCCTCTGCCCACACACCTGTGTGAAGATCTGTGTGAACAGGCCTGAATACTTTGACGCTGCTCTGGTGTTGATGCCTCTGTGTGTCAGGTCGTCCTCGTTGAAGATCATTCTGCTCTTCAGTAGCTGGTGAAAAGCCAGCTTGGCCAGACACTGAATGTACTGTAAGCACTTCTCTGAGATGTACTTCTCCTTTGCTTTGTTGATCTGAACCACCAGGAAGTGGATGTACATCTCAGTCAGGGTCTTGGGCAGCTCTCCTCCCTCCCTGGTCTTCAACAGCTCCTCCAGAACTGTAGCAGTGATCCAGCAGAAGACTGGGATGTGGCACATGATGTGGAGGCTTCGTGAGGTCTTGATGTGGGAGATGATCTCTCTGGCCTGCTCCTCATCTCTGAACCTCTTCCTGAAGTACTCCTCCTTCTGTGGGTCAGTGAACCCTCTGACCTCTGTCACCATGTCAACACACTGAGGAGGGATCTGATTGGCTGCTGCAGGTCGTGTGGTTATCCAGAGGCGAGCAGAGGGAAGCAGTTTCCCCCTGATGAGGTTGGTCAGCAGCACCTCCACTTGTGTCGCCTTGGTCACGTCAACGGTCTTGTTTGTCCAGAGGTCCAGTTGAAGGTGGCTCTCGTCCAGCCCATCGAACACAAACAGAACTTTGAAGTCACTTCTGTCAAAGCTGGACTTCTGTACAGTTGTGAAGATGTCATTCAGAGTCTCCTCGTTGATGCACTTGGTTTCTGGGATGCATGTGTGAATCAGCTCTGCCAGTCGAAACCTTTCTTCCCACCATAAGTTTAGCTGCTGGGCAGTGAAAGGAAATACCAGGTGCAAATCTTGACTGGTTTGTTTTTCAGCCCAGTCCAATAAAAACTTTTGTACAAGGAAGGTTTTGCCAATACCTGCGGCCCCACTGGTCAGGACGGTTCTGATGGATGGGTGCTGGAAGATGTTGCTGGGTTGAATTTGTCTCTGTGATTCTGCTGGTTTTCCTGATTGCGTCTCCACCTTCCTGAACTGATGCTGCCCCTTATCCAAACCGTCTTTGACCAGCAGCTCAAGGTTTATATCACACAACAGTCCCTGATGCTGCGTCTCCATCCAGCCTCCCCGCGCACACTTGAACATGCTCTGGAGGTCGGCCTGCACCGCGAGCTGCAGCAAAGTGCTGGGTTGTGGAGGTTGTGATACTGACACCATCAGGTCTGTGGAGAACAAAATGACACACCTGAGAATGTGAAGCATAAAACCAACCCAACCGCTGTGTCAGACCTGCTCCCTGGGGCAAATAGTGAACTGGGGAACCAGAAGCAGAGCTGAAATTTCCCCGGGTTTCTTAAAGGTAGGGTTGGAAATCCTATTCTGGAGCATCTTTTATAAAACTGTTTTAAATCCTCTTAACACCCCGATTGCAATTAATTACTTAAATGCTTCTTCACAAAAATGAAAAAAGTCAGTCCCCTGTGGGACAGACAATCCTGTAAAAACACTATCCAATCATCGTGAACGTGTCAATCAAGCTGCCATCTCTCTCCCTCCTCTGCACGTACCACTCTACCGCACTAATCAGAGTTAAGAGTTACGACCGTAGAAAAGACAACAGTGATTGTACCACACTGAAGTCTGGTAGGTGGTGATGTAGCTCTGAGCTGGATGCTGGGTGGTTTGTCAGGTGTTTTCTTTCACCTGAATGAGCCGTGAGAAAAGCTGGTGGAAAGTTAGCGATGCTGTGCAGTGACACGTGACATTATCGCGTTGCTCAAATTGGGATTACACTGGATCGCGCCATGAGCACAATACCATCGCAGCTTCACCTTGATGTGAACCCAACGCTGAACAAGTGCTGAGTGTTCCTGAGCTTGGTTCCAGTGCGCCATTCCGAATGTTTACTTTAATTATTTGAAAAAGGGGCGCCATTCCGAACCTGAAAAAAGGTTTGCCATTTCAAAAGGTTGGTTAAGTGTGCTGCTGGGTCAAGCTTATTAAGTGCTTGCTGCAATAGTATAGTGGGTAGAGCAGTCGCCTATGGCATGGGTGGCTCGGGATTGAATCCCAGGAGGGGTGCATGCTGGTACTTTTTTGTCATTTGATTATTAGCCAGCCTGGGACACACTGGACGTGGAATCGCCGCAAATAGTCGCGAAGCAGCGGCAGTTTCTTTCCGGTGCCCATAACCGATTGTGTTGTTCACACCAGACGCGCCGTGGCGCGCACCTCCGTGGCCGGCTCACACCCTGCAGCGATCGTTTCAGTGTCTGGTCTATTTGCCGCAAGCGAAGCCAGGCAGGAAGTCAAACAAAGAAACATGAGAGAATCCGGTCAATTTTCAAAATAAAACACTGCGATTGACACCTTTGGAATGGCAGCCCCCCGGAAATTCAGAATGACGGACCTTCGGAAATTTTCGGAATGGCGGTCGCCCCCCGCTGAGCTCTGGAGGCTTCAGAGGCCTTGTCCACACGAGCCCGGGTATTTTTGAAACCGTGAACATATGTTCCCGGTTGTATGTCCTGTCCACACGCAACCGCGCTTTTGGAACCCTGAAACCGTGGTTTTTTGAAACCGGAGTCCAGGGTGGGGTTTTTGGCCGGGGTTGGTTTCACCGGGTGCGTGTGGACACTGCAACCGTGATTGTTTTTCTCGTTTACGTCATAGCTGCACACGTGCTGATGTAAACACTGCCAGCTCGCAGAGGTTGTTTGCAGAAGTTGACGTGAGCTCGCAAAAATGGAGGTGACAAAGTGGATTTTTATCACTTTTTTTTTTTTTTTTTTTTTTACATAATCTAAAAGCTATTTGTATAGTTTTTCGATGAGAAAAATATAACGAAACGGTCGTCAGGGCGATCCTCTTGTCAGCTCCAAACTCACCCTCAGTCACAGACCACAGCTGGTTTTCCACACAGCATCATTTACAGTAACAAGTGACGAGATCAGCTGGGGCCGCTGCCGTTGTGTTTTTAAAATTATAGAACTACTACAGTAGTGCCGCAGTTTCTTATTCCCCACCTTGTTTGATTGAGAGGATGATTTTCATGAATGAACAGGCAATAGCCTATGTCACTGTCAGACCGGGTACGACGGGAGGGGGGGTCGCACTGCTGTCATGCAGTGATAAAAAGAGCCTATGCGGAGATGAACGGAACGAGCCAAAAGCCGAAAATGTATTTGTGACGTCCGCGGTCGATATAAAGTGGATATGTTTCATTCATCCATGTTTTGACAGACAACACAACAGCCAGTGATAATGAGTTTCGCCGAACCGACAGTCATGTGGCTCAGCAGCCAGGTGATGCACACAGCACAAGAGTCAAGACACAGCGCAGCAACATGTGCAGGCTGCTGCAGCAGTGCACGTCAAAGGGACACCGCCGAAAATAAAATAAATAGGCTACACGTAGTTTTGAAATAGTTTTTGCGCATGTTTTCATCCATAAAATGACCAAAAATGAACACTATATGCGGATTTCTTGATAACGAATTATTTAAACAGCATTTGTATAGAAATTATTCCGTCCAAAGCCTTTTGATCCATAAGCGGTTTCCACTGTATTTTGATTGGTTAAAACAGCCTTCCACACATGCATTGCGTCACTTGGTAGCGGATTCCACGGTTGCGTGTGTACGGAGTGTTTTTATTACACCACTCGTGTGGACGCGGAGCAAAACTCCGATTTCAAAAATACCCGGGCTCGTGTGGACAAGGCCAGAGAGAAGTTTGAGGAAAGGGGCTTGGACGGGGCTTCTAGCCGTTTTTCCAGGATCTCCAACCCCACCTTTAACTGATTTTAAAATCATGGGACAGACACACAAGGTCAGTTGGTCCTTGTGTGTAAAAAGGCTGCGACTTGTTTAGGAGCAGTAAAACAATCACGACCCTGAAGGACTGTTACTGGACTGATGAAGCTTCCGTGAGAAACATGAATCTGAAGCTGCCCATTTTCATTTCAGAGCAGGTTACCTGCAATCTGTGGCCCAATAGATGAAGACTCTCCACCATCGTCATCATCGTCCTCATCATCATTGTCTTCATCAGCTGCCTCCTCTGACGGACACAGATCAGCAGGTCACATGGTTGTGTCACATAATTGATGTGTTTATCTGTGCTGTGGAACTTCTGTAGTTCTGCCTCATGCTGGAGACACTGTGATACTGACACAAGTCTGAGTCTAGACTCACAAACATCAATCAATCAATCAATCAATCAATCAATCAATCAATCAATCAATCAATCAATCAATCAATCAATCAATCAATCAATCAATCAATCACCAGAGGAGCATGTTACCTTCAGAGAGGTCAGGGCGCAGAGCAACCTGTGGCCCAACAGATGAAGACTCTCCATCATCATCATCGCCCTCATCATCATTGTCTTCATCAGCTGCCTCCTCTAACAGACACAGATCAGCAGGTCACATGGTTGTGTGATCAATTATTACTACTATTATTATTGTTTATCTGTGCTGTGGATATTCTGATTAGTTCATCATTCAATAATCTACTAATTAATACAGTTCTGCTTCATGTTGGAGACACTGTGATACTGACACAAGTCTGAGTCTTGACAATCAATCAATCAATCAATCAATCAATCAATCAATCAATCAATCAATCAATCAATCAATCAATCAATCAATCAATCAATCAATCAATCACCAGAGTAGCAGGTTACCTTCAGAGAGGTCAAAGCGCGGAGCAACCTGTGGCCCAACAGATGAAGACTCTCCTCCACCATCATCATCATCTTCCTCAGCTGCCTCCACTGAGACAGAGACACATCAAACTGTTACTGTTCATTGTTTTTGTTGAAAAACTATTTCTGGTTTCTAACTATTATTAGGTGCCATGACGTGTTCAGTGTCTGTGAGATGATGTGTTTAATGTCTAAACAAAGGAACCAGTAAAGAATCAATCTCAACCTGAACTAAAGGATTTGATTTGTTATTTTTCAATCGATTATCTTTATGATTAGTTTTCTGATGATTTGCTAGAGCTCCAGTAATTCACTTCAAGCTGTGTCATCAGAGACTAGTTAGTGGTCAATAACATCATTACTGTGTTTAGTTGTGATATGTTTGGAGATGTTCTCGTCACTGTCGGATTAATACTGAGTTGAGCACTCACCTGTTCCAGATGCTGCACCCGCCTCGCCACCTGCAGATGTAAACACTGAGCCGATGTTTGACAAACGCTCCACCAGGTCGTTCCTCCTCATCCTCTTCAACACCCTCGTGGCCACGTCCAGACACTGATGGCTGTAAGTCTCCACCATCACGTCCACTGTGTCTGGCCGGTCTGCCTTCTCCAGCTGGCTCTTCGGGACGGAGGGAACGTCTTTCAGGAAGTCCGGCTGCTGCAGGTACCACTTGAATTTTTTCAGGTCTCTATCTCCCAGATCCTCCAGAGCCTCCAGCAGCTCGATGGCCACCGCCATGATCCTGCTGAGCGTCCTGTTGCCTGGTCTCGACCTCAGTTCTTCAGTGACCTCATGTTTCTGCAGGCGAGAGCTCTGCTGCTGGCTCTCCTGCAGCTCTCAAGCAGCTCACATTAACTAATGTAGAAATACTGTAACCACAGAGACTTTGTCTCATCTGAGCAGGTCATGTCCCACATGAAAAGAAACACAACACCACAACACACACTACACAATGTGTATGTGAACCACTGTACTGACCCAGTTGAGACGTCAGAGCAGGACTTTGTCCATCAGAGAGACAGAGAGAGAGGTTTCACCCGCTGCTGCTCCTCCATCTTGTTTCAGGAAATTGCAAATGAAAGCAAAGTGTTAACCACATCCTGTTGTTACAGCAACACACAGCCAGTGGTGTACTCTGTAAGTTTCTATTTGTTCACCATCGGTACAAGTGTTAAAGATTCAGGAGACGTTCAAGTGACTGAGGGGCTGGACTCGAATCAAAGTTCTGTAAAACCTGCTTTAGAATGAGATGGTCCTGGTTTAAAATGAAGCTGAGCTCTGTTGCACCATTTCACCGGTGGAATAAGAAACAAGAACATTTATTCACAAAACCTCACATTGTTGCTAGGAGCTAAAAGCTTAAAACGTTGCTAATTTAACAGCAGTAGCAATGACTCAACGGAGTCCTGAGATAAACAAAACAACTTTAAACTAAAGTCCAAGAAAAACACCCAATACAAGCACAACTAACAATACAACACAGAACAAAGGACAGAAAACAGGAGAAAAAGAAAGAAAAGTCTCCAGCTCTTCCACTCTTACTCTTCTTACACAGGAGGAAGAAGAGGGAGAGCTCCAGCTGTGACTTTGTCCACCGTTTATTAACAGTTATTGTTTATTTTATCTTTTTGATCCCTATTTTAATCAGTCGTCATTGAAATGAAGACTTGTTACTGGGGTCCACATTAAATCAGAGACAATTACAACATTACAGCATTTTCACAAAATAATTAAATTAATGAATTAAATGTTTATTAACATGATTATAGAAGAATTATATGAAGAGTTACATGAAGTTATTCAACGTGACTATATTAACATGATTATAGAAGAATAACATTAAAAATTACATAAAGTCATTCAACGTTAAATGTATCAACATGATTAAAGATGAATTACATGAAGTCATTTAAAGGCCTCATGCTGTGCACTTTTCTCTGGGTTTATTTACCTGCTGATATCCCTAACAAGATGTATCATTGGTTTTGAGTACCTGTGATCTGCTTCATATTCTTTTATACTGCCCCTTTCTGTTGCCTCTTTCTGGTGCTCGAGCAGGCACAGGTCATTTGGCCAATCAGAAGAGAGAATGAGAACCTCTCCTCTGATTGGCTGACTGTTTTTGAGTGGCATGTGGTCAGGCCAATCACAGGCAAGTAACTGAAACCTAAGCTGCATTCATAAAAATTGAAAAAAAAAAAAAAAACTGGTCGCGGTGGGCGATGACATCACTCAAAGGAGGAAGTGCTATCCGCTCGTCTTAAAGAGACAGTTCCTACAAATGGACGGTGTGCGTTTCTCCGTTTATGACCAGTTTGATGCATGGGGCAGTATATACGTGGCCCAGAGACCTCCCCAAGCACCAAAAAATAACCAAAATCACATTTTTCATGCCATGGGGCCTTTAAAGTAAATGTTTTAACATGATTATAGAAGAGTTACATGAAGCATAATATGAAATTATTCAACATAAATGTATTAACATGATTATAGACGATTTTATTATTTAAGTGATAAAATCATTGGGTGTAGGATCCCAGGGGGAGTAGCCATGATGTGGAATAAAAAATATGACCAGTTAATGTTATAAGACTGGGAGTTGATTGGGCTATTGGGATTGAGCTGTGTTGTACTGACAAGAAGCTCTTAATTTTGAATATAACGTGGCTAATTGGAGGGAATCTCTTAGTTACTTCACAGAAACATGATATACTGTATATCCTATATTGCCATTCAGTTAAAAAGTATTGCAATATTACTTTTGGTACATCGCCCAGCCCTAGTTGAAATATTACATATTATTGCATTCTCAAGAAATTTCAGGTTGTTCATATTGGATAGTTCATAAACTGTAAGCATCTTAATAACGTACTTTGCACTAGTACAAAGGGAAAAATTTGGAGTTCTCGTTATTTACAGGTTATTATGCCATCATTTTACTGGTCCGGGGCTGTATGTGGCCCCTGAACTAAAATAACGTTGACACCCCTGCTCTAAACCAATAAATCAGTGATATTCTGTGCTGCAAAAACCTGTTGATCACATGAGACTGAGAGGAGAGATGAAACCACAGATGATTTCCTCCTGCAGGATCTCAGTGAAACTCTAAAGGGAACATCCGAGGGACGATGCTGGATCTCAGTGAAACTCTAAAGGGAACATCCGAGGGACGATGCTGGATCGTTGACTGAGCTGATGGACAGGTGTGTGGCAGCTGACGAGTCTGGATGTAAGACAAGTTCCTCCTCTGCAGCCTGGACTCCTTCTTCTTCAGCTGGCCCTCCGTCAGCTGTGGAAACACCCAGGTTGAAAGACTGCAGCTCTATGGCCTCCTGTTGGACTGGACTCTGCCCCCTGGTGGCCTGGAGAGATGTGGCAGCACACAGACATGAGACTTCAGTTCAACATACAGGAGCTGAGAGCTTCATGTCAGACAGAGCTCAGGTCAACAAAGGAGAGTCTGGTACCTTAAGGCTGAGACAGATGACAGCGATCATCATCAGCAGACTGAGTGGCAGGATGACCAGTCTGATGATATAACCTGTTGGATCTGATGAGACACATTCAGTCATCACGTTAGATCACATGACATGAGTACAACAGCTTCATTAAACAAACCTCAACATGTTTGAGTCAGTTCTTAGAGCAGCGTTTCTCAAACTTTTTTCAGTCAGGGCACCTTTCAAAAGTGCATAAAATCTCACGGCACCCCTGTGTAAAATATAATTCAAAATGACACTGCATAGCCTAAATGTAAATGTCCTGTTTATTTAGACGGGACAGTATTACAGTATTTATACATAGGTGCCTCTGTAGCCTACATATGCACACACACACACACGCACACAATAATCCGTGAGAGGAAGAGAGAAAGGTCTACATGCGCGCAGGCACGCGTTCACATGAATATCCACCGGCGTCTCCGCTCCGTTCTCACTCCGTTGCGAACAATCAGAGAATTTCCACCGGTGGAAGAGGAGAGAGGCTGTGACTCACCATCAATGTGAGACATGAGCCTGGTACGACGCATTTTTTTCATAGCGTCCGGTGGACACGGACCCTACTGCTCTGAGTGCCCGTGACCAACGGCCGTGTCCACGGAGCGGTGTCTCTCTCTCTCTCTCTCTCTCTCTGAACGCTGCAGAAACGGGCCGCCAGCGCAGCTTGATATAGACTGTAGCTATATATCAGGGGTGGAGTGGGGCAGGGTTAGAATAAGAAAAATAAGAAATATGGGTAGCTATATTTTGCTATTTCCTTCAGAAGTGGGCACCAGTTAGATCATGGATTTGTATTAAAAGTAGGCTACAGAAATGCTGAATGGGGTGAAAGAGCTGCAATTAGTGCCACTCAAGCATTAACGCTGCTGACCATAACATTACATCCAGTCAGGTATATTTCCCCCTCCCTACTCTGCTCTGCGAATGGATTTTACTGACAGCGCTGCAAACGCCACGGTTTCGGGTCTTGTCCTACTCACCAACATGCTTCGGTGCCCATGGGTTCCGACTCTCAAGTGGTTAAAATCCAGAAGTAACGGTACCGACGTACTGGCCCACTTAGCACGGACTGTGTTGTCTTGTTAAATTAATATAACTTATAAATAACGTGACACACGGGCAGGACTGATAAGCTTTGCTGTTTAGCTTCCGTGAGTCGTTCTATTTTTAGCCGTAGCCGCTAGTTTAATGATAACTTTCTCAGTGACTTTTCTCTAGCGCGTTTCCCATTTCCCATGAGGCTTTGAGCCATTCTACAATTTAAGAAAGAACAAACATTGCTGGTTATTTTATATGTTTGGACATGAAAATTCAGTTATATCTGAACAAAAAGAATTAGATAAAGACAGGAGGCTAAACAAAAATCATTGGTAACACTTTACAATAAGGTACACAAAATTAGAGTAGTTAATGAGTAACTAATGAAGAACTAATGAGGAACTAATGAGTAGTTAGTGAGGAATTGAGCTACACAAAATTACAGTAGTTACTGAGGAACTAAGGTACACAAAATTACAGTAGTTACTGAGGAACTACTGATTAATTAACTATTAGTTAATGGTCAGTTCTTCAGGAACCCCTGATCAAATTTCAGAGGAGTAGTTACTGAGGAACTAATGAGTAGTTAGTTAGGGAAATGAGATACACAAAATTACAGTAGTTACTGAGGAACTAATGATTAACTAACTATTAGTTAATGGTCAGTTCTTCAGGAACCCCTGATCAAATTTCAGAGGAGTAGTTAATGAGGAACTAATGAGGAACTATTAATGATCAGTTCTTCATTAACTCATGATCAAATTTCATAGAAAGTTAATCACAACTTGATGATTAGTGAACTAGTTACTTCATCAGTACAGAATCATTACTCAGTAACATGTCCAGTAGTTAACCTTTATGACCTAAAGTGACACATAATGAGTGGTTTTTCATTTCTTCATCTTCATCTTTACATTAGTAGTTCCTTAAAAAATCACAGACAGCAGGATTCTTGAGAAGATTTTATTCATTAATTTCAGACCACATACACATCAATATGACCATCCATGTTGCCTTCGAAATAAATATGATAGTTTGTCACATGTTTGGTAGGCTAAATGAATGTACCATGGGGCTGTGTAGTACTGTATACTGATCTCACCGTGGTTCACAGTAAAGTTGTTTGAGGTGCACAAAATTTAGAGTAGTTATTTACTATGAAACAAATTTGGAATGAATGAGGAACTCACTATTAGTTAATGGTGAGTTCTTCAGTAACTCCTAATCAAATTACTGAGGAACTAACTATTAATTAATCATTAGTTACCCTTTTTGTGTACCTTAAGGTAAAGTGAGACATCAAAATGATTAGGTAATGAGTACTGAATCATTACTTAATCATTAGTTACTCTTTTTGTGTACCTTAAGGTAAAGTGAGACATCAAAATGACTAGGTAATGAGTACTGAATCATTAGTTACCCTTTTTGTGTACCTTATAGTAAAGTGAGACATCAAAAGGACTAGGTAATAAGTACTGAATCATTAGTTACCCTTTTTGTGTACCTTAAGGTAAAGTGAGACATCAAAATGACTAGGTAATGAGTACCTAATCATTAGTTACCCTTTTTGTGTACCTTATAGTAAAGTGAGACATCAAAAGGACTAGGTAATAAGTACTGAATCATTAGTTACCCTTTTTGTGTACCTTATAGTAAAGTGAGACATCAAAATGAGTAGGTAATGAGTACTGAATCATTACTGAATCATTAGTTACCCTTTTTGTGTACCTTATAGTAAAGTGAGACATCAAAATGACTAGGTAATGAGTACTGAATCATTAGTTACCCTTTTTGTGTACCTTATAGTAAAGTGAGACATCAATATGAGTAGGTAATAAGTACTGAATCATTACCTAGTCATTAGTTACTATTTTTGTGTAAGGTACACAAACATTACAGTAGTTAGTAGTGATGAACCAATGAAGAACCAAAATAATCATTTGCCTCTATGTGCACCAAAATAACTTTTGTCTTCACGGGCACCAAAATAAGATTTTACCTGCACAGGTACACCAAAATAACATTTTTTTTATGTCCACACACAAGAAAATATGATAGAATGTAAAAAAATGAATAAATAAAAAGAGAAAGAAAAGAAAAGAAAAACCTTTGTAGCTTTCTTGTTTTAATAATAGCCTAATAAAAAATAACAAGTGTGTAGCGTCCCCAGCTAAATGATGGTCACAAATGATGAAACTGATGGTTCACATTCCTTCATTCCATGGACCATTCAGTTGCAGACACACCGTAAGAGCTATGAGAAGAAGAAAATAAAATACAGTTACCTTTCCTTTTACATAAATGAAATTATTTTTAACTGCTTTTATCACATAAACAATCATGTAAGTTGACTCCCTTTTTATCTATTTAATCAAAAGACAATATCCAAATGGAGTGCTGTATTACCATGAAATAAATATTTTTAACCGTTTTTTTTTAATCCAATAAACTGTTTTTAACCTTACCAGACCTCACATCAAACAGACAAAACAGTCCTGTTGCATTAATAAAACAATCAACGAGTTAGCTTAGCTTCATCTCACTTCAATGTATTGAAGTGAGATGGAGCTAAGCTAAGCTAACTAAGCCGAGCTGGCCAATGCTAATAGCTACCGCTAACCACAACATGTTCCATACATGAGACTATCAACGGCGACCAAACTCGAGCCGGACATAAATATAACATGAAAAGGTAACAAAAACAAACCTTGTGCCCCTTATTAGCCAGGTGCTAGGGCGTTTCGTGTAAGTTAGGCACACTTTTAGCATTGAAGACACTCTGGCCTTGCAGACACACTGCCGGTAAAATCCGTAGCACCGGAAGTTTATGAGGTCTCGGCGAGGAGCTTTCAAAATAAAAGCACTGAATATAACGTCGGCTTAATATAAGAAATAAAGCCCTGGCCTTGACTAATGTTCAGAAACTAAATAAATAAACATAAAAACAACAAATGAAGTAATGTTCTTATCATATTAACTCATTGAGTGCCAACCACGTAATTTCTCGTTTTTCGTTCCCATGCGTTGAGTGCCAACAACGTAATTTTACGTTTTTTGCTTTTTTTTTTTAATTATGAAAATAGACACTTTAATACACATTACATGTAAATTTGGGGACTCTACGACGAGGAGAACTGAAATAGATGACGATCAAAGTCACATGACAGCTCATGATCTGGAAGTTTTTATCATAACTCGGCTTCTGCAAACGGAGTTCTGCATGCAGATGCAGCAGCTGCTCTGCTCTCACCCGCGCTGCTGCTCCAGCTGCTCGAGCTGCTCGGAGCAGAAACAGGAAGCTCTCAGCCGACAGTCCGCCCGGTCTTCAGCTGGAGCAACACCGTGTCCTCCCCAAAGTCCTCCCGCGGTAAAATCTGATGGTCTCTGGGCCAAAGCAGACCGGCATCACCGACCCGTACCACAGAAGGACCGCGACCACCGGCGGGACCGGTGTTCCCGAGCCGCGGTGGCCGACTGACCCTCACGCTCCGCGGCGAGAAGCTGTGACACGGCACGGTGCGTCTGTGTTATTGTTGTTTAGTGGCGCCCCCCCCCCGCCCCCGCTGGTGGTTTTGTGAATAGAACAACCATTGTTGTGTATATTTATCTTATACGAGCCCTTTGATCCAGAAATGCGAGTGTGAGAAGAGCGACAGACACAAACAGCGCACCTTTCATAAAAGACGCTCTATCTCCTTTTCTAGAAAAAAAGGAGGGATTTTGGTGAAACCCAGCCATGTTTAGCTTGACTTTTCTCAGGAACGGAGGCACGTAGAAACAAACGGTTTGTGGCCACTTGAAGCATTAAGTTAAACCTTTCAATTGAGCCACAGTATGTGTTGGTGGCAATAATATAGAATACACTGTGGCTCTACATAAAAAGTCAAAAATGGTCTAAATTGCCGGTACACTTGACTAAAACTTTGGAAAGGAGCGCGGCACTCAATGAGTTAAAGGTCATTTACAAAGTGTCATTTGTCTTTTATTTTGGAAACGAGATCATCATTTCCTGTGCACCTTTACTGTGAGGAGCAGTGAATTCACTTGGCACAAGAGAAGCAATTGACCATGCCACAAGAGAAGCAATGGACCATGCAGGGAAAAGCAAAAGAAGGAAAATCCCATTTCGACGATATCTCGAGGATGAGGGTGTGACCGTACAGTGATATTTTAATGGTATCTGTCTTTTTTTTTTTTTGGAAGATGTGTAAGATGACTCCTCAAATTTTACTATGCTAACTTTCTCCAAAGTGACCTAGCATAGCATCGATGCTATGGTCGGTTAACAGAATGTAGCATTGATGCTACACTTGCACACGTTGTACAAAACATTAAATAACCTGTTAACTGCATCTGAATAACGGGATTCTTTGCTTTCCGAGGGTCCTTGAATGGTGCCTCTATGAAAGTATGCTCAAGTGTTGCATTGATGCTCGCTCTGTTCCCTTACCATGTGGTTACATGACGCATATCGTCCTTTGTTGTCATAGAGGCACCATTCAAAAAATCCAGTGATTCAGATGCTGTTCACAACTCGTCTCTATCATTTACGGTTCATAAGTTATTATATTTTGACAAAAATGTGCAACCTCAGCATCAATGCTATGCTCGGTTTAGCCTCTCTTCCAGTGTCACGTGTTGTCGTAGAGGCACCATTCAAGGATCATTGGAAAGCGGATAACCCCCCCGATTCAGATGCTGTTCACAGCTCGTCTCTATCATAAACGGTTCATAAGTTTATTTAATGTTTTGTAAAACATGTGCAAGCGTAGCATCAATGTAACGTTCGGTTAACCAAACTACAGTCGGTTTTAGAGGGCTAAATTCACTTTGGACAAAGTTATCTTACAGTAAATTTGAGGAGCAATCTTACCGAATTTGTATATATTAAAAAAAAGAGAGAGATATCATTAAAATGTACTTATACTACGGTCACATCCTCATCCTCGAGATATAGAACGTCTCTGATATAGTTGAGATGGGAGCTTCTGCTCTTCCTTGCTCTGTCCATTTCTTCTCTCATCGTCGTCAAATTAATTCACTACTCCTCACAGTAAAGCTGCACAGGTGAGCCACCGGAATTGAAGATCTTGTTTCCAAAATAAAAGACAAATTACTTTTTTTTTTTAAGCAAGTAAGTTACAAAGGTTTTTGTTGTTGTTTTACATTCTATGTCATTTTGGTGCACATGGAGGCAAATGATTATTTTGGTTCCTCATTAGTTCATCAGTAACTACTGTAATGTTTGTGTACCTTACACAAAAAGAGTAACTAATGATTCAGTAATGATTCAGTACTTATTACCTAGTCATTTTGATGTCTCACTTTACTATAAGGTACACAAAAAGAGTAACTAATGATTCAATAATGATTCAGTACTCATTACCTACTCATTTTGATGTCTCACTTTACCTTAAGGTACACAAAAAGGGTAACTAATGATTAAGTAATAGTTAGTTCCTCAGTAATTTGATTAGGAGTTACTGAAGAACTCACCATTAACTAATAGTGAGTTCCTCATTCATTCCAAATTTGTTTCATAGTAAATAACTACTCTAAATTTTGTGCACCTCAAACAACTTTACTGTGAACCACGGTGAGATCAGTATACAGTACTACACTGCCCAATGATACATTCATTTAGCCTACCAAACATGTGACAAACTATCATATTTATTTCGAAGGCAACATGGATGGTCATATTGATGTGTATGTGGTCTGAAATTAATGAATAAAATCTTCTCAAGAATCCTGCTGTCTGTGATTTTTTAAGGAACTACTAATGTAAAGATGAAGATGAAGAAATGAAAAACCACTCATTATGTGTCACTTTAGGTCATAAAGGTTAACTACTGGACATGTTACTGAGTAATGATTCTGTACTGATGAAGTAACTAGTTCACTAATCATCAAGTTGTGATTAACTTTCTATGAAATTATATCATGAGTTAATGAAGAACTGATCATTAATAGTTCCTCATTAGTTCCTCATTAACTACTCCTCTGAAATTTGATCAGGGGTTCCTGAAGAACTGACCATTAACTAATAGTTAGTTAATCATTAGTTCCTCAGTAACTACTGTAATTTTGTGTATCTCATTTCCCTAACTAACTACTCATTAGTTCCTCAGTAACTACTCCTCTGAAATTTGATCAGGGGTTCCTGAAGAACTGACCATTAACTAATAGTTAATTAATCAGTAGTTCCTCAGTAACTACTGTAATTTTGTGTAGCTTAGTTCCTCAGTAACTACTGTAATTTTGTGTAGCTTAGTTCCTCACTAACTACTCATTAGTTCCTCATTAGTTCTTCATTAGTTACTCATTAACTACTCTAATTTTGTGTACCTTATTGTAAAGTGTTACCAAATCATTTAGTAGTCTGGATTGATGAGAGTCTGCGTCACTATCGCAACCATGAGTGAGATGTAAAAAGACAAGAAGTGGTATAAATAATGGTTGGACTGTTAGCATCAATTAATTCAAGGAAACCTTGAAGATTATCATGAGAACCTGATTGACATACATTAGCCTTAACTCATTGAGGCTGGTCATAAAGACCGCGTAACCGCGCAGGGCAACCTGCTCGATGGTATGCTGGAGCATAGTGTATATTTCAACTCTGAGCGCTCTGAGCGCCGTGACAAAAAAAGGAAAGCACGACAGCTTTTTTCCGAGCTCCATAGGATCTGAATGGAAAGTAAACAGTGGACACGGCACCTTTGCATATATAAAGATAATGTATTCTATGAAATGTCAGAAGAGGTATTTTTTTCACGGCACCCTTGACGCAGTCAGACGGCACCCCAGTGTGCCGCGGCACCCACTTTGAGAAAGGCTGTCTTAGAGAATGAGGTCGTCTGACGATGTTGGACAGACACAACAGGTGGACAGAGTTAGTCTGAAAGGATGAACTGAAGCTTCTTGTCTCCTTCCAGCCTGTGTCTGGTTGAAATGTCTCAGGTGAGTGTTAATCACCGTCTTTACAGGCAGTTTACCAAACATGATCCTGGTGAAGCTGAGTCATCCTGCTGACGTCTGACTCATCATGTAAAACCCAGTTTCTCACCATCATGGTGCTCATGTACCTTCACAGAGACAGTGGGCCCCTGAGCACAGACAGGTGAAATGTGCTTCAACTCACCTGAGACGGTGAGGGACAGTCGACGGCTCTCAGAGGAGAAGTCATGAGAGAAAACGTAGAGGTGATAAACACAGCTGTAGTTTCCTTGGTGGGCGGGCTCTGCAGCAGGAAACAGGAAGGAGGCGGAGTGATTGACAGCTGGCTGGGTGTAGTTGTCCGTTGTGTTGGAGGAGGTGAAGGTGAGCTGGAAGGAGCCTCCTGGGTACTGTGGCTGGATGGAGCAGCTGATGCTGAAGTTGGAGCCCATCAACACTCCTGAATAACCCTGCTGCTGGGCCTGGGAGACCCCGTACATGGAGGACACAGAGATGATTGGCTGGACCAGCAGGTCTGTCAACAGAGAGATGATTGGCTGAATGTTAACAGTCAGACATAGAGCTTTCTTCATTATTTAGGGTTAGGGTTAGATCCTAGATCATGGTCTGTGTGTGTGTGTGTGAGAGAGAGAGAGAGAGAGAGAGAGAGAGAGAGAGAGAGAGAGAGAGAGAGAGAGAGAGAGAGAGAGAGAGAGGAGGGGGGGGGGGGCTGCTTTACAGTACTTTTAGATCAGCTGAACTGCATCAAAGTATGAAAGTTGATTTGTTGAAAATGTTTTCCTACATCTCCAAACTGTCTAAATGGAAGTGGAAAGTGGAAGTTGACTTCCTGACTAAAGACGATGATGTAACATGTTGAGATATTAAATGTCTTGTTTTCAGACCTTCACTCACTTAGATACAAAAAGAACAAGTTACTGAACATTTCTGTCTCCACAACAAAGGAAGGAAGACACTGAACCTGACTGTCACTGATGATGTCACTGATGGACTTACCTGAACAGGTGATCTCCATGGTGGAGGAAGAGGAATGTGGTGATGAACACTCCCTCAGGGTAGATCCAGACTCAACACAGCGAGTGTCGATCCTCCACACAGACCTCTCAGAGGACTCATATCTTCTTGTTGTTGAAACAGCAGAGCCACAGTCCAGATCTCTACAGACTACAGATGCTGCCTTCAGGTTCCAGGTGTAGTAGATGTCACCGTCCACTGGTCTCCACTCTCCTCCTTTCAGCTGCAGGTCACCTGCACAGCGACTGGCTCCTCCCACCAACCTGACAGGCTCTGAACACAGAGAAGAGAGTGAAGAGTAAAAGAAGTGAGTTTGATTCAAACAGAAATTAAATGAAGCAAATCCAAACTGTAGCTCCACTTGTACCTGAGCAGGTGAGTCCAACAGCTTTGCCAGGTGAGCAGCTGGTTCTAGTTGAGCCTGAGCTTCTACAGTCCAGGAGAGCTGACTCGTTGCCTCCACACTGGAACTCTTTGGTCCACATTGGAGCCTCCACTGCTCCATAGAGCGCCCCCTGGAGGACTGAAGGAGCCCCACAGCCAAGCTCCCTACAGACCACCTCTGCATCCTGCTGGTCAAAGTCATCTTCACACACTGAGGACCACCACTGGTTAGACTGGTTGGACTTGACCTCCAGTCTGCCTGAACACACACTGGTCCCATTCACCAGCCTGACAGAGTCTGCAGAGAGAGACACAACATTTAAACTTTGATCCTGACCTTTATTTACTGTCATATCAACTTTAAACTCATCAACGTGGTTTGCTAAATTTTCAATCTCTCCCATCCAAGTCTCTCCAGGTGAATGATTTAATTACAAATCACCAAATTGATGTATTAACACTTACTGAGACCTGGTTGCAGCAAGATGAATATGTTAGTTTAAATGAATCTTCCCCTCCTAGTTACATTAACTACCATGTACCTCGTAACACTGGCAGAGGAGGAGGAGTGGCTGCTATTTATCAGTCAAATCTGCTTATTAACCCTTGACCTAATAGTTCATATAATTCATTTGAAAGCCTTACTCACCCAGACTGGAAAACAGAGAAACCACTCTTACTTGCTATGGTGTATCGTCCTCTTGCACCTTATTCTGAGTTCTTAGAATAATTCCCTGACTTTCTGTCAAACTTAGCATTGAATTCAGTCATGGCTACGTTCAGACCGCAGGTCTTAATGCTCAATTCCGATCTATTGCTCAAGTCCGATTTTTTGTTTGGCTGTTCACATTACGTCTTTAAATGTGGCCTGTCTATGGATTGCTGTGTGAACAGCTCAAGCTCCTGAAGTGACCCGCATGCGCAGTGACATCACGCCACAACGGTGTTTACGGAAGCAACCATGGCAACGGCAACCGGTATTGTAGGACTTTATGGCTTAATGCTAAAAAAAATAAAAATAAATCACGTCGGATTCGAACCCGCCACCCCTCCTGCACTCCATCAGCCTCCCACAGCATTACACTTAAAAAAAAAAAAAAAAAGAGTCTGAATTTAAACTCACCGACTTTTGATGTGACATGCAGTCTGCCTGCCTGGCTCATCATCTGACAGCTCAGTGTGATGCTACGGCTGACGGCCTTTATTTCTAAATCCCCCAGTTTATTTTCATTAGCAACCAAGCTCATTGTTCATTAGTTAATCTTCCTCTTCCTCACCTACTGTCCTCGCTGCACTGTCGGACCTGCATGGGTCTCTGAAAAAAAATCAGATTCAGGCCACTTGCAACTGCGGTGTGAACGTAGCCAAAGTCATTATAGTAGGTGACTCTAACATTCATGTGGACATTGATGATGACTTTCTGGCTACCACGTTCAAGTCACTTTTGGATTCAGTCGGCTTCTCTCAGAGGGTAAACAAACCCACTCACACGTTTAATCATATCCTTGACTTAGTACTTACTTATGGAATAGAAGCTGACCATGTCACAGTTCTTCCTCAGAACTTCGTCTTGTCTGATCACTCCTTAATCACATTTGAATTTACTTTAACAAATGATATCCTACCTGGGAAAAAATCCCGCTACAGTAGATGTCTATCTGACACTGCTGTTTCTAGATTTAAAGAGCTAATTCCAGCAGAGCTTGCTGCCACATCTTGCAACAATATAATGGGCAGTTATGCTGATTTCACCCCCACACAGGTGGACTATCTTGTGGATAGCACTGCAGCAGCACTCCTTGGGACACTTGATGCTGTAGCCCCCCTGAAAAAGAAAGTTATCAACCAGAAAAGAATAGCTCCCTGGTACAGCCCAAACCTGCGCGCTTTGAAACAGAAGACCAGACAGCTGGAAAGGAAAACACATTCCAGCCAACATGAGGAAGACCGTCAAGCCTGGAAGGATAGTTTAATAATATATAAAAAAGAACTCTGTAATGCTAGAAGCAATTACTATTCATCTTTAATAGAAAAGAATAAGAACAACCCCAGGTTCCTCTTCAACACTGTGGCCAGGCTGACCAAGAACCATAGTGTCGTTGAGCCATCCATCCCTCCATCTCTCAGCAGTAATGATTTCCTAACTTTCTTTACTGAAAAGATAGTTAATATTAGAACGAAGATTGCCAGTAATGGAGCACAGATTACGGTACCCATAGAAGCACCTCCCAGACTTGGTACACACTTGGACAGCTTCTCCCCCATCGACCTGTCAGACTTAACTTCTGCAATTACTTCCTCTAAGTCAGCCACTTGTCTGCTGGATCCAGTCCCGACAAGACTACTTTCTCCTTAGTTAACACTTCTATATTGAACCAAATCAATCTTTCCCTAGTCACAGGCTACGTGCCACGGGCCTTTTAAGGTGGTTGTCATTAACCCTTTACTTAAAAAACCTTCTCTTGACCCAGATGTCTTAGCCAACTATCGGCCTATATTCAACCTCCCCTACATCTCCAAGATCCTTGAGAAGGTTGTCCTGGAGCAGCTACATGAACATCTGCACAGCAATGAGCTCTTTGAAGCTTTCCAATCTGGATTCAGAGAACACCATAGCACTGAAACAGCACTTGTCAAAGTCTCTAATGATCTTCTTATAGCTGCAGACAGAGGTCTCGTCTCTGTTCTTGTACTTTTGGACCTCAGTGCTGCATTTGACACCATCAACCATAGCATCCTGCTACAGAGACTAGACCATGAAATTGGGATTAAAGGACCTGCCCTAAAATGGTTTAAGCCATACTTATCTGACAGGTTTTAATTCATTAAAGGAGCATTATCGCAAATCCAAATTCTTAATTCGGCCACTAGATGGAGCCAGGCGGAGCTTATCAGATATAAACAAGTGGGCAGCTGTCAGAGAGAGAGAGCAGCCTCGTTTAGTTCCCCCCCCCTCCTCCTCCTCCCTCCTCCTCCTCCCTCACCATGGCTGAATGAACGTGCAATCGCGGGAAAAAGAAAACTCGCTAGTGGAAGCGGCAGCTCTACGTCGCGCACAACCACAACAACGACAACAACAGCAACTGCAACTTCCTCCTCCTTAATAACGCTGAGAGGACAGCTGAAGAAAGACACAGGGACGTGGAGACAAAGTGTTCTACCGAGATATTCAGTGACTGTAAGCAGCCTAACACTGCTACATTACTATTTACTGTTGCATTTTTCCGGTTCGGAGGTCGGATTTGCGAGTTCCGAGTGCAATTGAACGCAGCAAGCGCCGGGCCGGCTTGGATCATAACAAAGACAAATGCTGCATTTGCCCCACGAACACTTTACTGTTGGCGATTTTTTTTGTAAATTTAGTTATGGCTCCCCCCGACCCATTTTTTGCATATTTCAGCTTATTTTATGCTATTACTGCTGTATTTGCGATAATGCTCCTTTAATGTTAATAACGACCATTCGGAGTACAGCAGAGTTACATATGGTGTACCACAGGGTTCTGTTTTAGGGCCAATTCTCTTCATTCTTTACATGCTCCCATTAGGTGACATAATCCGGAAGCACTCAATCAATTTTCACTGTTATGTGGATGATACGCAACTCTACTTGTCCATGGAGCCAGATGACAGAGGTCGGCTCACCAATCTGAAAGACTGCCTGAAAGACATAAAACCTGGATGTCCTCTAACTTCTTGCTACTGAATTCAGATAAAACTGAGGTCATCGTGTTTGGACCTAAACACCTCAGGGACATGTTCTCTAATCAGATTGCTACTCTAGATGGCATCACCCAGACCTCAAGTACAACTGCAAGGAAGCTTGGAGTCATTTTTGACCAGGACCTTTCCTTCAGCTCCTACATAAAACATGTGACTAGGACCTTCTTCCATCTGCACAGTATCACTAAGATTAGGAATATCCTTTCCCAGAGTGATGCTGAGAAACTGGTGCATGCATTTATCACTTCTAGGCTAGACTACTGCAACTCTCTCCTGTCAGGATGTCCGAAAAACTCTCTAAAGAGTCTCCAGCTGGTCCAGAATGCCGCAGCGAGGGTTTTGACAGGAATTAGGAAGAGAGAGCACATTTCTCCCACTTTAGCTTCTCTCCACTGGCTTCCTGTAGGATTTAGAATAGACTTCAAAATCCTTCTGCTGACTTATAAGACTCTTAATGATAAAGCTCCATCCTATCTTAAAGAACTCATTATTCCAATCCTTACTGTCCTACCAGAGCACTCCACTCCCAGAATGCAGGTCTGTTAGTGACTCCCAGTATCTCTAAAACAGACTGGGAGGTAGAGCCTTCAGTTACTGGGCTCCTTTACTGTGGAACCAGCTCTCTCCATGGGTCAAAGAGGCAGACACTCTAACTACATTTAAGTCTAGGCTTAAGACCTTCCTTTATGACAGAGCTTTTAGTTAGGGCTGGTTCAGGTAGCTCTGAACCATTTTATAGCTACGCTGCTATATACTTAGACTGCTGGGGGACACATCTGGTTACATGGAGCCCTCTCCTCTCCTCTCCTCTCCTCTCCTCTCCTCTCCTCTCCTCTCCTCTCCTCTCCTCTCCTCTCCTCTCCTCAACTCCTGCTAACATTTCCATATTCCGCACATTCTGTGACAAACTGTAAACTGTTTTCTTGTCTGTAACAACATCTATTGCACGTCTGTCCGTCCTGGGTGAGGGATCCCTCCTCTGTTGCTCACCCTGAGGTTTCTCCTGGTTTTCCCTGTTAAAAAGGTTTCCATGGAGTTTTTCCTCAGTCGATGTGAGGGTCTAAGGACAGAGGATGTTGTTACGATGCCATGTGAAGCCCTTTGAGACAAACTGTTTGTAAAAACGGGCTACACAAATAAAATTGCCTTGCCTCTCCTCTCCTCTCCTCTCCTCTCCTCTCAGCACATTTTGAACTGTTGCACTTTGTAGTTTGGCCTTGGTGTCTCGCACTCTCTGTGTTTCCACAGATCCACCGGAGCTCTCTGCAACAACCGCCCATGCCTACCAGAAGCTTCCTCCTTCAGCTGTTGTTAACATTTCCATGTTTCTCACATTCTCTATTGTAAACTGTTTTCTTGTCTGTAACAACATCTATTGCACGTCTGTCCGTCCTGGGTGAGGGATCCCTCCTCTGTTGCTCACCCTGAGGTTTCTCCGATTTTTTCCTGTTAAAAGGGTTTTCCATGGAGTTTTTCCTCAGTCGATGTGAGGGTCTAAGGGCAGAGGATGTTGTTATGATGGGATGTAAAGCCCTTTGAGACAAACTGTTTGTAAAAATGGGCTATACAAATAAAATTCCCTTGCCTTGCCCAGCATGTGTCCAGAAATGAGTTCCTTCTCTGTCCACAACACAACCATTAAAGAAACTCACAGTCCAGCTCTTGAGTCAAAGACTCAAGTCAACAACGGTCTGGACTTCAACATCTTCACAGAAACAACTTTACCATCATCAGTCAACAACCTCGTTAGTCCACTTTAACCTACAGGAGTTTCTAAAGAGTCATTTATGTGATTTGCTGCCACAGATTAAATAAATTCATGAGGAGTGAAAAGGATTCACAGCACAACATACTTGAGGTCTGTTCCTCTCCAGCACTGACCAGGGGGCTGCCTACAACTGTACATGCAGGAAGCCCATGGGGGGGGTGCTGCTTTATAGTACTATATCAGCTGAACTGCATCAAAGTATGATAGTTGATTTGTTGAAAATGTTTTTCTACATCTGCAAACTGTCTAAATGTAAGTGGAAAGTGGAAGTTGACTTCTTGACCAGAGACGATGATGTAACATGTTGAGATATTAAATGTCTTGTTTTCAGACCTTCACTCACTTAAATACTAAAAGAACAAGTTACTGACATTTACATTACATTTCTGTCTCCACAACAAAGGAAGGAAGACACTGAACCTGACTGTCACTGATGATGTCACTGATGGACTCACCTGAACAGGTGATCTCCACGGTGGAGGGAAGGGAATATGATAGTGATGATGATGATGATGATGATGATGAACACTCTTTCAGGGTAAATCCAGACTGAACACAGTCAGTGTTGATCCACCACACAGACCTCTCTGTGGACTCATATCTTCTTCTTGTTGAAACAGCAGAGCCACAGTCCAGATCTCTACAGACTACACATGCTGCCTTCAGGTTCCAGTAGATGTCACTGACCACTGGTCTCCACTCTCCTAGTTTCAGCTGCAGTTCACCTGCACAGCGACTGGCTCCTCCCACCAACCTGACAGGCTCTGAACACAGAGAAGAGAGTGAAGAGTAAAAGAAGTGAGTTTGATTCAAACAGAAATGAAGCAAATCCAACCTGTAGCTCCACTTGTACCTGAGCAGGTGAGTCCAACAGCTTTGCCAGGTGAGCAGCTGGTTCTAGTTGAGCCTGAGCTTCTACAGTCCAGGAGAGCTGACTCATGGCCTCCACACTGGAACTCTTTGGTCCACATTGGAGCCTCCACTGCTCCATAGAGCGCCCCCTGGAGGACTGAAGGAGCCCCACAGCCAAGCTCCCTACAGACCACCTCTGCATCCTGCTGGTCAAAGTCATCTTCACACACTGAGGACCTCCACTGGTTAGACTGGTTGGACTTGACCTCCAGTCTGCCTGAACACACACTGGTCCCATTCACCAGCCTGACAGAGTCTGCAGAGAGAGACACAACATCTAAACTTTGATCCTGACCTTTATTTACTGTCATATCAACTTTAAAGTCATCAGCATGTGTCCAGAAATGAGTTCCTTCTCTGTCCCCAACACAACCATTAAACTCACAGTCCAGCTCTTGAGTCAAAGACTCAAGTCAACCAACGGTCTGGACTTCAACCTACAGGAGTTTCTGAAGAGTCATGTGATGTGATTTGCTGCTACAGATTAAATAAATTCATGAGGAGTGAAAAGGATTCACAGTGTCTCTGACGTCTTTACAGCAGAAATAAACCAGAGAGACATCTGTCAAACTCTGAAGAATGAGATCTGTCAGAGATTTAGTTTAGTTTAATAAGTTTATTTGTATCAGGGACAATGTACAAAATAACATTACACAGAGATGAGACGATATGCCTTGTACCGGATTTAGCTTACTAGCTACTTTCCATCCGTAGTCCCTGGGCAGGTGAATAAGAACAATAGAAATATAAGAATTATCAATTTACATAGCATTCTAAACATCCATACGATGATGAGCTCAAAGAGAGTAAAGGGTTACAACTGTTGATGTTAAAGAAAATAATGATGCAGAGGAATGACAGGCTGATGCAGAGGAATGACAGTGAGAGAGGAAGACGACTCACTACAGTGAAGGCTTCCTTTAGGACAGGGGTTCTCAACCTTTTGCAAGCGCCCCCCCCCCCCCCCCCCCCCCCAAGCTGGTTCAATGCTGCCCCCCACCCCCCCTCCCTTCGCCAGGTGTGCATATAAATTGTCGTAATTTCTTGCCTTGTATTTTAAACCTGATGAAGGAATCTTGTTCTAAAAATGTTCTTTCTTTGATGTTAAATAAAAGATTATGTTTACCATTGAGAACAATGAAAATTTAGCAGTTTTAATTGTTGAAATGACCAGAAGGCTGACCAAGGGGTAGGGGTGCATATATGCATACTGTATGCCTGCAAACTCAGAAGGGGTGTAAAAGGTGAGTCACCAAATCCCTGTAGGGGGGTCATGGGGCATCACCCCCAGAAAAAATTGTGATTTTAAAGATGTACAGAAATGGCCGTTTGTCCTGTTTGTCACGCCGAGTTGTCACGAGCTGCAACACGAGTTTACCCGAGTAAGGAAAACAAATTTGATTGGTCGTTATCGAGGGGGCGGGATATTCAAAGCTTGGGGCGAGACCGAGCTCCATGTGTGTGTGTGTGTCTCAGACGTTTGAACGACGGATTACGGATCCAATATCAGTGGCTGATGAATCGTGTACAGGCTGACGTTTAATCCGTGCGCATTATCCAATGCGAAAAAAAAAAATACACACTTTCATCTCGGATTTACTAAAAAATTGAATTTTGCACAAAGTTTGGCCTACAACGTCTGATAGATGACTTATTACACAAATGTTATGATCCAGAGTGGGCTCAAATTCAATTTTCTTTTCTGTACACCTTTAACACATATATTAAGCATTCTGGTGTACTCTAAGAAAATGAAGGGAACATTTGTTTCAGATAAAAAAAAACGCACATTGAGTACTGACTGAGGTTCCTATCAGGCAACAAGGCAAGTATGGCTGTAGTGTATGAAACTTAAATTGAAATCAAAACTGGTCTATTGGGGAGCAAAAACGAATCTCATATTTTAAATCTTGGGGTCTGTCTGCAGTGTTGTGCCTGAACGCGTTCAATGAACGATCGTTCATGAACTTGTTCATATTTTGGGCGAACGTGAACTGAACGTAGGTATTTCTGCTTGATGAACGTTATTGTGAACGCGTTCATTCTGGCGTTTGTGAACGCCGCTCTCGACTTCGTTCAGGAGTGTGCCAGATTTCCATAGAAAACCCAGCTAAAACACACTGTAAACAGGCGTTAATATGTAGCGGAAAAACCACCCAATCTGGCAACACCTATCAGCTGTTTGGATCAGCGGCGCATGGAAGAGACGGAGTGATACAGCGCGTCGCGGAGCCTGTCTGTCTGGAGGAATACTGACCCAGTTGTTAGTAAAAGTAAAGATACTCTATTTATTTTTATAAACCGTCTTTGGTAAAAGATAAACGGGGGTTACGCTGGGGCCACACCGGACACGCGAGCCGCGGCCCTCCTGTTCACATCAGACGCTTCTCCGTGCGGTCGAGAAGCGCTTCTGCCCCTCAGCTGTGTGTGTGTGTGTCTGTGTCTGTGTGTCTGTGTTTCTCTCTCACGCTCTGTTTGGATTAATAAACACAAATAGGCTACAAACGTACGCACATTGGACTCTTTGTCACGTTCTAACTCAGTTACTTTTTTGGTAAAGTAAAGTAGTAACTATAACTAATACTACTGGTTAAAACTGCTAAAATAATAGCTGTCTGGTTCCATATGGGCTGAGGCAATCATTTTGAAAAATAATAGCTTGTAGAAACACATTGGAAAAAAAGAAACGAAAAAAGAACTATGAACTAGTTCAGTTTTGGAACCGTGAACTTCGTTCAAAATTTTGAATTATGAACTATGAACTGAACTAGTTCATTTTAAAATTAGTGAACTGAACTTTGAACTAGTTCATGTAGAAAGTGAACTTTCCCAACACTGTCTGTACCAGCCATTCCAGTGCCCGTTTCCTCTGCTATGGGGGAGCACGTCCGTGGAGTGGTGCACCGCGGACATGCACGGAAAAAAAACGATACCGAATGCGCGCCGCCACGTCTGCTCGGACCGCGGCCACTTGGACCAACTAGTCCGCTCAAGCAGACGTCAACAGCGGCAAGAGACCAAACGCTACTTGGCGTATCACTGCCTCCAGAAAGTGACAGAATCACGTCACCGGGCTCATACGCGCAGGCAGGCCAGGGTTGCCAGATAGTGCGAAAAATATCCCCCACAATCTTACTTTTTTCTTTCACTGATTAGCGGGAGAAATTACCGACCGGGAGCTGACCCCCACCCTCCCGTCCGGTGCTCGTACCCCCCCGGGAGAGTGTCCACGCCCCCCTGGTTGAGAACCACTACTTTAGGACATAGAGCTTTCTTCATTATTTATCATACATGAGGTCTGTTCCTCTCTAGCACTGACCAGGGGGCTGCCTACACCTGTACATGCAAGAAGCCCATGGGGGGGGGCTGCTTTATAGTACTTTTAGATCAGCTGAACTGCATCAAAGTATGAAAGTTGATTTGTTGAAAATGTTTTCCTACATCTCCAAACTGTCTAAATGTACCGTATTTTCCGCACTATAAGGCGCACCGGATTATAAAACGCACCTTCAATGAATGGCCTATTTTAGAACTGTTTTCATATATAGGGCGCACCGGATTATAAGGCGCATACCGTAGATGACCATTTAGTAGCAGTTAATATGCTAAATCGACTTGGACCCCAGGCGTTTATAAGAACCAGGCGCGTATTTGCAATTGCAACAGGCTACAATTTATTTTTGCAATGAGCAGCACCAGACCATCATGCAAAGAACAAGGATTTTACCATAGCACCACTGGAACAAAACTACTTTTTCCCCCGACGCATCTTTATTGACATCAGACAATAAATAAAAAGACAGTTTGTCTGTGTTACCGCGACACAGGGAGCTGATCAGAGCAGTGTTATGAACGATAACGGAAGGGGGGGTCGATCGCGGTAATTTCAACACTGTACATTAGCGCATTTATCTATATCCCTATATCCCTCAGTCTAGCTCGCCTGTGTTTGTGTGTCTGTGTGTGTGTGTGTGTGTGTGTGTGCGCGCACGCCTGCATGCGAGAGAGAGAGAGCGAGAGGAGGGGCTGACTGACAGAAGAGGTGAGAGCCGGTGAAGCGCTGTTAAAAAAAAACTTTTGTTTTCTGTGCAAGACTATGGTAAACACTTAATCGCCCGGGCGTTTAATTGAACCGGCGTTTATTTTGCCAAATGAGCTCGGACCCCGGCGGCTATTAGAGCACAGGCGCGTATTTGCACGCGGGCGATTATTTGGTCATATACGGTAGAATAGAAGATACTGCAGTCAAACTGGGGTTACGTTATGCATCCCCTAGATGGAGCTGAGTATGAATCAACCAATTAACCAATTGATCCATATATAAGGCGCTCCGTATTATAAGGCGCACTGTCGTTTTTTGAGAAAATTAAAGGCTTTTAAGTGCGCCTTATAGTGCGGAAAATACGGTAAGTGGAAAGTGGAAGTTGACTTCTTGACTAAAGACGATGATGTAACATGTTGAGATATTAAATGTCTTGTTTTCAGACCTTCACTCACTTAAATACTAAAAGAACAAGTTACTGAACATTTCTGTCTCCACAACAAAGGAAGGAAGACACTGAACCTGACTGTCACTGATGATGTCACTGATGGACTCACCTGAACAGATGATCTCCACGGTGGAGGGAGGGGTAACTAATATTTGTAATGGTGATGGTGATGATAATGAACACTCCCTCGGGGTAAATCCAGACCGAACACAGCCAATGTTGATCCTCGATATAGACAACATTGAGTACTCCTGTCTTCTTCTTGTTGAAACAGCAGAGCCACAGTCCAGATCTCTACAGACTACAGATGCTTCCTTCAGGATCCAGTTCAAGGTGCTGTCCACTTGTCTCCACTCTCCTAGTTTCAGCTGCAGTTGACCTGCACAGCGACTGGCTCCTCCCACCAACCTGACAGGCTCTGAACACAGAGAAGAGAGTGAAGAGTAAAAGAAGTGAGTTTGATTCAAACAGAAATGAACAAATCCAACCTGTAGCTCCACTTGTACCTGAGCAGGTGAGTCCAACAGCTTTGCCAGGTGAGCAGCTGGTTCTAGTTGAGCCTGAGCTTCTACAGTCCAGGAGAGCTGACTCGTTGCCTCCACACTGGAACTCTTTGGTCCACATTGGAGCCTCCACTGCTCCATAGAGCGCCCCCTGGAGGACTGAAGGAGCCCCACAGCCAAGCTCCCTACAGACCACCTCTGCATCCTGCTGGTCAAAGTCATCTTCACACACTGAGGACCACCACTGGTTAGACTGGTTGGACTTGACCTCCAGTCTGCCTGAACACAGACTGGTCCCATTCACCAGCCTGACAGAGTCTGCAGAGAGAGATGTCACAGGGTGACAGGTTGAGAGTGTGTGGGTGTGTCTGCCTGCGTACCTGCAGCACTAATTACCTGATGCTTTGCACGTGTGTAATTGAGCAGCGCTGGGGGGAGGGCTGTGGGTGCTTCACTCTTTTTCATTGTGGTCTTGTACCCTGTCTCAGTCACTCCACTCGGTGACATTTTGGCGTTGTTGGCAGGATTTCTGTAGGGTTTGAGCGACTACACCTCACAACATGCCAGGGGAGGAACAGGCTGCAGGAGGGGCTGCTAATCAGTAAGCTACAATGATGCCCTTCATAATGGGAATGCCATGGGTACAGAGGTTTGGTGGGCTGGTCTCCGAGGTCAAATTGGGAGAATGGCAGGCACAAATGGAGATGATGCTAAACTTCCAGTCAATTGATGATGTGCAAAAGGAGGACTTGATAATGGGGTTCTTAGATGGTGAGGCAAAAAGCGAAATTTTGACATTAGAGAAAACATGTAGAAATACTCCACGAAAAATCTTTGCTGTATTGTCTACACTGTACAGAGACTCGACCCATGTATCTGTTCTAAGAGCTCAATTCTTTAATTGCAGGCAGGAACCTAACCAGTCTCTTCGATCCTTTTCTCTCCGCCTCAGAATTGTTTCTTAGGTTGAAACGCAAAGATGATGCAGGCCTGGAACATAGCGACATTCTTTTGCGTGACCAGTTTATTATGGGACTACGAGAGGGGCCAATAAAGCAAGAGCTCAGGCGTCAAGTAAGGAAACATCGAGCCCTATCATTTGATGAGGTAAAATTAGAATCTCTTGCCTTAGAAGAAGAACAGGATGATAGCTGGTCAGCAGGGCCTTCGTGCTTAGCTGTAAACAGGCCTAACCCCTCTCCACAAAATAGTGCTGCTGACTGGAAGCAAGAATTTCGTAGAGAAATACTTAAAGAAGTTAAAGAACAATTGACTGAAACTGCAAAAGTACTTGTAAATGAGTTGCGAGCAGAGATTAATGGTTCTCCATGTCCTCCTGTACCCACAGCTCGGCCTAGGGCTTATTCAGAAGACTCTGGTAGGACAAGACAGAGGTTTAGAACCTCATCAAATAACCAGGATTTTAAGTGGGATCCACGTGGCCGCCCAATTTGTAACCAGTGTGGGGAACCAGGCCATATTAGGCGCCACTGTTCCCATAGAGAAGCCCCGCAGGGTTTTTAGTTGCACCGGCCACTGTGGGTCAGGTGGCCGGACCCCCCAAATGCGACCCTATCCACAAGCTTGCAGAAGCCACCATTGCCAGAGCGTGCCCTGTAGCAGAGGTTAAAGTAGACAACATAGATAGTTAAAGCAGAAGTAAGTGGTCCGGTCGTTTTCGCTAATGCTGCGTTCCAGGCAGGCTTTTGAAATCGTAAATTACAGCTTCAAGTCACAACTTACGACTTTGTAGCGTTCCAGGCAACCCACTCGTGTTTTTCCGACCTGTTTTACCGGTGAAAGTCACTATAACGGCCACTCGTAACTTCCGACCGGTGAACTCGTACCAGAACCAGAACCTCGAACTGGTACGACTTCACGGTCGGAAAAATACGAGTTTCCTTGAACGCACCATAACAGTCCTCGTCCCTACGTCACCACATTCACGGCGTCCCTTGGCTGCACACACAGCCCTGCATGCCGTTTTCTCTCCTCATTGGATAAAAACTGTAGGATACGATAAATGTTTTCTCCTCGGCTCAGAGCAGAGCAGAGTGACTGACAGACTCGTGTTTCGGTCCAAACACTCTATGTAAGTGATTGCTGTCGGAAGATATAACTATTTAAGACTTATATTAACACAAATATATCACTTACTTCTGCTTTAAATGCTTGGTAGACACGGGCTCCCAGGTCACACTATTTAGTGAAAACCTATGTAAAGAACTTTTCAAAGGTAAACAGACAAATAATGGAGATCTCCCTTGGTTAACCTTACGGGCTGCCAATGGACTTGAAATCCCTTATGTTGGATATATGGTTGCAGATTTCATTGTTGGGGGGGTAACAGTGCCATCACGTGGGATTGTAATTGTGAAAGATGACTGTTTAAAAGAACATAAAGCCCTTATGGGGATGAATGTAATCTTGGGATGTTGGGAACAAACCAAGACAGACTCTGCCCTAACCCCCAGGTGCAAAATTTTGGGAAAGAGTGGGACAATGTGTTCACAGATTGTAGGAGAGTCCAGGCTGCCACGACGAGGGAACAGTGGGATGGCACCACTCGGGTGGCCTGCCGCTATGCCGTGACTGTTCCAGCCCAGAGTGAGGCCCTACTGTGGGCCAGAGTGTCAGCTCCATCACACCTCAAGAACCACTGTGCCCTCGTGGAGCCTTTTGGAGGAGACATTGGAGTTGAGGTATCGAGGACTTCGGTGACAGTGAAAGGGGGGAGGGTCCCTGTGAGAGTACGTAATGTTAACCCCTACCCAGTCTCTCTATACAGACTTCAAAAGTTGGCAACAGTTTCTGTTGTTGACCCATTAAGTATGAGGGAGGGCGCTGATGTGTCCCTCATGGAAGTGAGTCCTGGGGTAGTAGAGGTAGGGGCTGTCCAGGTTGGTCAGGAGACAAACAAATTGACTATCCCTCCACCACAGAGTGACCACCTGAGTGAGGAACAGCAACATCAGTTTCAACAACTTTTGGCTAAGTGGCAACACATATTCTCAGCTCATGAGGAAGACTATGGTCAGACTGACATTGCTAAACATCATATCCCTACAGGTGATGCTGCCCCTATTTGAGAGAGGTTCAGACCCCTGCCCCCTATCCTCTCAAGGAGATGTGCACCCTGTTACAAGGTATGTTGGACAAAGGTGTTATCAAGGAGAGCTGCAGTCCTTGGGCTGCACCAATTGTCCTAGTCCAGAAGAAATGTGGTGCCTGGCGGTTCTGCGTAGATTACCGCAAACTTAATAGTGTGACACACAAGGATGCATTCCCTCTCCCACGCATCGAAGATTCCCTCACCAGTCTGACCAGAGCCGAATGGTACACTACATTAGATCTCGCCAGCGGCTACTGGCAAGTAGAGCTAGAGGAGAGAGACAAGGAGAAGACAGCCTTCACCACCCCACTTGGTCTTTTTCAGTTTGAACGGATGCCGTTTGGGCTATGCAACGCACCAGCAACATTCCAGAGACTGATGCAAAGATGTTTGGGTAATCAATTAACTGAATCTGCCTTGGTTTATCTTGATGATGTAGTAATCTTTTCTCCTGATTTTACAACACATCTTCACCATCTGGAGACAGTTTTCCAGTCCCTGGCGCACTATGGCCTTAAGCTGAGATCAGAAAAGTGCCAGTTTTTCCAGAAGGAAGTGAAGTTCCTTGGACACGTGGTGAGTGGACAAGGTGTTTCGCCTGACCCCGAGAAAGTGGCTGCAGTCCAAGAATGGAGCCCACCAACAACAGCAAAGCAGGTACATTCCTTTCTTGGATTTGTAGGCTACTACCGGCGTTTCATTAAAGACTTTTCTAAAATCGCTAAACCCATTCATGAACTGTTATTGGGTAGAGGGCGTAAACAAAGGTGTGGGTCGTTGCCCATTAACTGGACTAATGAGTGTGAGACAGCCTTTCAGTCGCTAAAACAAGAACTGCTAAAAGCCCCAATTCTGGCATATGCTGACTTCATGCTCCCTTTTACTCTATATACTGATGCCAGCCATTTAGGTTGGCATCAGCAAAAGCAAAAAGAAGAGAAAATATTATGATAAAGATTTTTATCCTGTGGGTAATGGGGGCGGGACTAGATAAGCTTTAGCTTCTCCCGCTTTCCCTTTCGGCCATGTGTATTGTATTATTTGAACTAAGATGAAGTGTGATGATGATGATTTAAATTGACATGCCCGAAATAAACAAATTGATTGATTGAATATTATGTGATTGCTTATTAGGAACTATACTCTTGGACTGTATTATACATTGCGTCTATCAGTGCGTGCATGTTCTGTGAACATGTATTCAAAGGCTGTCCCCTGATAGCTGATTAATTGTTTGATTTGGACTTTGTTGTCTTTGTTTACTAGGTTATATTGTAGGCTACTCATAAAAATATATGCCAAAGAGGCAGTTGACATTCCACATGATATGACTTTTATGTAACCTTGGCACTGTGTTAAACCTTAATCTCTTCTAGTAAGTGTGTTAGTGGATTTTGCTGAGGATTGTTGTGTTACTGTATTTACCAGCCCGGCCCCAAACACAAAAGTTACTGTATATTCCTCACTTAGTTTGTACATAGGTCCCATATTTGATCAGCTGAACTGCATCAAAGTTTGAAAGTTGATTTGTTGAAAATGTTTTCCTACATCTCCAAACTGTCTAAATGTAAGTGGAAAGTGGAAATTGACTTCTTAACGATGATGTAACATGTTGAGATATTAAATGTCTGGTTTTCAGACCTTCACTCACTTCAATACAAAAAGAACAAGTTACTGAACATTTCTGTCTCCACAACAAAGGAAGGAAGACACTGAACCTGACTGTCACTGATGATGTCACTGATGGACTCACCTGAACAGGTGAGCTCCACGGTGGAGGAAGAGGAACCTGATGATGATGATGATGATGAACACTCCCTCAGGGTAGATCCAGACTGAACACAGTCAGGGTCGATCCTCCACACAGACCTCTCTGAGGACTCCTCTCTTCTTATTGTTGAAACCACAGAGCCACAGTGCAGATCTCTACAGGCTACAGATGCTGCCTTCAGGTTCCAGTAGCTGTTGCTGCCGTCCACTGGTCTCCACTCTCCTAGTTTCAGCTGCAGTTTACCTGCACAGCGACTGGCTCCTCCCACCAACCTGACAGGCTCTGAACACAGAGAAGAGAGTGAAGAGTAAAAGAAGTGAGTTTGATTCAAACAGAAATGATCAAATGAAGCAAATCCAAACTGTAGCTCCACTTGTACCTGAGCAGGTGAGTCCAACAGCTTTGCCAGGTGAGCAGCTGGTTCTAGTTGAGCCTGAGCTTCTACAGTCCAGGAGAGCTGACTCGTTGCCTCCACACTGGAACTCTTTGGTCCACATTGGAGCCTCCACTGCTCCATAGAGCGCCCCCTGGAGGACTGAAGGAGCCCCACAGCCAAGCTCCCTACAGACCACCTCTGCATCCTGCTGGTCAAAGTCATCTTCACACACTGAGGACCACCACTGGTCAGACTGGTTGGACTTGACCTCCAGTCTGCCTGAACACAGACTGGTCCCATTCACCAGCCTGACAGAGTCTGCAGAGAGAGACACAACATTTAAACTTTGATCCTGACCTTTATTTACTGTCATATCAATTTAAAGTCATCAGCATACACCACTCACTATGTAATGGTAATTTCTTAATCTCAAACAATGTGTTAAATAAAAGCTAACAACAGTGATGGGTGTCAACAAGTTGTCATGTGACCAAAGGACGTCCACTTCTCTGCCTTTCTGTGACTCTTCCAGTCTCTGTGTCTCTGTTCAACCTGCTGATGACACTCTAAGCTCAGTGGACACTTCTCTCTGACAACATCCCGTATGACAGTGGTTCTCAACCAGGGGGCCGTGGTGTAATTGCAAGGGGTCCGTGAAAACATCCGCCGAACCTTCCAATCGGGCCCGCGAGTTATAATAGTGTACGTACTGTATTTCTCCGTCTGTGTGCGCCTGTAAGTGAATGCGCTGGGCCACGGAAACACATAAGGAAACGCCCAGGTACCCAAATCACCATGCTGGGGAGTCGGCTGGACTGCAGGGTTTTCCCTGTCTGCAAAGGCTATGGGTGACTTTGGCCGCCGCCTTGATTCAACCGTGTGCATCATGCATGGGGGGGGGGCGTTGAGATGAAGCGTCTTTTGCGCGCGCTCAAACCCATGCAATGTAGACATGCTTGCGCTCCCAACTCAAAAGCCGTATGGCGCGCGGTTGTTTTTCCATGCACGTCCGCGGCGCACAGCTGCACGCACGGACCTGCTTCTCCCCCGGTGTTGTGTCCCACTGCCTTCGGCCTGTGTCTCTCCTACTGTTTCCCACTGAGCTCTGCCTCGTTTGAAAGGCGAAATGTGTGTGGAAAGACGTCGCCTGTTTCTATTGTACGGAAACGTGAGCGAATGACTGAATTGTTTGTTGTTGTTGCAACTTTCAAAAGGAAAGACGTCGCCTCCGAGATGTACAGTGGGTACTAGTTTCATTTGGACGTTTCCCTCACGGAAAGCGTGATTCACGCGTTGCGTGAAATTGTAGGTCACATTGTAGCCACTAGGTGGAAGCATCGTACTGAGATGCAGCTCAAAAGATTTTGGGGTAATTCCACGTTTGACCACAACGTTGCTGCAATGGAGAGTGGCGCTGTTCATAGGTCATAGGTACTTCATTTGCAGCTGTGGTCGAGAGAGCTAGAGAGTGGATGGAGAGAGGGACCGCTACGCCGGTCAATCAGATCAATGTTGTTTTTTTATTGTTTCACAGTGGTTACAGCAGCCTACGTTCAACAGGATCAATGGTTCTCAGTCTTTTGGGGGTCCCCTGCATATTTTTGATCTCTCCTGTAGCCTGGCCGGGTCTGGCTCCAAGTTTGAGTAGTTTGAGTTCTGCAAGTTCTGGTGAATGTAACAATCCACTCATAGCCCACGATCGCTACGTCTGTGCCAGCAGCTCGGACCCGATGCACGTGCTGACCATATATGGTTGTGCTGATGCATTCTGGGGGTGGAATATGAGGTGTGTTCATGTCCGCACCATTCTTGGGTCCGGTGTGATTTATCAATGGAATATTGCGGAGAGTTGTGCGTACGCACAGCTTGATCAGTGTTTCCCACAGAAAAAATCCAAATGAAACTAGTACCCACTGTAGAAAACACATGATGAGTTGTATCATGAGAACAGACCTGATGGTCAGCCTCCTTGCATATTTAAGCTGAAAATCACAGGGCATGTCTTGTCAGCAGTGTAAAGCTCCAGCATGATATGTTTATGATGATATGTCAAGATTTTTCATTTTATATCATACAAAACACCAAAAATGTGTATAATTGAAAATGATGTGCACAAGTAAAATAAAAATATTGTGATGACCCCTGTGTAGGTGTCTGTGTGACAGTAGGTGCGTTTCCATTACCCCTTGAAATGCGCAAAACCTAAATATCGAAATTAAAAACTGGTAATGGAAACACCTACATTTCGAAAAAACTCTCAAATATCGCAAAAAAGTTTTTACGCTCTTATGAGGTGGTTTTTGAGACGTATCGATACAAACGTGTATCGCAAAAGTGTAATGGAAACACTTTTTTTCGCTTTTCTACACGTCACCGGCGTCAGCGGAGTTGTGTGTGTCCAAGCTGTGTTGGTTTATGTAACTTGAGCGGACAAATGAACCACATGTTTTTTGTCATGCATTGCTGACCTGGGCATTGTTTCTCGTTAAATTAGAAAAACCTTTATCATTCCCCTTTTTCGTGCATGGTTGAAGGAGATCCACACTCCCACTCCCTCCTGCGCCGAAATGTCACCTTAAGTCACATAAACCAGTACGGGTGTGTGGACACACACAACCACCTTGTTGTCAGCGCCTCATCACCGCTGGTGTTAAAAGGCTCCGTTCTTTCTGCAGTCAGGTTAAAGCGCACATCCGCCGTGTTGGTAAACAAATAATCCCTCTATATCAACGGAGGAAACCGTGCTTGAGCAGCTTGGGTTCGAGGTGGTGTGAGTGCGGGCCAGCGGGGGACAGAGGAGGGGGCATTCGTGCTTCAGCACGGTGCGGAACAACTGGCCCTGAGTGTGCCCTTACTTGTGGCCGCTGCAGCGCCACACAGGCTTTGCCTTTCAGCAATCAAGCGCTGTTTTCGTCTTTGTTAAAAACAATAACAGCAACAGCTGTCGGCAGCTGAGATCGCTGTGCCGTCACCATAGAAACGCGAGACGCATTACGGCTCATTCGCAAAATACCTTTCAATGGAAACACCCGCAAATGGCAATTGCACTTTTTCGAAGTTTCAGAAATATCGCTTTTATTTTGCGAAAATCTGTAATGGAAACGCAGCTACTGTCTGGTGGGTCTGTCTAAGACCTGGGTTTCTCCGAGGTTGCCATGGACTGATTGCAACCTGATGTGGAGCACCTGGGCCCGGTGTTCTGCAGCTACTTAAGCCTCTGATGATCTCTTCCTCTTCCTTTGCTTCGACCCAGCAGCTCAGCCAGCTCTTTCTTTTTGTTGTTTTATTTCACATTACAACATTCGCACACATTACGCTCTCACATGCATCCACATTCACACTACTGATATCACTGACTTACACATCCCACCTGTTTGTATTGTTTACTTTGAACATTTTTGTTCAATAAATTATCATTTTTTGTCCGCCGTTTGCGTCCCTCCCTATCCTTTGTTGCAATCTCTTCAAGCAATGTTGAAGTTTGACACAAAGCTATGGCCTGAATCCAGTGATGATTTAGCTACATATGGTAATGAAGAAGTTGCACTCCTGCTGGAACACTTCAAGGATGTTCTCATTTCCAATCGATGTGATACAGAGTGTGTAATGCCTGAATGGGCACGTCTAAAAAAAGTAATTAAAAGAAACTATACAGGTGTCACATGGGGAGACCTGTGGCCTCAGATCTCCCAAAATTGGTCTGAGCAGTTTCCTAACTTGCTTCATGTCATTGAGATCATTCAGGTCTTGCCAGTGTCAACATCGAAAGTTGAGAGAGCTTTCTCTCTTCTGAACAGAGTCAAGACAGACTGGAAAATTAACCTCAAAACAACCCCAATAGAAAACCTCATGCACATCTCTCTAGAAGGACCACAAGAAGAGGATGCTATTGGAATCGTGGAAGCTGCAGTGAAGAAATGGTTCCAAAGTTCACAAAGGAAAAGGCGCCCATCAACAAAACCATATGGTAAAAGGCCACAGTCCTTCACATCAACTGCTGCAGCTGCACCAACAACAACAGAGTCTGATAGTGAAATGTAGCCTTCATGTTCATGACAAACGGGACTAAGCAGCTGTGTCCTCTTGTGAAAAATATGCCTTATGTTTATCATACACAGGTTTAAGCACATGAGTTATGTTTAAAATGTACTGTTGTGAAAATGTTAATGTTTATGATATTGTATAGAGGACAAACACTGTTGTTAAGTTTAACTTAGCTGTCTGTTACCGGTAAGTTTAAATGTCCTCTTGTAAAAAAAATATGCCTTAATGTTTATGATATAAAGGATTATGAAATATGTTTATGGATTTATTTTTGTCTCATATAGCCTATACCTGTAAACGCACAGAGGGTGATCTACAAATGTCCCTTGGTTTGCACACGTGTTTTGCTATCCACAAATACAATTTTCTAATTTGTAACTTGTATTTTGGTTTTTACAAATAAATGTGTATTTGTAAATATATTGGGTATTTGTAAATGTATAGCTACTACTTCCACACTTCTCTCTAAAAGGGAAAAGGTAAGCTTTATATTTATTTGGGTTGGCAGGTGGCAAAGTAGTGATGGCTTTGTGCATTTCAATCTAAAAATAACTTTAAGATCTAAGCCTTTTTTGTTTTTTTAGATGGCCCCCAAACATTTTGAAAATGCCCCCACTTTTTGGACTGTGGGGGCCAAAATTGCCAAAATCTTCTTGATTTCATACCCTGCCTAAAATGTTAGGAAAATACAGCCCTGAGTTGAATTTGCCCGGAATTGTCCTTTAAATGTGTCTCACAGAACATGTAAAAAGTATTTTTGCCATTCATAGTTTCCTTGTGGAGCTCGGCCTCAGAGACCGTGTTTCACCATCTCTGTGTTCAGGATTTAATGGGCGGGTCTAAAACTATAACCCCGCCCCCTGCTGCGCTCTAGGTATAAATACATTCAGCAAACTGGTTTCCATGGTTTTCCTCCCACTTGCTTTTGAGTCCTGCTGAAAGGTGAAACAGCAGCTAACTAAACGTAGTTCATGTTCACACACAGAGGAGACCACTACTGTCTGGTTCATTCATATAACGAGTTTACAGTGTTAATGTATTCACTGTGATAAACATCAGTCACCGCGGGGAGAGAGGCTGAAAACCTCTGGACACACACCGAGGATCCTTCACAACGTTACACACACACACTCTCTCTCTCCTGCCTCTCCACTGTAGCTGCTCTGAAGCAGTGGGCTGTGTGTCTGTTCCTCTGACGTCTAGTAGCCACTGGCCTCACCAAGACGCCTCTCTAAAAACAGACGTTTTGGAAGGCGGGAACACTGATGGCGTGTTACTGAAGAGGCATGAACAGTGGATGAACACCGTCGAGCTGCTCTCTATCTCGCTCCCCATTGGACAGTGACCTCACGTCTGACGGATTCATTTGCATAAAGTTGAGCTGCGGTCAAGTCTGAGGAAAGGGGCTTGGACTTTTGACGTATGTATTTTCAAAATGTGGCCTGATGGAACCGTTGTTCCAGGATCTCCAACCCGACCTTTAAATATCAGTTGTTTTTATTTAATTTTATTCTCTCCGGGGAATAAGTTCAAGATAAAACACCAGTTATTATGGTGAAGTTAAATTTACATAAATAATAGCGTCTTTTTTTACTAAGTTTGGCCCTTAATGCAATAAAGGCATTTTAATATTTATATTCAAGATGAATGCCTTGGTATTTTCTCTTTTTTTCTTCTTACATAAATAACACTTTGAGATAAATAAGATATTAAAATTAAGGCTGTCAAACGATTAATTTTTCTAATCGCGATTAATCGCATTTTTTCCATAGTTAACTTGCGATTAATCTCTATTAAAAATATTATATATGGCGCTTTGGACTTTCAACACTCCAAAGTGTTGAAAGTCCAAGCCAAATCTCTAGACAAACAACTTTTAGACCAGACCTAGTAGGCCTACCTAATCATAACACATGATGCATGAAACTCACACAGAATTGAAACGAATTGCATCCAGTGGAAATTGCCGTTACTTTGCTACACCTCTGCCTGGCCACGTGCATTTGTTGACAACGAAGCCGTCAAAAAAATCAATACATGGCCATGTGCATTTGTTTACAACAAAGCCGTCAAAAAATCAATGGATGGAGCTGTGGATATATGTTAGACTGTGTATATTTGTGTAGCAACCAACTTGAAGGTGCCTTACCGCCACCTACTGGACTGGAGGTCCCACACTCCAGTCCTCCAGTCCAGCAGACAGAGGACAAAATGGGCCGCGATTAACAGCGATTAAAAAAATGTAACGCGTTATTTTTTTAATGAATCGCATCACGATTAACACGTTTACTCTGACAGCCCTAATTAAAATGTACAAATAATTTCAGTTTAAAATGTGTGACTTATTAAATATAATAAGACTTAAACCTCTGGGTGGAGCTGAGCATGAGGAAGAAGGAGGAGCTGAGAGTTAATGGCGTGGAGTCGACAGCAGTGGACTGTGTGTGGTAAGCGTTGTGTTTGATCAGTAACGGACTGTGAACTGTTGTCGGACGACGCTCTGTGAGTGTGTGAGTTGGGACTCCATCACAGTTGAGGTGTTGGGTGTTCTAGCAGACAGGAGCTACGGGCTAACGGCACGCTCATCGTCAAGAGGAGACGGTGGTGATGAAACCTCCTGCACAGACGGGAGGAGCTTCACCTGGTCGCCACGGAGACTATCACCACCAGACCTTCACCTTCACTCACTTAAATACTAAAGGAACAAGTTACTGAACATTTCTGTCTCCACAACAAAGGAAGGAAGACACTGAACCTGACTGTCACTGATGATGTCACTGATGGACTCACCTGAACAGGTGATCTCCACGGTGGAGGAAGAGGAACGTGAATATGAACACTCCCTCAGGGTAGATCCAGACTGAACACAGTCAGTGTTGATCCACCACACAGACCTCCCTGAGGACTCCTCTCTTCCTCTTGTTGAAACAACAGAGCCACAGTCCAGATCTCTACAGGCTACAGATGCTGCCTTCAGGTTCCAGGTGTAGCTGTCCACTGGTCTCCACTCTCCTAGTTTCAGCTGCAGGTCACCTGCACAGCGACTGGCTCCTCCCACCAACCTGACAGGCTCTGAACACAGAGAAGAGAGTGAAGAGTAAAAGAAGTGAGTTTGATTCAAACAGAAATGAACAAATCCAAACTGTAGCTCCACTTGTACCTGAGCAGGTGAAGATTAATTACTTTGGCTCCATCTTGTGGTGGCACGAAGAATGACACTGATATAAAAACAATGACAACAAGAGGCACAGTAGGAAGACAAGAGAGTTGCTATTACAATAGCCGTGTTTCCACTGCAGAAGTTCCTGGTAAAGGGAGGGGGTAGGAACTTCTACAGGAACCGTCCTCTCAGTGGTCGTGTCTCCACTGCAGAGTCGGACCCCGCGGCGACGTCATGAGTTTCCATCGCCGCTTAAATCGTTGTGCGACAGTTTCGACCGTGACGTCACCCAGGCAGGTCACAAGCACATGCACAAAAATCATAACAACAACGAAGAAGGATGGAAGGAGCTGAGGCGGTAGGCGCGTCTCTGGTTCGTGTTTGTGCACATGGCGGTTGATTGTAATCCTGCTTGAGTTTTTTTTGTTTTTTGTTTTTGTAACTTTTCAAGGCATTGTTTTGCGGTGTGATGGATCCCCAGTGTGTCGAGGTGCGCTGATATTTTCATTTCGCCGCGATGACTCAAACCCCCTCTGAATCTCCTCGGTGCCGTAGACTGCATCAATGCCTGCACCTCACCGTCGGTCCATTTGTGTACATCTTCCTGCTGGTTTCTTGTTGCGGTGTCTGCTATAGGCTAATGCCCCTTCTGCTCCCCCTTTTAAAAATGCCGGTTGTTTTGGTGCTTTCTGGTAGCGTCAGAGCCTAGCTGCTCTAGCTTTAACCAATCAGCGCTGGGTTAACCTCGAGCCCCACCCAGGAGCTTTTCAGGGCCAACGGAGTACCTACCCTGGAGTAGATACTCCGTTGGCCCCCGTAAAAGTTCCTGTAAATGGCCCTGTGGGGGAGGTTCCTGCAGTGTAGACACGCACCAACGGGGCCGGCCCCGTAAAATTACCCCGGAGTTCCTGCAGTGGAAACGCGCCTTATGTACATTTAAAGGGATAGTTCACCCAAAATTCAAATTTCACTCATGGGGTCCGCACAGCAGTATTTGTCCATTTAATGGTTGTCAATGGATACCAACTTTCTTCGTCCAAAAAGACACACCAAAAAACATCCAAATACCTCCATAGTGCTCGTCTGTAATGTCCCTCTTGTATTGAAGCCCCAACATGAGAATTTGTTCCGCCGGTCAGTGCAAAGACACAGGCAAAGCAGTGAACTGAGACACTGGGAGCTTCCGCTACAAAACAAGCTTAAAATATAGACTTATTTAATTTTTTTCGGAACAATTTCTCATGTCGGGGCTTCAATACAAGAGGGACATTACCAGAGATGTTCACAAGTCTTTTTTTGCAAGTCCAAGTCAAGTCTCAAGTCTTTGGTCACGAGTCCAAGTCAAGTCTCAAGTCTTTGAGGGGTGAGACTTCATCAAGTCTCAAGTCTTTGGTCACGAGTCCAAGTCAAGTCTCAAGTCTCTAAAAAATAAAAGTCTCCTGTCTCTTCTGGTTGTAATGAGCCTTCTATCATCTGCTGCTATTACTACTAAAGATACTGCACAGCTATATCTAAGAGATTCAAAGCATTTACTGTAGATTATTATCACTCCTTTATCTATACAGTATTGATTAGTTGTTTATTAGCCTATATGATCACTTTAAACAGGATATTGCAATGCAATATGAAGAAAACACACAATGAAAGCTTTCCTTTAAAGGAAACTGTATTCTGAGTCAATAAAGAATCAAAGCTGCTCTGCCCCTCTGCACTGGCCTTTTCTCTTTTTTTTTGCTTTGTTGAATTCAGAAAACCCAGATGAACAACATGGAAAATGATTTAGGCTGTTAATTATAGGTCATAAGATCTGTATGGTACCTATAGTTCACATCTTTATGTGCAGCAAAACCTTTCTGGAACCGCATGTTTCTGAGAGAAGAACTGGTTGTTATTATTTTTTTAATTAGCTCCGTCAACTCATGGGGGCGTGTCGACACATGCAGACTTCCATACGTGCCTTCAGTCATATTTCGCAGTAAAAACATAAATAAACAGGAGGATTTAGCCTACAGTAGCCTGATATGTGCCAGTTATGCAGCAGCTAGTCCCCGTGAAGGAAGGTCTGACAACAAACGGACATTGTACCTCACATGTTGGCTATGGACGGTGCCGCTATTAAAAAAAAAAAAAAAAGAAGCCGGTTCACAGTCACCTGTCACTCACCCACAGCAGCTGACTGCGCTGTCAGAGGAGCTCTGCTGTTCCTCTCTCTTTAGACACTGGTGTTTGGCTGCACTCTGTAGGAGTTCAATATGAAGATCTAACCTCCATCTGAATAACGTTACCGGCCATGTGGCGCTGCTCCGCTAGTGGTGTGTTAACGGCAAAAAAAGAAAAAAAAAGAAAGATTGTCGGTCATCCTGTCAGGAGGGAGGCACGAGCCAAAAAAAATAATGATTGTTCACGAGTCTCAAAACACGAGTCCGAGTCGAGTCTGAAGTCTTTAGGGCACGAGTCCAAGTCAAGTCTGAAGTCTCTGTGGGTGCGACTTAAGTGCGACTCGAGTTCGAGTCGCAAACTCGAGTCCCCATCTCTGGACATTACAGACGAGCACTATGGAGGTATTTGGATGTTTTTTGGTGTGTCTTTTTGGACGAAGAAAGTTGGTATCCATTGACAACCATTATATGGACAAATACTGCTGCGCGGAGCCCCCGTAACTCAGAGAAGGCACGGAGGACTCTGAAACTTCTCACAGCTCTTGTTGACATGAGGGTGAGTAGATAATGAGTGAAATTTGAATTTTGGGTGAACTATCCTTTTAAGTCACAACCTCTGACACAAGGAGCAAAGGAGCAGCCTTCATCTCACTGAGCTGATTGGGAAACATGATCTTATCTGTGGCTTCACTAAATGACTAAGTCAAACACCAGGATGGCAGCAGCTGTCAAGGCAGATTTCAAACTGATGTCAAGACAGAAAAATGAAAATACACGTATGGTATTAAAGGAGTTCAGTCTGATACTAGTGCTACTGAGGTATTTAACTCCAGAACAACCTGGTTGACACGCTTCTCCTTGACCGATGCTCTCCTACCGTTGATTGAGTGAATGGCCACACTGTTCCTTTAGTTGCAACACAGTGGCTTTATTGCTGTGTGTGTAAAATGTCCATAAACAAAGAAAACAAAGAAAACAGCAGCATGATGAGCGTCTCCACACCACAGCGGTCAAAAACCGTTTGCCCTTCCTGGTCAAACACCTGACAATGAGTGAACAATGCTTCCTATATCACCTGACCCCCCAGGTGATAGCACAGCAACCCCCCCCCCCCCCCCCCCCCCCACACACACACACACACACACACACTCACATACAGAGTGAATTACACCATTACCTCAGAACACATTTAGCTCCTATATAAGGCATCTTGACAGCATGGAGATGTTGGTCATTTGTCTTTAACAATGACTTGCTCCATAAGTAAAAAAAAAAAAAAAAAAAAAAAAAAACTGGTGTTAAAAAAAATCCCATTTTTGAATTGTTGAACTTCAGCTATTTGCAAAAGTTCATCAACCATGGCCACAAAATGTATGGGAGGAAATCTCCTCAAGGTTTTACAATTTAGACACTTGATGTTTAAATGTAAAGGAGATGGTCTGTGACCAGGAAGGTGAAGGACCATCAGCTGGTGATCAGTGTTGACAGTGAAATCATTTCACCACACTCATCCATCCACCAGCACCTTCATGTGTCCTCATCCTCTCTGTTTACCTGTGGAGCTGTGTCTTCCTTCAGCCCAGAGTCCTGAGGAGAAAACCAGAGAGGAGACATCAGTGAGGTCTGTGAAGACAGCCACGTCACTAAGAAGCAGAAACAGTCGCACCATCACACAGGTTAGGAACAAGTCATTCTGAAGTTTCTCTTAAGGAATTTCTTAAGACAAGACAGTCAGATTAATGAAGGTTCTTAGACTGCAGAAATGGAGCAGAAATAGCCGTGTTCTTTTATTTTTTTCAAGTAAATTGTAGGAGCCAATATTATGTTAAAGAAAGTTGAGAGTTTTACTGTAGATTACAGCGTGTTTTATATTAGTTTTGGTTGTGTTATGACATTATTGCCTTTTATTGCATAGATGTCAAATTTACCACAGCACCTGAAGTAGGCGCTGCTCATGCATACTGCGTTAGGCGCTGCACATGCGCATTGTTTTGTTTTGAAGAACTTGTGCAAAGTACAAGACGTGGATTAGCAGAGTGGTAATAGGTACAGGGAAAAAAGGTTTTTTGACCGTCACTTTCAGATGTTACCGTTACGTTAAGATGTCGTGGACCGTTGTGAAAACCAAGAGAAGCTTGGAATGGTGTGTATTAATGGAAATACCTGGATTCTGCAACGAGAAATAAAACAACAAAACTACGACCTGACTCTCCGGTGGTTTGTGAGTAGTTAAGGAACACAAGACAGTAACATACGAGTCGAGCCGGCTGTACCAGCCTACTGCTAATAAATCGAGTGGCTTTGGAATTAAAATCTACGTTTGCCACTACATATATTTTTGCTCTTTAATTGATAGCGTAGCCAAGAGAGAGAGGAAATGGGGAAGCAGAGAGAGGGGGAATGACTCGCAGCAAAGGGCCACCAGAGTCAGGATTCGATCCAGAGCCGGCTGCAGTGAGGATTGTAGCTTCCAACATGATTCCTTAGTCTCTGCAGGGACGTGCACATGATTATAGAGGGACAGGGCTCAAAGTCAGAAAATGGCAGTATGCATACACAGCACGTGCCGATTTATTTTTTTCAGGCCTTAATAACAAAATAAAGGAATGACGAGAGGATTCCAATACTTCTATTGGCCACTAGATGGGGCCGGTGGTGCAGCGTATCAGATATAAACATCCTCATCCTCTTTACACAGCGAGCCGCTCAGGAGGCGGAGCTAAGCACACATAGTTAATGCTCCCCTGGACTTATTTATTGCATATTTCAGTTGTTTTTATTGCTATTACTGCTGTATTTGTGATAGTGCTACTTTAAGTCGCTGCACTGTCACGTCTCATCTAGTATGTGCAGCACACATGGACTTCTCTCTCTCTGTCTCTCTTTCTCTCTCAATTTCAATAAGCTTTATGACTGTATACAATATTGCCAAAACGTTACAACACCAGAACAAGAATACTTGAATAAATTAATGATAATAATCACAAACAGAACAAAACAGAACAAGTATCAGTTAGTTGACAGTGTAAATATGAGTTTGCAGGTAAAACCCAATCAGGAGCAGTTGCTCAGCTCTCTCTCTCAGCCCCTCCCTCAGTGAAAGACAGAGCGGAGCAGCAGCGGCTTTAGGCTCAACACACACACACACACACACACACACACACACACACACACACACACACACAGCGTGACACGGTATTACAAGGAAATGTATACGGTAGATAACCGTGTCATTTTTATACCACTGCTTTTTACATCCCCATGCACAACAGGAATTCATTTATTTATTAAAATGGTCTGGGTCATGGTCTCTGGTCACATATTGGGTGGCTTAATTCTTACATAGCCTATAGCTCCTTTAGTAGTGTTAATGCTCATAAAATAATTAAAATAATTCTTGAAAAACATTATAAATGATAAGAAAATTGTTCTAATTCAAATTATGTACCATTATACAAATTTAGAACAGAAGAAAACATAATCAATTATTTTGCACAAGTGTCAGCTCTCAGTTGTGCATGCAAAAGTTTCTCCTGATCAAAATGTCTGTTAATGTGTTAAACAGTTCAGCAAGTGGAAGATGAAATGATTTCCAAAAGACATAAAGTTAAAGCAGAAGTAAGTGATATATTTGTGTTAATCTAAGTCTTAAATAGTTGTATCTTCCGACAGCAATCACTTACATAGAGTGTTTGGTCTGAAACACGGGTCTGTCAGTCACTCTGCTCTGCTCTGAGCCCAGGAGAAAACATTTATCGTATCCTACAGTTTTTATCCAATGAGGAGAGAGAACGGCATGCAGGGCTGTGTGTGCAGCCAAGGAACGCCGTGAATGTGGTGACGTAGGGACGAGGACTGTTATGGTGCGTTCAAGGAAACTCGTATTTTTCCGACCGTGAAGTGGTACCAGTTCGATCTGGTACGAGTTCACCGGTCAGAAGTTACGAGTGGCCGTTATAGTGACTTTCACAGGTAAAACAGGTCGGAGAAACACGAGTGGGTTGCCTGGAACGCTACAAAGTCGTAAGTTGTGACTTGAAGCTGTAATTTACGATTTCAAAAGCCTGCCTGGAACGCAGCATTAGCCAAAACGACCGGACCACTTACTTCTGCTTTAAACATGAAACACTCTTTTTCAATATTTTATTCAAAAACTCACTTGTTGCATCATTGTGTAACCCCCACCCCGTTTCTTTTTCCCTCAGATTAAAAAGCCTCCAAAACAGGAGATCTACTGTATGAGTAACTTCAAACATAAATAAAACACAGACAGAGCATGAATACAGTGTTATACCACTTGCAGTTTATTTACAGATTTTGATTGACAGGAGTTCCTGGAGCCAATCAAATCGGTACCGGTTCCGATCGGCGAGTCTAATTTAACCCTGAATGGCGATGAGCACGGTCGATTGCAGCGAACAACATACGACACGCACATCTATTTTCTTTTCTTTTACTTTTTTGCACCTTCTTTTAATTCTGTGTTTTATTTTGTTTTTATACTGTTATATGCTGTTCTTTTAAAAAAATGTTTTGTCTTTATGTAAAGCACATTGAGTTGAGTTGCCTTGGTATGAAATGCGCTATATAAATAAAGATGCCTTGCCCTGTCCTTAACTCCCCTGTAATTCAACACTGTCCCTCAGTCCTACCTGAGCTCCCCAGCAGCAGCAGCAGCAGCAGCAGCAGGTGATCCATGTCCATGTAGATGTCTGTCTTCATCTCTGACTGCTGGACTCGTCCTCTGCTGCTCTGTTAACCTCAGCTTTTATCTCGTTATTAGCTCCATATCTTATTAAACATCACATGACTTGTTATTTCCTGAAAGACGGTTTCACAGAAACACATCGGCTGCTTTATCAGGACATCAGCTCAGGTCACACATAGTTCATCTGCTGCATATTGAGTCACAGATCAGACCCTTTAATGAGGATTTGAACTCAAAGAAATACAAATGTAAATGGACTGAAAAAGTTTCTTTGTCCCTTCTCTGGTTGGACAAATCAGACAGGAAGAAGGCCCCGTCCAGACGGATACGGCTTTTTAAAATCCGTCTTGACGTTGCGTCCAGATTTCGGGGGGTGAAAACTGTATTTTTTGGAAATGGGTCGCAGAGTGGAAAATCTAAAAACTCTGAGACACACACCGCTACAGTAGCCAACACTATAATGATGTAACAACAACAACAACAACAATGGCCGACTACCGTGGAGTCGCTCAGACACTGTAGTTGAATCCAGTCTGCTTAAAGGGATAGTTCACCCAAAATTCAAATGTCACTCATTATCTCCTACTCCCCCTCATGTGGACTAAGGGCTGGGAGAAGTTTCAGAGTCCTCCGTGGCTTCTCTGAGTTACAGGGGGTCTCGGCGTAGCAGTGCATGTCCATATGACGGTTGCAAATGGATACCAACTGTCTTCATAACAAAAAGACACACCAAAAAACATCCAAATACCTCCATGCTGCTCGTCTGTAATGTCCTTCTTGTATTGAAGCCCCAACATGAGAAATTGTTCCGAAGAAATTAAATAAGTCTATATTTTAAGCTTGTTTTGTAGCGGAAGCTCCCAGTGTCTCAGTTCACTGCTCTTCCTGTGTCAGTGCAAATCCCAGTTCACGGCTCCGCAAAACGCACGAGATTCCGGCAGAGCAACACTGGGAGCTTCCGCTACAAACAAGCTTAAAGGTACGATATGTAAGAATGTGGCCAAAATTGTTGCTGCAGTCAAATTCAAAACACAGCAGCGCGTTGTCCCCCCTCCCCTACCCACCAGACTCCAGGTTGCCAGACAGCGACGCGCTAACCTCCGCTCTGCTCACTCAGTCAGTCTCAAAGCAGAGTAACAAGCTAAATATTCATCAACAACCTCACTGTTTTATTGCTCTGACTCACAGTAACGAGCGGAGTTCACGTCACTCAGGTGATCTGCAAGTTATTGTTACATTCACCGCTTCGACGCTGTGTCTGCAGCGCTGACACACACACACACACACGCACGCACGCACAGACACGCACACACAGACACACACACTGTAACCCCGCATCTACCGGAGCCGTAGTGCGTGTTAATCACGCCGTAGATGAGCCAACATATGAGACGTCTTACCGCAGAATAAACGACGCGAGCCGCTCCGGTTCTCCTCCACTTTCTGACGTCGGATCATAAAACATGAGGACCGGAGACAGGCGACCTGACCGGGACAGACTCCTCTCATGAACCGCTCCACACGTTCACAATCACTTCATTTACCATCGGCTCCATTTCGCCACATTTCCTCCCTCTTCTCTAACTTTCACTTTGTAATTCTTCCCTTTAGCTTTAGCGTTAGCAGCAGCTCAAACTAACTAGGCTACATGCTCACAACAGCAAGCTGTGTAGCCTATTAAACGGCAGAGCGACAAGCCGCTTCTACCGTGTGATATCAAGCAAATATGACCAATAACCGATAATAAAACACAATCTTTTTTTTCATGATCTCGTTTTATCTCCCAGCCGTATTTGCAGCTCAGTGGAAGCTAACTGGCAACCCGGAGGCTGAAATGCCACAGACGCTGTGACAGGGAGAGAGCGCTGGGTGGCGACACAAGCCAACCATAGAAATTCAAAACATAAACATGATTTGCGGTCCGCAAAAAATTTTTTTTAATGCGAATATCTTGGCTGTAGGATTGTTGTTGGTGAGTTCAGTATGTTATATGAACATTATTCCTGAGTCTCTGTTACATATTAGGACGATTTTACAGCCAGTTGCTTTAGATTTATTACATACTGTACCTTTAATATATAGGGCCCTATTTTAGTGGCGCAACTCAGGGTGGCGCAGCGAAGCGAGCCCTGACGCAGCTGGCGAAGTGGTATTTTCCTCCAGTTCAACAAGGTGCGCAGCGGATTCGGGAAATTGGCAGACTGCTGTGCGCTGAGATGGGAGTGGCCGCGCAGCAGGGGGAGGTGTCGACAGATTCGCCGTGGCGCAGTGACAATTTGTTGCCGATAGACCGCGCGGAGAGTGCGCCGAAAGCTCGCCAGCTCCAACCTGGTCTACTCTCAGCGCAAGGCGAAGCGCAGCCAGCGGACTGGTATTTTGACTGCCCAGCGCGCAGTGCGCCCACGTCACCAAGACCTCACAGGCAGGTTTCCACACTTCCAGGCACATTTAAATGCAATTAACAACAATAATAATAATAACTAGAAAATTTCCTCTCGGGAAATTTTGAATGGGCCACGGGAGCTACTGCGGGTTTTGCCATCTCTGTCAACATGGGAATCAAACCCACGATCTTAAGGTCAAGACAGAGCTGATCAGACAGACACATGATCATCTTTCTATAAGCACTGATATGGAGGAGCTGTAACCACATTAGGTTAACTGTGTGTGTGTGTGTGTGTGTGTGTGTGTGTGTGTGTGTGTGTGTGTGTGTGTGTGTGTGTGTGTCACATGAAGTTACCTGTGTGTGTTAGAGTGTGGGAGAGGAGTGCGCGCTTCCGCGCGCATTTGTATGTTACCTGTGTGTTTTGATGTGTGTGTAATCACATGAAGCTGGCTCTAGAGTCTGTGTGTGTGTGTGTGACTGACTTGACACATAGTTAGTTAGTAGCTGCATCCTGTGTCAGTCTGATTTAGCTGTGTCTCTGTTTATAAACATTTAAACGAGCGCCAGGTGGATTGTTTATGAAGTTAACAAGCTCTGGCCTGGTTACCACAGCAACTCCAGGTGGTTACCATGGCGATAGGGGCCCCCGCAGGCTGAGACAGACAGAAACGTGGAGAAAAAGAGCCATTTTCTGCCTCTGCATCGGTCTCACATTTAGGCTCAGCATGACAAAACGGTAACTCCTATCAGAACAAAACACAGATCAACGTTGCTCTAAGGACTTACTGAAAATTTTGGTACGATTTGGTGTTTCTACAGTAAATATTTTGGCGACGCTGGCAGTTTTAAAACATCAGGCCGTTCTGCTTCTCTCAGAAAATATTTGTATTGGAGTCTATGAGGAGCAGAGACAGACGTGGCCGCACTTAGAGGCTCAGAGTTTAAATTCTGTAAGTCTCTCTGATATTTTGAGCAGATGATGAGTGACAGGACAAGTTTGTCTTACAAATTCTGAAAAAATTATGTGTGTAGAGTGTAAATTGTGGCCTGGCCGAGTTTGGAAAGAGAAAAAATCTGGAGTTTTTCTGGCATCTCTCCCACTCTAACCGATAATGTCACGCACTCTGACACGAACATTCCGTCCAATACACACCCATTATAATCTCATAATTTCTCCAAAAATGATCATGGTCATTGAACAGGGATTGATCAAAAACTATATGACCTATCAAAACGTGGAGTAATACGCCAATACACAAGACTTGTGTCTACTGTTTAAAGTTTAAATGGAGTCTCTAGGTGAAAGTATGCCTGAGCAGTAGACGTTTGTTAAACTCCAATGATTGGTCTTTTTCGCTCTTTTTTTCCCGCCCGTCCCATTCATTTCAATGCAAAAATTTTGCACGGTTTTTCGCGACTTACGTCGCGAAAAATTCGTATACTGTTGAGAAAAGTAATAGCACACCGATCCCAATCAAGCCGCACGTTTTGATATATAATTTGGCCTGCAACTCTTCGAGTTGCAGGACTAGTAGCGAACCGAAAGTTGGCCGGAAGTGGAAAAATAACTAGAAAAAGATAGCATTTCCTGCAGAAAATGCGTGTGAATGCTGAAAGCAGCTGAACGCTATTGCTGAAGCAATGCTGAATGAGCTGAAGAAATTGTTGAATCAACGCTAAATTAGCTGAAGAAACTGCTAAAGCAATGTTGAAAAGACTAATGCTAGAGTAGAGTAGAGTAGAGGAATACTTTATTCATCCCTAGGAGGGAAAAAGCTGAAACATGTAACTTGTAGTGTGAGATTAATGCCTTTTTAAAGGTAAAAAGCAGTAGAAATGCTAAAGGGAGAAGAAAACATTGAAATTCTGCATGTTTAAATGTAATGGTTAAATAGTTGAAATCTGCAGCTAACCTGACAGGAAGGACAACTGATGAACCAGCACTAACATAGCCGAAGCAATGGCTGAGAATATATTTAAAAGTAGAAGATGTGAGACTTTGTATGAAATGGCTGGAAATTACTTGAATTGTCAAAGAAGAGTTTGAAAAATTCCTGAATTAGGAAAAAAGTTAATGCCTACTGAAATACATTGTAAACTGACAGCAGAAGAACATTGTTGAAGAATATAGATCATTAGCATTAGCTGAGGAGTAGAACATGTAAACAGCGGGTTTAATGGTGTGAAATGGTTGAGAAGAGCCTCAGTAGTTTAGGATACGTGTAAAACAATGTGTTCAACATGACCTAAATGGGGAAATGTGTATTTTCAGTTTAAATAGCTAAAGAACAAAATTAACAGCAACGAGTCCATTAACTACAACAGGAAGATAGAGAGGTACACACAAAACAGTCAGACAACTGTAGGAAAAGTGTGTGTGTGTGTGTGTGTGTGTGGGATATGTGTGTATGGTCAGTGTGTGTCTGTGTGTGTGTTGGATATGTGTGTATGGTCAGAGTGTGTCCATTTGTGTGTGTGTTGGATATGTGTGTATGGTCAGTGTGTGTCCATGTGTGTGTGTGTGTGTGTGTGTGTTGGCTATGTGTGTATGGTAAGTGTGTGTCCATTTGTGTGTGTGTGTTGGCTATGTGTGTATGGTCAGTGTGTGTCCATTTGTGTGTGTGTGTGTGTGTTGGATATGTGTGTATGGTCAGTGTGTGTCCATTTGTGTGTGTGTGTTGGATATTTGTGTGTCCATTTGTGTGTGTGTGTGTGTGTGTGTGTGTTGGCTATGTGTGTATGGTCAGTGTGTGTCCATGTGTGTGTGTGTGTGTGTGTGTTGGATATGTGTGTATTTTAAGTGTGTGTCCATTTGTGTGTGTGTGTGTGTTGGATATGTGTGTATGGTCAGTGTGTGTCCATGTGTGTGTGTGTGTGTGTGTGTGTGTTGGATATGTGTGTATGGTCAGTGTGTGTCCATTTGTGTGTGTGTGTGTTGGATATGTGTGTGTCCATTTGTGTGTGTGTGTTGGATCAATTTGTGTGTGTGTGTGTGTGTTGGCTATGTGTGTATGGTCAGTGTGTGTCCATGTGTGTGTGTGTGTGTGTGTGTGTGTTGGATATGTGTGTATTTTCAGTGTGTGTCCATTTGTGTGTGTGTGTGTGTTGGATATGTGTGTATGGTCAGTGTGTGTCCATTTGTGTGTGTGTGTGTGTGTATGTGTTGGATATGTGTGTATGGTCAGTGTGGGTCCATTTGTGTCTGTGACCGACAGACAGTCAAATAGAGAGAATGTGTGTGCGTTGCCATGGTGACGTTGCCATGGTGAGGTTACCATGGTGAGGTTACCATGGTGAGGTTACCATGTAACTGTTGGCTGGTGGCTTTAAGGCATGGTGGCAGCTTTAACCATAGGCTTTAACTGCTCTGTGACACCCTCAAACAGATCTAATGTACGACAAATCTGTACTTAGTACGAGCAAAAGGTTTACATTTTCCGAACCATAAGACCTTGCTGAACGCGTCCATGTCACTTTGGTGTTTCTAGAGTAAAAATTGTTGATTGTGTCGCAGGTTGGAAACTTTGGGATGTTTAGAAATGCAGCGCCTACTTTTGAATGAGAGTCAATGAGAGGAAGGGAGGGAACTGGCCGCACTCAGAGGCTCCGAGTTTAAATTCTGTAAGTCTCTCTGATATTTTGAGCACATGAAGAGATCGAGGATGATCTTGTCTACAAACGTGGCGGAAATTATGTGTGTAGAGTGTAATCTGTGGCCGTGCTGACAGGATAGAGAGAAAAATGTGAGAGGATTTTTAGACCCTCTGTCACTCTGCCAACTGCCAACGTCCGAACATTCCGTCCCATTGACTTTCATGTTAAATCTGAATTTTGTCAGAAATTTTAATGATTTTAAAACTATACATATATCTGAAACTGTTGAAGATATCAATAAGCTGAGATATAGCTGAATAGTTGAAAGGTTTGTGAACAGTTTAAAAGTTGAATGAAGTCTGTAGCTGAAAGTATGCTGAAGCTATTAGAGGCTGAATGAAGCAGAAGATTTGAAGAGTTTGAAGACTGTTTCAATTCATTTCCTATGAGAGAAAAATTGCAGAAAAAGTTAAATATTTTAAAAAGTATAAATAGTATGAAAGAGAAAAATAATAGCATAAATGTCCTGAAAAGGCTGCACGTTTTGATATATGAATCGTTGAAATAGCACAAAGTATGAAGAAGGAGTTAAACGCAGAAAAAGGGTGAAAGAAGTAAGAACTAGAAAAAGATAGCATTTCCTGCAGAAAATGCGTGTGAATGCTGAAAGCAGCTGAACGCTGTTGCTGAAGCAATGCTGAATGAGCTGAAGAAATTGTTGAATCAATGCTAAATTAGTTGACGAAACTGCTAAAGCAATGTTGAAAAGACTAATGCTAGAGTAGAGTAGAGTAGAGTAGAGTAGAGTAGAGTAGAGTAGAATAGAGAGTAGAGTAGAGTAGAGAGTAGAGTAGAGTAGAGTAGAGTAGAGGAATACTTTTTTCATCCCTAGGAGGGAAAAAGCTGAAACATATAACTTGTAGTGTGAGATGAATGCCTTTTTAAAGGTAAAAAGCAGTAGAAATACTAAAGGGAGAAGAAAACATTGAAATACTGCATGTTTAAATGTAATGGTTAAATAGTTGAAATCTGCAGCTAACCTGACAGGAAGGACAACTGATGAACCAGCACTAACATAGCCGAAGCAATGGCTGAGAATATATTTAAAAGTAGAAGATGTGAGACTTTGTATGAAATGGCTGGAAATTACTTGAATTGTCAAAGAAGAGTTTGAAAAATTCCTGAATTAGGAAAAAAGTTAATGCCTACTGAAATACATTGTAAACTGACAGCAGAAGAACATTGTTGAAGAATATAGATCGGGCATTAGCTGAGGAGTAGAACATGTAAACAGCGGGTTTAATGGTGTGAAGTGGTTGAGAAGAGCCTCAGTAGTTTAGGATACGTGTAAAACAATGTGTTCAACATGACCAAAATGGGGAAATGTGTATTTTCAGTTTAAATAGCTAAAGAACAAAATTAACAGCAACAAGTCCATTAACTACAACAGGAAGATAGAGAGGTACATACAAAACAGTCAGACAACTGTAGGAAAAGTGTGTGTGTGTGTGTGTGTGTGTGTGTGTGTGTGTGTGTGTGTGTGTGTGTGTGTGTGTGTGTGTGTGTGTGTGTGTGTGTGTGTGTGTGTGTGTGTGTGTGTGTGTGTGTGTGTGTGTGTGTGTGGAAGATATACAAAAAGTTCTGACCTGACAACTGTATGAAATGTGTGTGTGTTGGACGTGTGTGTCTGTTTGTGTATGGTTAGTGTGTGTCCATTTGTGTGTGTGTTTGTTGTGTGTAATTGGGCATTTAAGGCATGGTGGCAGCTTTAATCATAGGCTTTAACTGCTCTGTGACACCCTCAAACAGATCTAATGTACGACAAATCTGTACTTAGTACGAGCAAAAGGTTTACATTTTCCGAACCATAAGACCTTGCTGAACGCGTCCATGTCACTTTGGTGTTTCTAGAGTAAAAAATGTTGATTGTGACGCAGGTTGGAAATTTTGGGACGTTTAGAAAATCAGCGCCTATTTTTGAATGGGAGTCAATGAGAGGAGAGAGGGAACTGGCCGCACTCAGAGGCTCCGAGTTTAAATTGTGTTCGTCTCTCTGGTTTTTTGAGCACATGAAGAGATCGAGGATGAGCTTGTCTACAAACGTGGCGGAAATTATGTGTGTAGAGTGTAATCTGTGGCCGTGCTGACAGGATAGAGAGAAAAATGTGAGAGGATTTTTAGACCCTCTGTCACTCTGCCAACTGCCAACGTCCGAACATTCCGTCCCATTGACTTTCATGTTAAATCTGAATTTTGTCAGAAATTTTAATGATTTTAAAACTATACATATATCTGAAACTGTTGAAGATATCAATAAGCTGAGATATAGCTGAATAGTTGAAAGGTTTGTGAACAGTTTAAAAGTTGAATGAAGTCTGTAGCTGAAAGTATGCTGAAGCTATTAGAGGCTGAATGAAGCAGAAGATTTGAAGAGTTTGAAGACTGTTTCAATTCATTTCCTATGAGAGAAAAATTGCAGAAAAAGTTAAATATTTTAAAAAGTATAAATAGTATGAAAGAGAAAAGTCATAGCAATATTGTCCTGAGAAAGCTGCACGTTTTGATATATGAATTGTTGAAATAGCACAAAGTATGAAGGAGCAGAAAACTGCTGAAAAAGGGTGGAAGAAGTAAGAATAATAAGTATAAAGATTTGAATAACAATAGTGTGAATGCTTGCAGCATTCACACTAATAACTAGAAAAAGATAGCATTTCCTGCAGAAAATGCGTGTGAATGCTGCAAGCAGCTGAACGCTGTTGCTGAAGCAATGCTGAATGAGCTGAAGAAATTGTTGAATCAATGCTAAATTAGTTGACGAAACTGCTTAATCAATGTTGAAAAGACTAATGCTAGAGTAGAGTAGAGTAGAGTAGAGTAGAGTAGAGTAGAGTAGAGAGTAGAGGAATACTTTATTCATCCCTAGGAGGGAAAAAGCTGAAACATGTAACTCGTAGTGGGAGATGAATGCCTTTTTAAAGGTAAAAAGCAGTAGAAATGCTAAAGGGAGAAAAAAACATTGAAATTCTGCATGTTTAAATGTAATGGTTAAATAGTTGAAATCTGCAGCTAACCTGACAGGAAGGACAACTGATGAACCAGCACTAACATAGCCGAAGCAATGGCTGAGAATAGATTTAAAAGTAGAAGATGTGAGACTTTGTATGAAATGGCTGGAAATTACTTGAATTGTCAAAGAAGAGTTTGAAAAATTCCTGAATTAGGAAAAAAGTTAATGCCTACTGAAATACATTGTAAACTGACAGCAGAAGAAAATTGTTGAATAATATAGATGGAGCATTAGCTGAGGAGTAGAACATGTAAACAGCGGGTTTAATGGTGTGAAATGGTTGAGAAGAGCCTCAGTAGTTTAGGATACGTGTAAAACAATGTGTTCAACATGACCAAAATGGGGAAATGTGTATTTTCAGTTTAAATAGCTAAAGAACAAAATTAACAGCAACGAGTCCATTAACTACAACAGGAAGATAGAGAGGTACATACAAAACAGTCAGACAACTGTAGGAAAAGTGTGTGTGTGTGTGTGTGTGTGTGTGTGTGTGTGTGTGTGTGTGTGTGTGTGTGTGTGTGTGTGTGTAAGATATACCTGACAACTGTATGAAATGTGTGTGTGTTGGACGTGTGTGTCTGTTTGTGTATGGTTAGTGTGTGTCCATTTGTGTGTGTGTTTGTTGTGTGTGCATGTGTGTCTGTTTGTGTGTAATTGTGTAAATTGTGTATGTGTTTGGTAAGTGGTTGTATGTTTGTTGGGTGTGTGTGTGTGTCCATTTGTGTGTGTGTGTGTGTGTGTCCATTTGTGTGTGTGTGTGTGTGTGTGTGTGTTGGATGTGTGTGTATGGTGTGTGTGTGTGTGTGGTAGTTAGTGTGTGTCCATTTGTGTGTGTGTGTGTGTGTGTGGTAGTTAGTGTGTGTCCATTTGTGTGTGTGTGTGTGTGTGTTGGATGTGTATGCATGGTGAGTGTGTGTCCATTTGTGTGTGTGTGTGTGTGTGTGTGTGTGTGTGTGTGTGTGTGTGTGTGTGTGTGTGTGTGTGTGTGTGTGTGTGTGTGTGTGTGTGTGTTGGATGTGTATGCATGGTGAGTGTGTGTCCATTTGTGTGTGTGTGTGTGTGTGTGTGTGTGTGTTGGATGTGTATGCATGGTGAGTGTGTGTCCATTTGTGTGTGTGTGGTAGTTAGTGTGTGTCCATTTGTGTGTGTGTGTGTGTGTCCATTTGTGTGTGTGTGTGTGTGTTGGATGTGTATGCATGGTGAGTGTGTGTCCATTTGTGTGTGTGTTGGATGTGTGTGTATGGTCAGTGTGTGTCCATTTGTGTGTGTGTGTGTTGGATGTGTGTGTATGGTGAGTGTGTGTCCATTTGTGTGTGTGTGTGTGTTGGATGTGTGTGTATGGTGAGTGTGTGTCCATTTGTGTGTGTGTGTGTTGGATGTGTGTGTGTGTGTGTGTGTGTGGTAGTTAGTGTGTGTCCATTTGTGTGTGTGTGTGTGTGTGTGTGTGTGTGTGTATGACCGACAGACAGTCAGAGAGAATGTGTGTGCGTTGCCATGGTGACGTTGCCATGGTGAGGTTGCCATGGTGAGGTTGCCATGTTGAGGTTACCATGTAACTGGTGGCTGGTGGCTTTAAGGCATGGTGGCAGCTTTAACCATAGGCTTTAACTGCTCTGTGACACCCTCAAACAGATCTAATGTACGACAAATCTGTACTTAGTACGAGCAAAAGGTTTACATTTTCCGAACCCTAAGACCTTGCTGAACGCATCCATGTCACTTTGGTGTTTCTAGAGTAAAAATTGTTGATTGTGACGCAGGTTGGAAACTTTGGGATGTTTAGAAAATCAGCGCCTACACTTGAATGGGAGTCAATGAGAGGAGAGAGGGAACTGGCCGCACTCGGAGGCTCCCAGTTTAAATTGTGTTCGTCTCTCTGGTTTTTTGAGCACATGAAGAGATCGAGGATGAGCTTGTCTACAAACGTGGCGGAAATTATGTGTGTAGAGTGTAATCTGTGGCCGTGCTGACAGGATAGAGAGAAAAATGTGAGAGGATTTTTAGACCCTCTGTCACTCTACCAACTGCCAACGTCCGAACATTCCGTCCCATTGACTTTCATGTTAAATCTGAATTTTGTCAGAAATTTTAATGATTTTAAAACTATACATATATCTGAAACCGTTGAAGATATCAATAAGCTGAGATATAGCTGAATAGTTGAAAGGTTTGTGAACAGTTTAAAAGTTGAATGAAGTCTGTAGCTGAAAGTATGCTGAAGCTATTAGAGGCTGAATGAAGCAGAAGATTTGAAGAGTTTGAAGACTGTTTCAATGTATTCCTATGGGAAAAAAATTGCAGAAAAAGTTAAATATTTTAAAAAGTATAAATAGTTAAAAAGAGAAAAGACATAGCATGAAAGTCCTGAAAAAGCTGCACGTTTTGATATATAAATTGTTGAAATAGCACAAAGTATGAAGAAGTAGTAAAACACAGAAAAAGGGAAGAAGAAGTAAGAATAATAATAATAACTAGAAAATTTCCTCTCGGGAAATTTTGAATGGGCCACGGGAGCTACTGCGGGTTGTGCCATCTCTGTCAACATGGGAATCAAACCCACGATCTTAAGGTCAAGACAGAGCTGATCAGACAGACACATGATCATCTTTCTATAAGCACTGATATGGAGGAGCTGTAACCACATTAGGTTAACTGTATGTGTGTGTGTGTGTGTGTGTGTGTGTGTCACATGAAGTTACCTGTGTGTGTTAGAGTGTGGGAGAGGAGTGCGCGCTTCCGCGCGCATTTGTATGTTACCTGTGTGTTTTGATGTGTGTGTAACTGTAATCACATGAAGCTGGCTCTAGAGTCTGTGTGTGTGTGTGTGACTGACTTGACACATAGTTAGTTAGTAGCTGCATCCTGTGTCAGTCTGATTTAGCTGTGTCTCTGTTTATAAACATTTAAACGAGCGCCAGGTGGATTGTTTATGAAGTTAACGAGCTCTGGCCTGGTTACCACAGCAACTCCAGGTGGTTACCATGGCGATAGGGGCCCCCGCAGGCTGAGACAGACAGAAACGTGGAGAAAAAGAGCCATTTTCTGCCTCTGCATCGGTCTCACATTTAGGCTTAGCATGACAAAACGGTAACTCCTATCAGAACAAAACACAGATCAACGTTGCTCTAAGGACTTACTGAAAATTTTGGTACGACTTGGTGTTTCTACAGTAAATATTTTGGCGACGCTGGCAGTTTTAAAACATCAGGCCGTTCTGCTTCTCTCAGAAAATATTTGTATTGGAGTCTATGAGGAGCAGAGACAGACGTGGCCGCACTTAGAGGCTCAGAGTTTAAATTCTGTAAGTCTCTCTGATATTTTGAGCAGATGATGAGTGACAGGACAAGTTTGTCTTACAAATTCTGAAAAAATTATGTGTGTAGAGTGTAAATTGTGGCCGGGCCGAGTTTGGAAAGAGAAAAAATCTGGAGTTTTTCTGGCATCTCTCCCACTCTAACCGACGATGTCACGCACTCTGACACGAACATTCCGTGCAATACACACCCATTATAATCTCATAATTTCTCCAAAAATGATCATGGTCATTGAACAGGGATTGATCAAAAACTATATGACCTATCAAAACGTGGAGTAATACGACAATACACAAGACTTGTGTCTACTGTTTAAAGTTTAAATGGAGTCTCTAGGTGAAAGTATGCCTGAGCAGTAGACGTTTGTTAAACTCCAATGATTGGTCTTTTTCGCTCTTTTTTTCCCGCCCGTCCCATTGACTTACATGCAAAATTTTGCGCAGTTTTTCGCGACTTACGTCGCGAAAAATTCGTAAACTGTTGAAAAAAGTAATAGCATAGCGATCCCGATCAAGACGCACGTTTTGATATATAATATGTCCTGCAACTCTTCGAGTTGCAGGACTAGTCGTGAATCGAAAAAGCGTCCGGAAGATGAAAAATAATAAAAACTAGAAAAAGATAGCATTTCCTGCAGAAAATGCGTGTGAATGCTGAAAGCAGCTGAACGCTATTGCTGAAGCAATGCTGAATGAGCTGAAGAAATTGTTGAATCAACGCTAAATTAGCTGAAGAAACTGCTAAAGCAATGTTGAAAAGACTAATGCTAGAGTAGAGTAGAGTAGAGTAGAGTAGAGTAGAGTAGAGTAGAGGAATACTTTATTCATCCCTAGGAGGGAAAAAGCTGAAACATGTAACTTGTAGTGTGAGATGAATGCCTTTTTAAAGGTAAAAAGCAGTAGAAATGCTAAAGGGAGAAGAAAACATTGAAATTCTGCATGTTTAAATGTAATGGTTAAATAGTTGAAATCTGCAGCTATAACCTGACAGGAAGGAAAACTGATGAACCAGCACTAACATAGACAACTGTAGGAAAAGTGTGTGTGTGTGTGTGTGTGTGTGTGTGTGTGTGTGTGTGTGTGTGTGTGTGTGTGTGTGTGTGTGTGTGTGTGTGTGTGTGTGAGGAAGATATACAAAAAGTTCTGACCTGACAACTGTATGAAACGTGTGTGTCTGTTTGTGTATGGTTAGTGTGTGTCCATTTGTGTGTGTGTTTGTTGTGTGTGCATATGTGTCTGTTTGTGTGTAATTGTGTAAATTGTGTATGTGTTTGTTAAGTGGTTGTATGTTTGTTGGGTGTGTGTGTGTGTGTGTGTGTGTGTGTGGTAGTTAGTGTGTGTCCATTTGTGTGTGTGTGTGTTGGATGTGTGTGTATGGTGAGTGTGTGTCCATTTGTGTGTGTGTGTGTGTTGGATGTGTGTGTATGGTGAGTGTGTGTCCATTTGTGTGTGTGTGTGTGTGTGTGTGTGTGTGTGTGTGTGTGTTGGATGTGTGTGTTGGATGTGTGTGTGTATGGTGTGTGTGTGTAGTAGTTAGTGTGTGTCCATTTGTGTGTGTGTGTTGGGTGTGTGTGTATGGTGAGTGTGTGTCCATTTGTGTGCGTGTGTGTCCATTTGTGTGTGTGTGTTGGATGTGTGTGTATGGTGTGTGTGTGTGTGTGTGTGTGTGTGTGTGTGTGTAGTAGTTAGTGTGTGTCCATTTGTGTGTGTGTGTGTGTTGGATGTGTATGCATGGTCAGTGTGTGTCCATTTGTGTGTGTGTGTTGGATGTGTGTGTATGGTGAGTGTGTGTCAATTTGTGTGTGTGTGTGTGTGTGTGTGTGTGTGTTGGATGTGTGTGTGTGTGTGGTAGTTAGTGTGTGTCCATTTGTGTGTGTGTGTGTGTGTGTGTGACCGACAGACAGTCAGACAGAGAGAATGTGTGTGCGTTGCCATGGTGACGTTGCCATGGTGAGGTTACCATGGTGAGGTTGCCATGTTGAGGTTACCATGTAACTGGTGGCTGGTGGCTTTAAGGTATGGTGGCAGCTTTAACCATAGGCTTTAACTGCTCTGTGACACCCTCAAACAGATCTAATGTACGACAAATCTGTACTTAGTACGAGCAAAAGGTTTACATTTTCCGAACCATAAGACCTTGCTGAACGCGTCCATGTCACTTTGGTGTTTCTAGAGTAAAAATTGTTGATTGTGACGCAGGTTGGAAACTTTGGGACGTTTAGAAAATCAGCGCCTACTTTTGAATGGGAGTCAATGAGAGGAGGAGAGGGAACTGGCCACACTCAGAGGCTCCGAGTTTAAATTGTGTTCGTCTCTCTGGTTTTTTGAGCACATGAAGAGATGGAGGATGAGCTTGTCTACAAACGTGGCGGAAATTATGTGTGTAGAGTGTAATCTGTGGCCGTGCTGACAGGATAGAGAGAAAAATGTGAGAGGATTTTTAGACCCTCTGTCACTCTGCCAACTGCCAACGTCCGAACATTCCGTCCCATTGACTTTCATGTTAAATCTGAATTTTGTCAGAAATTTTAATGATTTTAAAACTATACATATATCTGAAACTGTTGAAGATATCAATAAGCTGAGATATAGCTGAATAGTTGAAAGGTTTGTGAACAGTTTAAAAGTTGAATGAAGTCTGTAGCTGAAAGTATGCTGAAGCTATTAGAGGCTGAATGAAGCAGAAGATTTGAAGAGTTTGAAGACTGTTTCAATTCATTTCCTATGAGAGAAAAATTGCAGAAAAAGTTAAATATTTTAAAAAGTATAAATAGTATGAAAGAGAAAAGTCATAGCAATATTGTCCTGAGAAAGCTGCACGTTTTGATATATGAATTGTTGAAATAGCACAAAGTATGAAGGAGCAGAAAACTGCTGAAAAAGGGTGGAAGAAGTAAGAATAATAAGTATAAAGATTTGAATAACAATAGTGTGAATGCTTCCAGCATTCACACTAACTAGGAAAAAATCCACACAATAACAGTAGTGCCCGGGCTTCGCCCGGGCACTGGTCCCTGCAGCTATTTCATAGCTGTTGGGACCAGTGCCCGGTGCGATTGCCCGTGGCCCTAATAATAAGTATAAAGATTTGAATAACAATAGTGTGAATGCTTGCAGCATTCACACTAATAAGTATAAAGATTTGAATAACAATAGTGTGAATGCTTCCAGCATTCACACTAATAAGAAAAAATCCACACAATAACAGTAGTGCCCGGGCTTCGCCCGGGCACTGGTCCCTGCAGCTATTTCATAGCTGTAGGGATCAGTGCCCGGTGCGATTGCCCGTGGCCCTAATAATCATCACAATAACCCCTATTTATTGTATCTGAATCAGCACATACACCTATATCTATATAGATTGTCCCGTCACACTGATGACCATCAAAGGCTTGCGTAATGGAAACTCAGCCTGACTGAATGAACACAGATGAAACCAGGGAGGGACTGAGACAGCCGTGGATGTCCCAAGAGCAGGTGTTGACACTACACACTGTGCCGTTGCAGATGATCAGCTATTTATTTATTTATTTACTTATTGATTTATTAGGGGCCAGCGCCGCATCGTCACGCGACCATAACAAATAAAACTGAAATGCCTCCGTTACGCACAGCGCTGTTTGTTTATGCTGTGATCTGTGCACACGTGTTTAAATATAGGTTAGATAGATAGATAGACCTGCTCCCTCCTCCTCCCTCCTCCCTCCCAGACTACTTTTGCATCATCAGCCCGTGAGGTCTGTTCGCGCGACCGGACACTGCCAGCTTGGACCGGACCAGAACATCAGTTTCCTCCCGTCTCACTTGCTCTGACAGATTGAGAGCTGTTGCCCAGTAAAAAAAAACAAAAAAAACACACACACACCCCTTTTCCATTAATAAAGACACTCATATTTAGTAACCTATATTTAAACAGGTGTGCACAGATCACAACAAACAGCTGTGCGTAACGGAGGCATCACGGAGCGTCTCTCTTTTTCTTTTTTCTTTAGAATTTACCTGAGATGGAGTTGTGAATATCTGCTCACTATGATGCCAGGCTGCTTGTGGTTTATTTGTTTTCGGTTTTATTTGTTATGGTCGCGTGACGATGCGGCTCAATAAATCAATAAGTAAATACATAAATATAGCAGATAATCGTGTAGTGTCAACACAGCAGTAATCCATCCTCATCTTTCATCTGTGCAGCCTTTGATGTGTCATCAGTGTGACGGGACAATCGATACGATCGATGTACTGTCTATGCTGTAATCTGTAGGTGCTGATTCAAATCTTCTCTTCCACGGTGAAATCAAACGTCCGCCTTGCGCGCGCGGCGGATTTAAAGGCGAGGAGAGGAGCTCATTTGATTGGTGAAGATCTGACTCGGCTGTGTCAAACCCACTCCACGCCTTCTCTCCTCCCTCTATGCCATTTGCGCCGGTGGGAGGGAAGTAGGCGGGATGCGCTCCGCTGCGTCTCGAAGCAAAATCGCAATCTGCTCCTGGCCACTCCCCGTTGGCGAAGCGAAGGCGAGGCGCAGGGCAGATGCGCCTCGCCTGCACCTAGTCTACCAAAGTAGAGCCCATAGACTTATTTAATTTTTTTCGGAACAATTTCTCATGTTGGGGCTTCAATACAAGACGGACATTACATACGAGCAGCATGGAGGTATCTGGATGTTTTTTGGTGTGTCTTTTTGTTATGAAGACAGTTGGTATCCATTTGCAACCGTCATATGGACATGCACTGCTACGCCGAGACCCCCTGTAACCCAGAGAAGCCACGGAGGACTCTGAAACTTCTCCCAGCCCTTAGTCCACATGAGGGGGAGGAGATAATGAGTGAAATTTGAATTTTGGGTGAACTATTCCATTAAGAAAAAGTTCTTATTTACAGTGATGGCCTGACTGACAAAAAGCACAAGCTTCTTAAAGGGGAGGGGAAGGGGGCTGTGAAAGATTGGTTAGAGTGGCAACAGCACACAAATACAGCTATACAGACATACAGTAAGACAGTCTTCTACTGAATTTCAGCGAGGGACTTTCTGCCTGGTGCCTGTACTACAGTGTTTAGCGTTTTCAGTGGATCCGTGTGGACACAGATATTTCTGGAAACGATGCCTTTGGGCATTTTTTTTTTAAACGATTAACACCCCCCCCCCCCACACACACACACCCGACCCCCACCTCCTCAAGCTGCTGCTTGTTGCTCAACGACTGACATCAGATCCCTGAGGTTTCTGTCACTGTGGCCAATCTGATAACAGCTGCAGCTGAAACAACTTTCCACACTCACACAAGTATTTGGGCCTAATTTATTCAATCATTTAAGTAATTTATGTATTTCAATTATATATAAAATTTCCATCCATTTGGATTTCTTAGATTTAACCTAAACAAACCAATAAACTTCATGTGCTGCATATTTCTCACTCAAATGTAAATGAAACAATTAAGAATGAAATTATGTGAAAAATACTCATAAACCCAATGTGTTTTACCCAATACATAAATGGCAGATTTATGTATTTATCATTAACAAATCCATTGTATTTCAAATACTTCAGAACCAGTTTATGTGTACTTCCCCCAGGGGGGATCTGGTAATACTGTGTACCCCAGCAACATGTCTTTATGATGTGTGTGTGTGTGTGTGTGTGTGTGTGTGTGTGTGTGTGTGTGTGTGTGTGTGTGTACAGATATGATATATGTTTAGTTGATATCATTTTGTACTCACTGTCTTTTGCATTTTCTGCCCTTTGAGAGACAAAAATGTGCTAAGTCTGTAACAGTTAACTCGTAATAAAGACTACCTGCGGGGCGGTGCGTGGCGCAGTGGTTAAGGCAGCCGCCCCATGTGGAGGCTACAGTCCTCAACGCAGGCGTCCACGGTTCGATTCCCGCGTCGGGCAGACCTTTCCTGCATGTCATTCCCCCTCTCCCTGCCTCCCCCTTTCCTGTCTATCTCACTCACTATCAAATAAAGGCAAAAACACCAAAAAAAAATACTTTAATAATGACTACCTGCTCTCATATGGAGAAACATAACAAGTTTGCATGTTGGAAAGTTCAATAAAAACTTGAATTAAAAAATAAATAAAGAAATAAAGAAAAGAAAAGAAAAGAAAAAAAAAGAACCAGTTTATGTATTCAATCTGAACTACTCCAATGTGTTTGAAATGCTTAAAACAAGTTAATGCATAAAATCCAATTTAAATAAAATGCATAAAATGTATGTAGGCTACTTGATATAATAAACCCAATGCATTTGAATTTTCTTTTCTGACTGACATCAGATCCCTGTGGTTTCTGTCACTGTGACCGACCTGATAGCAGCTGCTGCTGAAAGAGTTTCTCACGGAAATGTTTATTTTTTTTGTTTTAATCAGCTACACTTGATGTCGCAATGTTGCAGCTCCTGAAACGATACGATCAGGGTCAGCTCAGAATTTCTTCACACACGCTACTGCAGGTCACAGACTATGCAAATGAAAAACATCGTAGTTTCTGTCAGTAAAATTCAGTAAAACGTTAATAAAGCTCTGTTGTTACGTCAACATGTGGTTTGATGCATAATAAATAAAAAAATGCTGTTAGCTTAGCATGTAGCCTACAGAGAGCATCACAACACGTGTCTCCACCACAGAAACTGTCGTAGTTCAACCAAAGATACTCAAGAGCCGTGTTTCCACTGCAGGAACTCCGGGGTAATTTTATGGGGCCAGCCCCGTTGGTGCGTGTCTCCACTGCAGGAACCTCCCCCACAGGGCCATTTACAGGAACTTTTACGGGGGCCAACGGAGTACCTACTCCAGGGTAGGTACTCCGTTCGGCCCTGAAAAGCTCCTGGGTGGGGCTCGAGGTTAACCCGGCGCTGATTGGCTAAAGCTAGAGCAGCTCTGACGCTACCAGAAAGCACCAAAACAACCGGCATTTTTAAAAGGGGGAGCAGAAGGGGAGCATTAGCCTAGCAGACACCGCTGTAAACAACAAGAAAACAGCAGGAAGATGTACACAAATGGACCGACGGTGAGGTGCAGGCATTGATGCAGTCTACAGCACCGAGGAGATTCAGAGGGGGTTTGAGTCATCACGGCGAAATGAAAATATCAGCGCACCTCGACACACTGGGGATCCATCATGCTGCAAAACAACGCCGTGAAAAGTAAAAAAAAAAAAAACTCAAGCAGGATTACAATCAACCGCCATGTACACAAACACACAAACCAGAAGCGCGCCTACCGCCTCAGCTCCTTCCATCCTTCTTCCTTGTTGTTATGATTTTTGTGCATGTGCTTGTGACCTGCCTGGGTGACGTCACGGTCGAAACTGTCGCACAGCGATTAAGCGGCGATCGAAACTTATGACGTCGCCGCGGGGTCCTACTCTGCAGTGGAGACACGGCCACTGAGAGGACGGTTCCTGTAGAAGTTCCTACCCCCTCCCTTTACCAGGAACTTCTGCAGTGGAAACACGGCTTATATATCTAAAAACTAGGCCTACTAGCCTACTACTACTAAACCATAGGCTTTATTTTTATTTATTTATTTTACACCAAACTTTATTTCAATTCATCAGCATTGACCTTGACGTGACGTCACTGACAGGCCCTTTGTGTGTTTCACTAATTAAGCTCCCCCGTGCTACAACAGCTGGAACTTTGGAATAGAAACTGATATAAAACAATGCACAGGAATCTGGACCCTTTTTAAGTATGTCTTTGGCCTTTTATTTTTATTGCCTTTAATCGATAGCATAGTCGAGAGATAGACAGGAAATGAGGAGGCAGAGAGGGGGAATGACATGCAGGAAAGGGCTGCCCGATGCGGGATTCAAACCAGGGCCGCCCGCCTGCAGTGAGGACTGCAGCCTCAACATGGGGCGGCCGCTCTACCTAGTGAGCTAAAGGCAGCCCCAGGAATCTGAACCTTTTGACAAAGTTTCATTCAAGTACTTCAATCAAATAATGGTGGTGCATGAAATAATAATAATATCTACCAGCTGATTTATTTTCATTTGCAAGCAACCAAAAGTAAGAATAAAATAAAATAAAAGAAATCGATTATATACAGATGTTACTGGTTCAAATTTGCGGGGTTTTTCCTGCACTGCAGGATCGCGTGATCGCGTGACTTTTCACCACAACTGTTTTCCTCTAGGTGGCAGCACCGTACTAAATACTGCTCAGACGTTTTGGGGACAATGCTGACAGCCTGATAGCCGCGATTAGGAGTGGCGCTGTTCATGATACAGAATACAAGAGGATGAAAGGAGAACTAGCTGCAGACAGTAAATAATATAGTAGCCTAGTTTTTCAATGACAAAATGTAACGACGGCAGCTACAGTAGACTATAGCCCACGTCTCACTCTCTTTTTTCGGTCATCTGTCTCGTCATCTCCAAAATGTGTTTTTAAAATGAGCCAACTACAGTACTGTGCAGTAGTGCCGCAGATTTCTCACTCCGCACCTTGTTTGAGAGTGCAGCTGGATGATTTCTTGTGAATGAACGGGTCTGTGTCACTTTGGGGCTGGGCGATAAAACATAGGATAAATAACTTTCCCTCGATAGAAGACGCGGCCGATACAAAGTGACACCGTCAGCCATGCAGCCGGCCTGGACTTTTTATTTTTAATTATGAAGGATCATCTGCGCAAGGCAAAGATGATAGCATCAACAAAACACGGCGTAACACACGCGGCTGTATGGGACAGGCTTTTATTTAATTCAGAACAAACTGCTTAGCAAAAATGGAAAATATAGTCTATAATAATTAATTGATCTGTTGTTTGGCCACTGTTTGAAAATAACCCGAATTATGAGCAAATAATCTGATCCAGAACAGCAGTCATAATCAGACTTCTTCTAAATAAACCTAAACATTAAATAACTGGGTCAGGTCGGACCATGGGGTTATTTTTTCTCTTCTTCTTCACAGGAGAAGAGGAGGCTATGTGCAAAGTACCACATTAACATCTCTATTCATATAACGCCCATCGAAACAGCTGATTTACATGTCGGCCGTTAAGGCAAGGCAAGGCAAGGCAATTTTATTTGTATAGCCCGTTTTTACAAACAGTTTGTCTCAAAGGGCTTCACATGGCATCGTAGCAACATCCTCTGTCCTTAGACCCTCACATCGACTGAGGAAAAACTCCATGGAAACCCTTTTAACAGGGAAAAACAGGAGAAACCTCAGGGTGAGCAACAGAGGAGGGATCCCTCACCCAGGACGGACAGACGTGCAATAGATGTTGTTACAGACAAGAAAACAGTTTACAGTTTGTCACAGAATGTGCGGAATATGGAAATGTTAACACATGGCGATTGGCCATTCACGCGGCTTTGTTCTTGGTTTCGGCCAATCAGCTTATAAGCACATGGCTAATTATCAGCTTTCAACCAATCGCACTGTTTTAATGTGTGTGTGTGAAAGTTATTTTCTTTAGTTCATTTTCGTTTCTTTTGGATTTTTTTTACAACAATGTATCAATATAATATTGTTTTCGTTTCATTTCGTTATAAAAATCAATCCCTTTTCTTTGAAACAATGAGATTGAGCAGCTAAAACTCAATAAACTCAACCATGGCTTGTCTTATTGTTAATCTGAACGCACATGTATAAAGGGCAGAGTCAAGGCAGCAGATAAATCACAAAACATCAACGCGTCCGTGAGCGCAGCGCACCTCCTCTTCTCCTGTGAAGAAGAAGAGAAAAAATAACCCCATGGTCCGACCTGACCCAGTTATTTAATGTTTAGGTTTATTTAGAAGAAGTCTGATTATGACTGCTGTTCTGGATCAGATTATTTGCTCATAATTCGGGTTATTTTCAAACAGTGGCCAAACAACAGATCAATTAATTATTATAGACTATATTTTCCATTTTTGCTAAGCGGTTTGTTCTGAATTAAATAAAAGCCTGTCCCATACAGCCGCGTGTGTTACGCCGTGTTTTGTTGATGCTATCATCTTTGCCTTGCGCAGATGATCCTTCATAATTAAAAATAAAAAGTCCAGGCCGGCTGCATGGCTGACGGTGTCACTTTGTATCGGCCGCGTCTTCTATCGAGGGAAAGTTATTTATCCTATGTTTTATCGCCCAGCCCCAAAGCGACACAGACCCGTTCATTCACAAGAAATCATCCAGCTGCACTCTCAAACAAGGTGCGGAGTGAGAAATCTGCGGCACTACTGCACAGTACTGTAGTTGGCTCATTTTAAAAACACATTTTGGAGATGACGAGACAGATGACCGAAAAAAGAGAGTGAGACGTGGGCTATAGTCTACTGTAGCTGCCGTCGTTACATTTTGTCATTGAAAAACTAGGCTACTATATTATTTACTGTCTGCAGCTAGTTCTCCTTTCATCCTCTTGTATTCTGTATCATGAACAGCGCCACTCCTAATCGCGGCGATATGTGATACATAATCATCAAGTCATAAAGCAAGACAGGCTTTATCATATTACAATAGTTTCTGTGATTTAGGCAGTGTATACAGTAGTTAGTTCTAGTTTAATAGCCTAGAGTTTAAGCTGTGGATTACTGCACAGATCACTGAGTCATCCGCCTGTCGTCCTCCGTTCTCACAGATGCCACCTGGCGGTTGTTTTGGCACATTGAGGCTTTTCATTAAAACCTCTTGTCTCGCCAAAGAAAAAAAATGCCTGAGTCTTGTGCCGTCTCGCGTGGACCACGCGTGAAGTCCGCAAATTTGAACCAGTAACATCTGTAATAAGATTATTGAACATGAAAGTTAGCAAATGTGTTGTTGTTGTGTGACGATGCTAGTGCGTTCATGCTCAGGTGTTTGCTAGTGGATGGAGGTAAAGGTAAAGGGGGCAGAGCTTGCAGCGTTGCGACCACCCCCCTCCCAGTTGTGTGTTGGTAGCGCCCATGTAGCGAGGCTCCGACGACGCTGCAGGAGCTCTGATGTCAACAGACGGAGAGTAAGGATCAGTCCAGCTTTAGCTAAAAAGCAGGACCAGCAGGCAGCAGACAGTAGGCTACTAGATCTATAAATAGTAACTGTTGTTGTTAAAATGACCACGATCATTTTTGAATGAATGTGAAATATTTATCGTGTCACAAACGGCCCAGTTTTAAAGCTAAAGTGAACATACATACAGACATCATATGAAACCAGGAGACAGGAGGCATCTGTTGGTACCAACCATGTCGTGATAGCTAAATGAGTGGTGTAAAACCTCAATCCCCTCTCCCTGCTCTCTCACAGCTACATCAAAAAGGATCAATCACCCATTTATTAACATCACATTTATACATTGTAATTAGATCTGTAGTTCAAACATCAAAGGGAACTGTTTTCGTACTATGAAGGCATGAAATGAACAGTATGTAAGGGTTGATAAACATCTTTCACTTTATTGTAGATCAAGTGTTTTTGATGGTAAGTCCACACTGTTTTCCAGTTAATTCAATCAAAAAGATCATTCCAATAACTTGTGCCATGAGAATTTGTAGAGCATTGCAATATATGTCTAAACAGCCTGTTATTGCTTTTTTAGGGTCCGGGCATGGGCAGCATCAGCTTCTTTCTTCTTCCAAGGAAGTCCTACTTCCCATGCATGAAAAAAACATAAAATTAAATTTAAATCTTTAGAAAAAGGGTCCTATGTTCCCCGGTCCCATACAAAGTGGGGAAAATAGGACCCGGGGAACATAGGGATGATCCCAACAGCAGTAGACGCCAAAAAAGATGGAAATCTAAGTCCCCGGGGGTAGTAGCTCTGATGTTCATAAGCTCTTCCCTGGAGTAGGATCCACCAGAACGATGGCAAAATACAGAATTAAAACACCAAACAAGACAGAAAAGAGCGCGCCAAAACCCTGAGGGAGCCATCCGTGGCGCCATCTTGGCAATTGATGTAACATCTTCCTGTGAGATCCACAGAGAGGGAACAGTTAGCAGGACATAATAAACACACAGGTAACAAGTTACATTCTTTACTCTAAACATAGATTTTGAGTTATTTTTTATTTTAACTTCTTAACTCAAGTATTTCTGTCATCAACCTCTACAAAACAAAAGTCATGTGATGACCATAAATCAGCAGCTGCTGCTGATTGGAGGAACCAAGCCAGTGTCACATGACCAGCAGGTGCATGCTGGGTATTGCTAACATTAACTGCTAAAATGCTGACGGTGGCCCTCCAGCTGCTGAAAACAGCAGCAACGCAGAGTGATGTAATGCATGTGTGTGTGCAACACTGTTCAGCATCAACTACTACTGCGTTAACTAACTGTTAATAGACTGTCAATGCACTGTTAATGCATTGTTTACGATACGATACGATACGATACGATACGATACGATAAACTTTATTGTCCCATTCAGGGATTTTTGTCTAGGACACTGTAGCTGCGCCATAAAGGCCTTGATGGCCACAATGACAAAAAACTATACACCATCAGCCATATCAACCCAGCAAACACAAGACATAACAGCATTGCACATATCCCATAACATAACATAACATAACATAACATAACACATATTGCACATTTTTATAGACTGTTAATAGACTGTCAATGCACTGTTATTGCACTGTTAATGCCAACATTTAACACCAAGTTCCTGTCAAAGAAAACAAACCTTTACATTACTTTAGAATAATAATGGCTCCTCCTGAAAGTTTCCGGAGAAGCCTGCGGTCAGTTTATTGTGCTAGCATGCCACTTGCCATAGCTTGCCTTGTTATTAAACAAGGACTGCAGCTCGGTGGGAGCATAGACTGTAAAAAGAATGGACGTAGCGTCCGTGACGTCACCCATTGGTTTGGAGGAGTCTGTTTTGTGCCGCTACTACGGGGGTTTGAGCCGCGCCATGTTGGATTCTACTTGCCATATTTGGAGCGGTGCGGCCGTTGGCCGGCCGAGAGCCCGCCCACTGGCCTCGTAGCAGCGGTCGCCGGACCTGTCACTCAACGGTTCTGCTCCCTAATTGGCCAGAACTTTAAACCTAATACTAGTAAAACGGTAGAGTTTAAAAAAAATTCACCCCCCTCAGAGTGTGTGCGGGGGTAGAAACTATCGATTGAGACCAAAAAAATAAAATGTACCAGGCTGTAAATATGTTTTTTTAAGCTGTAAAATCGGCTATTTTAACATGGGGCTTAATTGGAGTTGCTCCCTTCTGGAGCCAGCCCCCAGCGACAGCCGAGGGGATTGCAGCTTTTTGAATGCGGAAGTGAGCTTCACTTCTCAGACCGACAACTGCCCCCTTGGGTGGGAGGTCAGAGTTGGTTCCTTGTATGTTTCTCTGTGGTGTTTATGGTTGTCTGGTATGTAGCTTGTTAATAAGTGGTAGTTGGAGTATTTTGGGCTAAAAACATTTAGACTTTTTAAATAAGTTCAATGAGCAGAAAATGTTCTGCTGATTCATTCATATTAAGCTGCAGTATAACCTGAGAGTTCAGCAGCACAGTGTTTAGCACTGTGTTCATGAATGCATACTGAAGCTGCTGCTGTCAGACCTACGTAAGAGACTCACTGAGACAGAATAAACCCATAACATCCCCTTACAAACATACCCGATGTCGTCAAACTGCTTCTTCAGACCCCTGTTCACCTCTCGGATCTCATCGGCTTTGGCTCGTATTGATCTGCTGGCTTCAGTCTTGTTATTATTCTTGATCACATCTGTCCAGTTGACAATCGCCTCACGAAGCGTCAGCACCATTCCAACAGCTGCTGCAATCTGATCACCAATAAGAACAGATAGATAACAATAGATTTGTTATCAGTCCTGACTCACAGTACTTACAGTCATAAATAACAAAGTTGGAATATGTTGTTCAATAAGAATGAGTCTGGATGACTGACTGTTGTTATCTTTAGTATCATTAGTGAATCTCACCTTCTTAGCACTTTTTCCAGCAGTTGAAGACATGACTTTTCCGAGTTTCTCTGCCCCTTTTTGATACAGATTCATTAATCTGGCCCCATGGAGTTTAAGAGCAAAAACTGCTAAAATGCCAAGTGTTGCTTTATAGATCATTTTGAGGTTTTTGTCATTATAGATATATTTGATGGCAGAACACGTCAAGTCCAAGTGAGGGCCATATCCTCTTCGTCTTGCGATGGCTCTCACAATTTCTAACACGACGTATTGGTCCAGGTGGTCCAGGTCTGCAGAGGGATTCTTCTTCCTCTGCTCCAGCTTCAGTTTCTCATAGTGCTGCTGGATTTTCTTTTCAATTCCAGCGCTCTTCTCTGCTGCTTCCTTTGCCTCTTTCATGGGGCCGCTGGACAAGATGATCTCAATGACCTCAGTTGACAGAGAGATGGCGCCACCTGTAACTGCATACGCTGCTCCTAACGTGCCTAAGAACGGAGCAGCTGCTCCAGCGGTCGCCACAGTGGTCAACACACCTCCTACGATCGTACATGCAACTCCCACCACAGCCACGCTGCTGCCCACACATTGGCCGGCGTTAGATATCTTCTTGAGTGACTCCAGTTCATCAGCCAGTTTCCTCAGCTGCCTTTCACAGCGCTCGTTCTCCTCCATCCAGGAGTCAATCAGACCCAGCAGCTGGTCAGCAGTAGCCATGATGGAGGTCTGTGTGTCCTCAGTGAACCGTGAGATCAACCAGAACTGAAACAACAAAGTTGGGATGGATTAGACTCCGTGACAACTGTCCTCGGAGGAGGAAGAACATGACATACTCAGAGAAAGTTGAATCTACATCAGCTGGACTTCATCATTGAAGACGTTTCACATTTCACTTTTTTTTGTGGAAAATTACAGCATTTTGTATTGTTCCCATAATGGAATTTAATTTGATAAATAGATCTGGTATTCATGGAAAACAAATCTCAGTTGTCGTGCTCAAAATGCCAGTTGCTTCACCTGAGTACTTTGCCCCATGGGGACAGCTCTCCATTCCGACACACCTCCATTTCGACACCCCACTGTTCCGAAATACCCCCACTTCTAAACACTGCTGTTACGACACAGTCCCCCGCAGCTGTCCAATGTCCAAGGTGCTGAACCGCGTGACGTTGTTTACACTCTGTGTTGTGGCTTGTCTGTGAAACGTGCTGCTCAGAGACTGGGCAGATCTGTCCCACTTGCTTTCTCCCCGACTCCGTTGTTGGAGATCTCCCACACAGTAAAATAAATACACTTTCTTTTCTCCCCCCCTGCTCCGCTCGAGCACGGCTGAACCCGGCTTGAGCTCACACGGGCGCGAGGCTGCTGCAGCCGCTGCTCGTGCTGACAGCTGACTGAGGGAGATGCTTTGGTTGGGTTTAGGCAATGAAGAAAGGAGTTGGTTAAGTTTAGTAAAAAGACCAGGTAGAGGCTAGACAGGCTAGAAGCTTAATGAACATTATATGTCATTAATATGAAGTATTTGCTTGTTTTGCAGTTAATTATGCACATGATCCGTTTGACCCCAAAAAGGAAAAAAGGATCAATGCGCACTGCGCACTGGGGGTTTCCCCCAATAGCCTTTTCAGAATAGCGGGGTCTTTAGAAAAAATAGAAAACCCCGCTATTACGATGAATGGAAGTCTATTGTCGGAAAGGCGGGGCTTCGGAATGGCGGGGTGTAACCTTTGCCCATGTGTGCAGAGCTGCATGACTTCTCTTGCCTGGTTGTTTTTCTCAGTGGCAGTGGACGACAATAGGATTGCAAACTGCAAAACATGTTTGGTGCAGATTCCAAGAGGAGGAAAAAGACGGCACGCGTCAACTCAACAACGGATTCACCTAAACAACTGTCATTGCAAAGTGGCGGTAATCTCACGGCCATGACACAGAGAACAAGAAGACCTTTTTTAAATATGAAAATATAAACGTATATTTGTATGTTTCATATTCATATTTTTCTTCTTATATATTTCCTTACAAATGCTGCTTACTGAAGTCCAGACACAACAGGAAAGAAGGAAAGACAATGTCAAAGGTGTGGGAACATTACAACTTTCATCCTCTGCAGTGATGGGAACTGACTAACTGGGCAACTCTTTCCAGTAACAGTAATCCACAAAGTTCCTGTTTCCCCCGTTATAACGCTGTTCCCATTACTGACAATAATAATAGTAATAGTAATAGTAATAATAATGATAATAATACATTTTATTGTAACACTTTACAATAAGGATCCCTTAATTAACGTTAGTTAGTACATTATTAAGCATTAATATATAAACTAATGTGTTAATTAATGCTGAGTAATGCATACATAATGATAACTAATCACATTATTCAACTTTTATTATTGCGTAATAATGTATTAACTAACTTTGAGTAGTAAACATTAATTAAGTGCTTACTAATTGTTTCCTAATCCTAAGTAATACATAATAATGATTGTTAATATATCTGTAAACTGTTTATTAATGCTTAATAATGAACTAACTAATGTTAATTAAGGGACCCTTATTGTAAAGTGTTACCAATAACAATAAAAATACTTGGAACGAAAACAAATCTGCAGTCTTCAATTATGTGAAATGCAGAAGGTGAGCAAAGCGAGTTGGAGGGAGTATAGGCCTGTTGTCAGATAGGAATGAGTCAATGTGCTCCATTACTTGACTCAAGAAGTCCCATACACACACGCATGCACGCACGCACGCACGCACGCACACACACACACACACACACACACGTGGTTAGTCAGATTAGACTTTGGAGTCTAAACCCTGACAGTGTGAGCTGGAAATGAAGGTGTGGTCTTACCTGCTGCAGGTCACAGCTCAGCTCACTGAGACAAAGAGAAGTGTTTGAAACACAACGCTCAGCTCCAACTTTTATAGAGCTGGAGTTTCCCTCTGCCCTGGTTTTCTATTGGCTGATTCTATAGGAAGACACTTGAAGGTGAAAGTGCAGCAGACTTTGCTCTTCACTGGTGGTTCCCTGTAGCTCACTTCTTCTAAGTCATGTGACTTATTGTAAAGAAGCAGTTAGCCTACACCCTGCTTATGAACTGTGACTTTTTTAATTTGTAATTTTCAAAAATCTTATACAGACAGAATATAAATAGCATTGATGCACAGCATGGTAAAAAAAAAAAAGGAATAAGAACGAAAACTGACAATCAATAGTTCAACACGACATGATCTCTAAAACACTAAAGCCAGAATAATGTTCAAGTGAAGCGATGACATCATCGGTGATGGATTTGACCCTTTCTCTCTGTCTTTCATGGTGCAACGTGATGCTACAACATCCACAACACCAGCAACCACACGGGTAACTATGATGTGAAACCTGCAGCTGGGCTGTCTGTGAAGTGACGTGTGGACCGCACACAGCTCTGTCCCTTCTTTGGCTGGATTCTCCATGTTACTCAAATCTCACATTACTTTCTTTTGTTTGATGGAGTGATTTTAGGATTTTACATTACAGTTTACAAAGGTTACTAGTTGATCTGAAGTTTGCACAAAAAGTAGAAAAAATTGGGACACAACACAGAACCACACGGCAGTCTAGTGGCTCAGGGTTGTGCCCCCTGACCAGTGGTTGCAGCTCCTTCTTATACTGACTTCTAGGCCTCTGGCAACCTCATCACCAGTCACAGGACAAGATACTTCAGTTGAGACAGTAATCATGGTACAATAACATTGGCTGTTGTTCTATAATTCTATCACTGTTATCTGCTGCTGTACTGTAACCTTGTAGATTTACCCAACGTAAGACAAATAAAAGATTATTCTACCTTATCTGTTATTGGTATGGGCCATCAGAGGCAGTTAGTTATGGGTTATTGGTATGAAGGTTTTTTATATCGTGCATGACCTAGATTCAACTTTCTCAGAGAACCATGACCTGGATGACCGAGAACTTTCATGGACCATGGAAAACAGAAAGCCTTACGCCCGGTTCACACCGGCCGCCGAAGCGCCGCGCGAGCCACGGCCCTCCTGTTCACACCAGACGGCAATTTCTCCGTGCTGGTCGACAAGCGCTTCCGCCCCTCAGCTGTGTGTGTGTGTGTAGCCTCTGTGTATGCATGTAGGTGTGTGTGTGTGTGTTCCCCTCTCGCGCTCTGATTATAGGCTACAAACCTACACACTTCTCTGCTCTGGTGTCAGTGAAGTCGTCTGTGCAACCCCTAGCAGGCACTCTGTGATTTATAAAGGGAACTTTGCTGCATACAAGTGTGCATACACAAGGTTTTATAAATCTGAATATTTGTTTGGTGAATGCAAAATTTGGCATTTGGGGCGTACGTAGTTTTACAAATGAGGCCCCAAGACATTTCCTTTACAGCGTCAGAGTCAAACTTTTATGAGACGGAAACTTTCACACAAGACGTTTAATGTTCAAACAAAAAAACTTTACAAACTGAGATGAATGAATCCTGAGTTTGACTTTGATGTCTCTGGTGTCTTTGGGGACTTTGTCCTTTTGTCTGTCCTCCACCTGGACCTGGGCCTGGTCAGGGGTCAGAGGTCAGAGGTCAGAGAGGTCAGAGGTGGATCTCTCCGGTGGCAGAAACACTAAAACCTGGTTCACACATAAAGATAAAACATCACTGATCAGTTTGGATCAGTCTTGATGGTGTTGTGTGAGGTGAGCTCAGATATTAGATGAGTCTGATGACTCACTGGAGTCTCGTCGCCACAGATCTCACGTCCCTGTACTAGGACACATGCTGACTTTTTTTTTCTTTTTTGCTCAAAAAAACCTTACATGGGCAGAGCTCCTAACTAGGGCTGAACGATTCATTGCATTTGCAATTAAATTGCGATTTGATAAAATGCGATTTTGAAATCGCATAGGCTGCGATTATGCTCTAGTCACGTGTCACGCAAGTGAGAGCGGAGTTGTCTGTGAAAACCAGGCAACATCGCCACACTGTTACTGACGTCAGGCTCAGCTGAACATAGCACTACGGAAACGTTAATGTCAGAGAGGAGCAGTATATCATTGTGTGGAACTATCCGTTTTTTTTTAAAGATGTGCACAGCGTCAGGTGAGCAGAACCTGCCTCGGTGCTGTTGTGTTCACGGGGCGACACCACCAACCTGTAGATCAGCAGCTCTGTCAAACACTGCTGATCGCTGTGTGGCTGAAACGCTGATGACCAGTGAGTTGAACGAGCCAAACAGCTGCCGACACGGATCACTAACTAAAGAGTCCCTCTATATTCATTTATGAGTGACGGGCCGCGGCTCCTAAATCCTACCCGCTGCTCCTTCAATTTTTTTTTTCTTCTTTTGTTTCTTATTGGCATTCACAGAGAGAGAGAGAGAGAGAGAGAGAAGCGCGCATGCATGACAGCAGCCCCCCCTCTCACCCCACACACAGTCGACGATCCGGTCGCAAAATAAACTTCAGTATCAAAGCTTTGTCCTCAGACTGTCCTAACTGTCCCTGAACATCACACAGGGACAACATGGAGCTTTCTTGTGTGATTGGTTACTGAGTTTCATATCAACATTTACATCAGGTTTATCTGTCAGAGCTTTGTTATGTTGTCATGATAATTAATATGCAACAAGCCTGTAAAAAAAAAAAAAACCTTCAGGAAAAGACCAACCAATCTTTAATGAATCAAATATTGTGTTGGTCATAATATAGAACAGTTATTGTTTGAATTGTTGAATAAGGAAAATAATCGCATATTAAATCGCAATCGCAATATTGGTCCAAAAAATCACAATTAGATTAATTTCCCAAATCGTTCAGCCCTACTCCTAACCCCCCACAACAGAAAAACTTGGCCGTGTTTAACAGTGGTCCAGTCTGCTGTTCAGGCCTGAACCACAGTGTGTTGGCACATCACATAACTCAGCTGAGGGTTCAACTGTTCTCATTTTATTGATGCACTGACCAAGAGAAGCAACTCCAATCTCACCATATACCTGATGTACATTGGTAATAAACACATTCTAGTCTATTCTCTTGACCTGGTTGAACTAATTTCAGGATGGTGTTGGTGATAAAACTGAGCTCAGTCCTTGAGAAAATCGATGGCACATCTGACTTCACAAAATCTTCACAAATACATGAAATGAGGCAGTTTTGAAGAATCATGACACTTTATTCATATTTTTGAATTTTGAATTTTGAAGATTTTTATTAAAATGAAATAATACAAAAAACATAACAACAATTGGCACTGTCACTGATATAATTAAAGATTAAATGAATGAATGAATGAATGGATTTATTTATTTCGGTATATCAAGCTTATATAACCGAAAGGGTGTAGGTTGAAGCCAAAGCTTATATACCCCTACCCGAAAAAAAAAAAAAACATATACGCATTAATACAATAGGATCAGATCACAGACATTTGAAATTAATCAGTACACTTAAATTTCTGATCACAACAAAATAAAGAATTGTACACAGCGCGTAACCCAAAATAGTACAAAATCATTGAACTTAATTTTCCATACTGTAACGAGAAATTATGTTGTTCTTATAAAGTCTATTAAAGCTGACTAGAGTACAGCATAATTTAATATTTTCAGGACAGTTATTCCAGATGTTTTAACCCCTCTAACAGAAAGACAGTGATTTTTTACAGTAGTTCGAGTCTTTGGTTTCTCAAAAAAATAGTGGTCTTCTCAGGTTAGAACTGGAATCCTTCATTTTAAACAGATTCTGGATATCTTGAGGAAGAAGTTTATTTTTTGCTTTGTACATGGTTTATATTGTAATGTAATCAACTAAGTCCCTGAATTTCAAAATGTTCAAGGCAGCGACTAAATAGTGGGTTGGTTGGCTCACGGAAAGGTTTATTACTGAGGATTCTTATAGCCTTTTTTTTTTGCAATAAAAAAATAGAATTTGTATTTGTTCTGTATGTGTTTCCCCAGACCTCAATGCAATATGTCATGTAAGGGGCAATTAATGAATAATATAATGTGACTAGTGGTTGTTGAGAGAGGAAAGCTTGGGCTTTATAAAGAATTGCAATAGATTTTGACATTTTGGATTTGACATAATTTATGTGTGATTTCCAATTTAATTTATCATCAATGATACGTAGCTCCAAGAAATTTGGTTTCAGGTACAATTTCTGCATCATTTATTGTTAAGTTTCTGCTTGAATTCCAGGGCTTTTTTTCCAAATATGATACACTTAGTTTTACCGAGATGGAGTGATAATTTATTTAAGTCAAACCATTCTTTGAATTTCTGTAGCTCCTTCTCTACCATATCCAGAAGCTGCCCCAAATGATCCCCACTACAGAACACAGTTGTGTCATCAGCAAATAAAATACATTTCAGGGATTTAGAAACCAAACATATGTCGTTAATATATAAAAGAAACAGCAATGGACCCAGGACTGAACCCGGAGGAAATGATTCATGATTGCAGTTAAAAGTTTAACATGAATGTCAGAATAAAATATAATCCAAAGGACTTGGAGAATGAACAGTAGCTGTCCCTTATTGCTGTCCTGTGTTTCCAGCACTCCAGTCAAGATTATCTATCTGCCAGCAGAGGCCTAGCTGGGACCCGCTACACAAGTATAAATCGATGAACGTCACATTTTGATCAACATTATGTTTCAGATTAATTATTTTACTCGTAAACCGGGTTCGCATCAGGGTTCCATAATTCCAGTCGGGGTTTATTTCTCCATAACAACCTCCAAACTATACATTATCCCTTATGTATTAGTGATCTGGTTGTGATGGAGGTGGAGGAGGTTCTACTGAAGAAGATGGTGTTCCTCTTCTCATTCCTCTTCCATCAGCTCCCTGCTGTGAGATCCACAGAGAAGGAACAGTTAGCAGGACAGAATAAACCACAACACCACAGGTAACAAGTTACATTCTTTACTCTAGTAATTTTTTATTTTAACTTCTTAACTTCTAAGTATTTCTATGATCAAACTCTTCAAAACAAAAGTCGTGTGATGAAGTTAAATGAGCAGCTGCTGCTGATTGGATGAACCAAGCCAGTGTCATGACCAGCAGGTTCATGCTGCGTGTTGCTAACAATAGCTTGCCTATCTGTCTGGTATGTAGCTTGTTGCTAAGTGGTTGTTGGAGTTTTTTGGGTTAAACACATGAGTTTTCAGGTAAGTCTAATGACCAGAAATGTTCTGCTGGTTTATATTAAATTGCAGCACAACCTGAGAGTTCAACAGCACAATGATTAGGACTGTGTTCATGCTGTCAGACCAAGAGCAAGAGACTCACTAAGACAGAATCATAACTCCTCACAAACATACCGGATATCGTCAAACTGCTTCTTCAGACCCCTGTTCACCTCTGCGATCTCATCGGCTTTGGCTCGTATTGATCTGCAGGCTCCAGTCACGTCATTATTCTGGATCAAATCTGTCCAGTTGTCATACGCCTCACGAAGCGAGAGCACCGTTCCAACAGCTTCCCCAATCTGATCATCAATAAGAACAGATCAATAGATTTGTTATCAGTCATGAGTCGTGTGCATTGGTCTGAATGATCCATCATAAAAACAGACACTCTGTAGTTGAAGTCATAAAAAACAAAGTTGGGATATGTAGTTATATAAGAATGAGTGTGGATGATGGACTGTTGTTATCTTGAGTATCATTAGTTTTTCTCACCATAATAAAACCTGCATACACAGATGAATTCCTGAATCTGATGAGTTGCTCTGTTCCTCTTTGATACAGATCCATTATTTCCTGTCTGAATGCAACACCTAAAGCTGATAAAATGATAAGTATTGCTCCACAGATGTTTCTGAGCTTTTTGTTATTATACAAATGTCTGACAGAAAAACATGTGATTGTCATGTGAGTGCCATATCCAAATCGTCTTGCGAAGGCTTTCACAATTTCGAAGATGACGTGTTGGTCTAGGTCGCGATCTCCAATCGTCCAGCGCAGCTCCATATACAGACCACTGAGGACTTTCCGGATTTCCTTTTCAAGTTCAGCGTTCCTCCCTGCTGCTTGCCTACCCTCCTCCATGAACCAGGTGGACAAGACAGACTTAGCAATGTCACTTGACAAAGAGGTGTATGTAGCCACACGTTGACTTTGACTTCCTAACCCGTGTAACAGCGAAGCAGCTCCTCCAGCGGTCGCCAGTTTAGCTACACCTGTCGACGTTGCTTTTACGCCTACAGCACCTCCTACACCGCTCATCATACCTACCAGACCTCCTGCGATCAAACATACACCTCCCACCACAGCCATAGTGCTGCCTGTAGAATGACCAGTTTGATATGTCGTCCTTATCACGCGTCTTGACTCCAGTTCATCAGCCAGTTTCCTCAGCTGCCTTTCACAGCGCTCGTTCTCCTCCATCCAGGAGTCAATCAGACCCAGCAGCTGGTCAGCAGTAAGCATGATGGAGGTCTGTGTGTCCTCAGTGAACCGTCTCTGAGATCAACCAGAACTGAAACAACAAAGTTGGGATGGATTAGACTCCGTGACAACTGTCCTCGGAGGAGGAAGAACATGACATACTCAGAGAAAGTTGAATCTACATCTGGATCTGGCTGCCTTTCATCCAGTGCTTAATTTCGGGTCGGGACCGGAACCTATTTGATTGGATCCTGGACCTCGATCATCTGTCAATCAAAATCTGTAAATAAACTGCATTAGCTATAATCTCTGTATGCAGAACATCAGTCACATTGACTTGTTTGTAATGAGTGGAAGTGTCACTATGTTAACTGCATTGTCCCGATCAAATAAACTGAATTAAATTAAATGTAATAGGTCTATCTCATTGTATCTGTGAAGTTACTCACTAGTCGCGTTTCCATCAGCTGTTTAGATCATCTAGATGTATCGCATCAGAAAATGATGATGGAAACGCCGTAATTCGAATTAAAATCCCCTGATTCGCACAAACTGAAATACGCTGCTATGGCCGGTTTTGGTTGATGATTTGAATTAAGTGGTGACGTAGCCACTTTCACCCCGTCTGCTCCTGTGTTGCAGTTCACTCACAAGACAACATCAGGGTTTCCGCTACATGCATAATTAATTGTGGCACCGCCACGGCAAAATAAAAGCCCCACCACACCTTCATAATGATGTTACTGCACTTCTTCATAGTTCCTCCTCAGTAAAAACCAAACTTATCAACCAGCGCATCCAGCGTTTATCAGTAATAAAGTCTGTGGCGACTCTCTCTCTCTCACTTTGGATGGAAACATGGCTAGTGATTGACCATTTGCCTATCTTTGGATGCATTTTAATCTGAGAACAAAAAAGAGAGGGGGAGAAGCAAGGCAAGGCAATATTATTTGTATAGCCCGTTGTTACAAACATTTTGTCTCAAAGGGCTTTACATCCCATAATAACAACATCCTCTGTCCTTAGACCCTCACATCCACTGAGGAAAAACTCCATAGAAAACCCTTTAAACAGGGAAAACCAGGAGAGAGCTCAGGGTGAGCAACAGAGGAGGGATCCCTCACCCAGGACGGACAGACGGGACAGAGATGTTGTTACAGACAAGAAAACAGTTTACAGTTTATGTCACAGAATGTGGGAAACATGGAAACATTAACAACAGCTGATGGAGGCAGCTTCCAGTGTGTGTGTGTGTGTGTGTGTGTGTGTGTGTGTGTGTGGGGTGAGTGCTATGCGGTGCTGTGTGAGCCTGCACACAAAAAGAGCGAAGAAGAGATGAAACCTGTCATCTCATTTGTGCCTTTTCCAGAGGATTTTGAATTGAATTGAATTGAATTGAATTGAATTAAACGTTATTAAACTCGGAGGAGGGAAATCCGTTTGTCCCAGCATCACATGACATAAAAGGCAAAAAACAGTATGTAATTAGACACATATAGATCACACTGACACACACACATCAACCCTCAATAAACCCTAATCTTTTGTTCATGACTGCACACGCCGTAACATCGTATGTAACGTCATCCACCGCTCCATTTATCGATTTTTCACCGGCTTCGTTGTAAACAAATGCACATGGCTGAGAGCGTAACCAGAGCAGAGGAAAAGCGAGCGGACTTGCACAGTTCCACAAATCTTCCGTGTACTGTCTTTCTGTGTAAATATCTCATGTTACAACATGAAAACCTGCGGCTTTTATTCAGGTGCGCTCAATAGTCCAGAATTTACGGTATATTCTGTGTGTGGGTAATCTATTATTTCCTTTCTCAACTCCTAAAAGTTTGATTTAAGGGGGCAGGACGAATGTTCCTGGACCTCCTCATGGACAAATTAACCACCATGACCATGTACAGTTGAGAGCCTTAACCCCTCACTTGCCGTAAGTCATGTGACTAAGGAGGCTCCAGGCTCAGCTATCCTGTCTGTTCCTGCTGAACACAAACCCTGGTCTCTCTGTGCTTCACATGGACCTTTGTAACTGACACACAACGTTTAGAGAAGTCAGTGGAGTGTAAAAGAGAGATGGACCAACGACCAGAAACAACAGAAAAGAAGAAAAGATAATGTGGGAACATTACAAGTTTCATCCTCTGTCAGACTGAACATTCAGACCAGAACAGTCCGTCCTCAATGATGCAAACATCAGTTGATATATGATGATGTCAGCAACTTTCAAGAGGGTCTGGCTGCAGACCTCCACTGTCAGGGCGCTTCCTTGCAGACCTCCACTGTGAGGACGGAAGTTGATTGAACACATAAATCATATTTACATTATTAAGCCCCAAGAAATAAAGTATGGTCATATGGGAAACTAGAAAATATATAGGTTCCTCCTGGTATACTCGCTTTTAAATTATATTTACCTACATTATATAAAATAAAGCCCCAAAAAATAAACTATATATCAATTGTTCTGTGCCCTGCCCTGAACGGGATTCGAACCCGGGTCTCCAACACCGCGGGCGACGATGCTAACCATTTTGCCAAAAGCTCAACGGGCACTCTGCACATTGGTTACCACGTCTTTTAACGGTGAGTGAGTTTAACTCGGGTACGGCTAACCACCCGCGGACCTCCGTTACACACACACACACACACACACACACACACACACACACACACACACACACACACACACACACACACACACACACACACACACACACACACACACACACACACACACACACACACACACACACACACACACAGAGTCCTGCTAGACTTAAAATATCAGGTGGTTAGTCAGATTAGAGTTTGGAGTCTAAACCCTGACAGTGTGAGCTGGAAATGAAGGTGTGGTCTTACCTGCTGCAGGTCACAGCTCAGCTCACGGAGACAAAGAGAAGTGTTTGAAACACAACGTTCTGCTCCAGCTTTTATAGAGCTGGAGTTTCCCTCTGCCCTGGTTTTCTACTGGCTGATTCAAGCTTAAACAATTCAAGGTGAAAGTGAAAGTAGAGAGGGGGAAACACCTGTTAACCCTAAAGTTGGAGCTGAGACAGTGAAGTGATCAGGTCACTCTGTGAGGTTGTGATGCTGAAACTACACTACACTTATTAGCTACACCCGCTCAACTTCCCTGATTCAGTTTGATTGAACCAACCAATTTTTTTCGGGACAATTTCTCATGTCGGGGCTTCAATACAAGACGGACATTACATACGAGCAGCATGGAGGTATTTGGATGTTTTTTGGTGTGTCTTTTTGTTACGAAGACAGTTGGTATCCATTTGCAACCGTCATATGGACATGCACTGCTACGCCAAGACCCCCTGTAACTCAGAGAAGCCACGGAGGACTCAGAAACTTCTCCCAGCCCTTAGTCCACATGAGGGGGAGGAGATAATGATGAGTGAAATTTCAATCTTGGGTGAACTATCCCTTTAAGTAGCAGGGATTTACTGTGAATGGAAGAACAGTAAACCAGGTTACACTGTGGCATGCAATATAAAGTCAGCACCAACAATTTATGCTGATGTACAACTATTATTACTTACATTCTTTTCCTTTAATAAATGGGCCTTACAACTGGCCTCCTTTATCGACTATGTGAACTTGTACACAACATTATACTAACTACGGTTTTCTGAGAGCACGCTGGCAAAGGCCTCTAAGTGTGAAGCTGTACAGGTCCAGTGCCCCATTTCTGATATGGTTAACCCAGGCTGCAGCAGACTTTGACCTTCACTGGTGGGTTCCTGTCGCTCACTTCCTGTAATTATTGTAACTTCCTGTGAGACATTTTCTGTAAGTCACGTGACTTATTGTAAAATAGCAGCTTCATATCAGGGCTCCTCCTCATTTCAGTTGCATCCTGTTTATCCAGAGTCATATAAACTGCAACTTCTTGTTATTTTTTCAAAATGTTGTGTATAAATAGAAATAGTTTGATGTACAGCATAGTAAAAAAAGACTAATTTAGATACTGACTGTGTAGTGACAATGTGAAAACTCCAGAAATGCTAGGACATGAACATACTGTCATCCAGAAACAAACCATGATCCTGAACAGAACCAACCCCAAACCCCCCTCCCCACCTTAAGGAGCACAGATTGTCCCAGTTTACATGACGGTAAGAAGAGAGGTTTCACTGGAGACAGGTGGAGCCCTCCAATCATTTGATTGAGCGGACAAACAGAAGAGAGGGAGATGCAGCCTATTCAGCAGATCAAGACAGTTTTAGTTTAGTTTAGTTTAGTTTATTTATTTATTTCATTCAGTTATTGAGCATAAAAACAAAAATAAAACTCATAAAAAATGACAATACTGTAACTCTTGAATGAAAGGGGGCAGAAAGAAGCAAACGTATATTGTCTACCCCTTGTTACAAGAAATTAATTCACAAATTAGATAATATACATCCAAGCAAAGAAGAAATGGAAGTAGAAGAAGAAAAACATCAACAAACAATGTCTACAACAAAAATGACATAAAATAAGTTGAAGTAACGGCTGCAGCCCAGCCAGCTACTCATCATCCTAGTATATTATACATCAGGTTATACTGTATTATACACACATAAGTGATATATATTGAGTTCATTTTAATGGTTAATAACAGTAAAGACACTGAGACAATCAACAGCTCAACAGCTGTGACATGATCTCTAAAACACTAAATACAGAATGATGTTTAAGTGAAGTGATGACATCATCAGTGATTATTGATAGAAGGTGGATCAGACCGTTATCTCTGGTTTCCTCTGATCCAAACAACATGGTGTCACCAGTAGAAGAAGAGGAGCTGGTTTCTGTAGTGGATCACTCAGCTCAGTCTGAACTAGTTCACACAAAGCTCTCTCATAACGAGGTGGCACGGCACAGAATGGCACGGCTCGGTCTGGTCGGAGGAGGAAACTCTGCTCCAATTAAAAACTGGGTAAAGGATAGTGTCACCCTCTGGCAGGAAGGAGAACAACAAAAACCAATTACCAAAGAGTAAAGGCCAATCCTTTGGTGATTGGTCGTCTCCAGGGCTTTCAAATAACTTTTTTGATCAAGAGTTTAAAATGTGTCTGGTAAATTTTTAAAGTTAGAATGTAGGAATAGTGGATCTACTGCCAGGAAGACAGAGCTGTGGAGAGAGTGTTTACATTGATACCTGTCCAAGTGAATTTCAACATGCATTTGGTTGGTTAGTGGGTGGTAAAGACCCCCTCCGGTGAAAATTTGTCTTTTTCATGTTGTTCACATGTTCCTGTGGCGTTTTTTCTGATGTTAGAGGACATACTGTATCAGCAGAAAAGTAAGTGAAACAATGCATTTCTGAGTATTTCTGCCTTCAAATTGCTGTGAACCAACGGCAGACGCAAACTGGTAGTTTCAGGGAGACTGGGGTTGACGGCGCCATAACCCCAGGGCGGGGCAAAGTGTTTACAAGCTCCTGCCCCGCTCTTCATCTGGCTCAAAACTAAAAGGCTGGACAGCTCTGTGTAAGGCGGCCCACCGTAGTCTCATTTGGGTCTGTCATATAATCTCTCACCGAAAAAAAAACTAACAAACATTTTTTTCAACAGCATTTCACCGTCTTTCATCTCTGTCAGTCAGGTCCTCGTCCAGCTGGTCTATCTCTGGTGCATGGGAAAACGCACTGAATGGGCAATTGTGCAGTGTCCAGCTCTCAGTGAAGTGGGGAGCGGGGGGGTTACACTTTTTGAAAAAGAGTGAAGTCCGCACACTGTTGTAGCTCCCCAGATGTTTATTGTAGGCTAAAAGATAAACGTTTCCATCACGTAGATCTTCGTCAGGACAAAGTGATGGAAACGTTGATCTTTTAGCCTTCACCCTTTTTCAAAAAAGTCTACTTGTTTGTTAGTCCTGCACCTGTGACACTTAGGATGTGTGTGCTCTATCCCAGCCTTGTTCATCACACACGTCTAGTATTAAACACAGCTTGTAAGGCCGTGTACAGCATCTGCAGCTCAGTGTCTCGGGCAGGAAACGTGTCTTCTGAGCACGTCATTGCTGAGTTGTCGATGGTGTAGGAATACTGATCTTCCAGAAACTCCTTTTCAAACTTAACTTCAGATCCATCACACAGACAGGCAGCGAGATGGACGGTGGCTTCATACCCAGAGAAGTAGAGGGCGAGAGACAAGGCCGCTGTGATGACGTAGAACGGGACTGTTATTGGATCACAAAGGATGGGGATGGGGTTGAGGAACGGGATGACGATGCGTCTTCTGTCTGGTTGACCATATTTTTCAGTGAGATCTAGGTAATCATCCCAGGCACCATCCTTTGGCTGAACCATGATCTTGGGAATGGACTGATCTCCAGCATTCTTCATCGAGTTAAAGTCATTAGGCAGTTCGCTGGGACGATGTTCTTCACCACATTTGTCCTCACACACACACAGAAAATCTCGGTGCTGAGGTTGAATGCGTCCTGTAGCTATACCATAAGCTGCCTCAGCATCGATGGCACAGTTCCATGGAGAGTAGAGGAGCATGTCTGTGATGGTGGACAGAGGCAGCAGACAGGCCGCTGGGTGCTTCTCATCTTTAATCGCCCCGTGAGCCACAAAGATGATGTCGATCTTCCTCTTTTTCTTACCCTTATCAATGTGTTCTTTCACTAAATTGAACATGGTGGCGAGATGGAAGAAAGCAGCAGAATTCTCTGTCAACCAATGGTTTCAAACGACTCCCCAAAACCAATGGGTGACGTCACGGGTGCTACGTCCATTCTCTTTTGTTGGTGATGTTAGACTGCGGGGACATTGTGGAGGTACAAACGAGTGGAACTTTGGTCATGAGTGAGTTAATTTTCAGTGCTTTGGATATTTAATAGTAACTGTTGTTGTTAAAATGACCACAATCATTTTTGAATGAATGTGAAATATTTATCGCGTCACAAACGGCCCAGTTTTAAAGCTAAAGTGAACATACATACAGACATCATATGAAACCAGGAGACAGGAGGCATCTGTTGGTACCAACCATGTCGTGATAGCTAAATGAGTGGTGTAAAACCTCAATCCCCTCTCCCTGCTCTCTCACAGCTACATCAAAAAGGATCAATCACCCATTTATTAACATCACATTTATACATTGTAATTAGATCTGTAGTTCAAACATCAAAGGGAACTGTTTTCGTACTATGAAGGCATGAAATGAACAGTATGTAAGGGTTGATAAACATCTTTCACTTTATTGTGGATCAAGTGTTTTTGATGGTAAGTCCACACTGTTTTCCAGTTAATTCAATCAAAAAGATCATTCCAATAACTTTTGTCATGAGAATTTGTAGAGCATTGCAATATATGTCTAAACAGCCTGTTATTGCTTTTTTAGGGTCCGGGCATGGGCAGCATCAGCTTCTTTCTTCTTCCAAGGAAGTCCTACTTCCCATGCATGAAAAAAACATAAAATTAAATTTAAATCTTTAGAAAAAGGGTTCCCCGGTCCCATACAAAGTGGGGAAAATAGGACCCGGGGAACATAGGGATGATCCCAACAGCAGTAGACGCCAAAAAAGATGGAAATCTAAGTCCCCGGGGGTAGTAGCTCTGATGTTCATAAGCTCTTCCCTGGAGTAGGAGCCACCAGAATGATGGCAAAATACAGAATTAAAACACCAAACAAGACAGAAAAGAGCGCGCCAAAACCCTGAGGGAGCCATCCGTGGCGCCATCTTGGCAATTGATGTAACATCTTCCTGTGAGATCCACAGAGAGGGAACAGTTAGGAGGGAACAGTTAGCAGGACATAATAAACACACAGGTAACAAGTTACATTCTTTACTCTAAACATAGATTTTGAGTTATTTTTTATTTTAACTTCTTAACTCAAGTATTTCTGTCATCAACCTCTACAAAACAAAAGTCATGTGATGACCATAAATCAGCAGCTGCTGCTGATTGGAGGAACCAAGCCAGTGTCACATGACCAGCAGGTGCATGCTGGGTATTGCTAACATTAACTGCTAAAATACTGATGGTGGCCCTCCAGCTGCTGAAAACAGCAGCAACGCAGAGTGATGTAATGCATGTGTGTGTGCAACACTGTTCAGCATCAACTACTACTGCGTTAACTAACTGTTAATAGACTGTCAATGCACTGTTAATGCATTGTTTACGATACGATACGATAAACTTTATTGTCCCATTCAGGGATTTTTGTCTTGGACACTGTAGCTGCGCCATAAAGGCCTTGATGGCCACAATGACAAAAAACTATACACCATCAGCCATATCAACCCAGCAAACACAAGACATAACAGCATTGCACATATCCCATAACATAACATAACATAACATAACATAACATAACATAACATAACATAACATAACATAACATAACATAACATAACATAACACATATTGCACATTTTTATAGACTGTTAATAGACTGTCAATGCACTATTAGATGTCAATGCACTGTTATTGCACTGTTAATGCCAACATTTAACACCAAGTTCCTGTCAAAGAAAACAAACCTTTACATTACTTTAGAATAATAATGGCTCCTCCTGAAAGTTTCCGGAGAAGCCTGCGGTCAGTTTATTGTGCTAGCATGCCACTTGCCATAGCTTGCCTTGTTATTAAACAAGGACTGCAGCTCGGTGGGAGGTCAGAGTTGGTTCCTTGTATGTTTCTCTGTGGTGTTTATGGTTGTCTGGTATGTAGCTTGTTAATAAGTGGTAGTTGGAGTATTTTGGGCTAAAAACATTTAGACTTTTTAAATAAGTTCAATGAGCAGAAAATGTTCTGCTGATTTATTCATATTAAGCTGCAGTATAACCTGAGAGTTCAACAGCACAGTGTTTAGCACTGTGTTCATGAATGCATACTGAAGCTGCTGCTGTCAGACCTACGTAAGAGACTCACTGAGACAGAATAAACCCATAACATCCCCTTACAAACATACCCGATGTCATCAAACTGCTTCTTCAGACCCCTGTTCACCTCTCGGATCTCATCGGCTTTGGCTCGTATTGATCTGCTGGCTTCAGTCTTGTTATTATTCTTGATCACATCTGTCCAGTTGTCAATCGCCTCACGAAGCGTCAGCACCATTCCAACAGCTGCCGCAATCTGATCACCAATAAGAACAGATAGATAACAATAGATTTGTTATCAGTCCTCCTGACTCACAGTACTTACAGTCATAAATAACAAAGTTGGAATATGTTGTTCAATAAGAATATGACTGACTGTTGTTATCTTTAGTATCATTAGTGAATCTCACCTTGGCAGCACTTTTTCCAGCAGTTGAAGACATGACTTTTCCGAGTTTCTCTGCCCCTTTTTGATACAGATTCATTAATCTGGCCCCATGGAGTTTAAGAGCAAAAACTGCTAAAATGCCAAGAGTTGCTTTATAGATCATTTTGAGGTTTTTGTCATTATAGATATATTTGATGGCAGAACACGTCAAGTCCAAGTGGTGGCCATATCCTCTTCGTCTTGCGATGGCTCTCACAATTTCTAACACGACGTTTTGGTCCAGGTGGTCCAGGTCTGCAGAGGGATTCTTCCTCCTCTGCTCCAGCTTCAGTTTCTCATAGTGCTGCTGGATTTTCTTTTCAATTCCAGCGCTCTTCTCTGCTGCTTCCTTTGCCTCTTTCATGGGGCCGCTGGACAAGATGATCTCAATGACCTCAGTTGACAGAGAGATGGCGCCACCTGTAACTGTATACGCTGCTCCTAACGCGCCTAAGAACGGAGCAGCTGCTCCAGCGGTCGCCACAGTGGTCAACACACCTCCTACGATCGTACATGCAACTCCCACCACAGCCACGCTGTTGCCCACACATTGGCCGGCGTTAGATATCTTCTTGAGTGACTCCAGTTCATCAGCCAGTTTCCTCAGCTGCCTTTCACAGCGCTCGTTCTCCTCCATCCAGGAGTCAATCAGACCCAGCAGCTGGTCAGCAGTAGCCATGATGGAGGTCTGTGTGTCCTCAGTGAACCGTCTCTGAAATCAACCAGAACTGAAACAACAAAGTTGGGATGGATTAGACTCCGTGACAACTGTCCTCGGAGGAGGAAGAACATGACATACTCAGAGAAAGTTGAATCTACATCAGCTGGACTTGGCTGTAGATCCTTGAAGACGTTTCACATTTCACTTTTTTTTTTGTGGAAAATTACAGCATTTTGTATTGCTCCCATAATGGAATTTAATTTGATAAATAGATCTGGTATTCATGGAAAACAAATCTCAGTTGTCGTGCTCAAAATGCCAGTTGCTTCACCTGAGTACTTTGCCCATGTGAGCAGAGCTGCATGACTTCACTTGCCTGGTTGTTTTTCTCAGTGGCAGTGGACGACAACAGGATTGCAAACTGCAGAACATGTTTGGTGCAGATTCCAAGAGGAGGAAAAAGACGGCACGCGTCAACTCAACAACGGATTCACCTAAACAACTGTCATTGCAAAGTGGTGGTAATCTCAGGGCCATGACACAGAGAACAAGAAGACGTTTTTTAAATATGAAAATATAAATGTATATTTGTATGTTTCATATTCATATTTTTCTTCTTATATATTTCCTTACAAATGCTGCTTACTGAAGTCCAGACACAACAGGAAAGAAGGAAAGACAATGTCAAAGGTGTGGGAACATTACAACTTTCATCCTCTGCAGTGATGGGAACTGACTAACTGGGCAACTCTTTCCCCCGTTATAATGCTGTTCCCGTTACTGACAATAATAATAGTAATAGCAATAGTAATAATAATGATAATAATACACTTTACACTTTACAATAAGGGTCCCTTAATTAACGTTAGTTAGTGCATTATTAAGCATTAATATATAAACTAATGTGTTAATTAATGCTGAGTAATGCATACATAATGATAACTAATCACATTATTCAACTTTTATTATTGCGTAATAATTTATTAACTAACTTTGAGTAGTAAACATTAATTAAGTGCTTACTAATTGTTTCCTAATCCTAAGTAATACATAATAATGATTGTTAATATATCTGTAAACTGTTTATTAATGCTTAATAATGAACTAACTAATGTTAATTAAGGGACCCTTATTGTAAAGTGTTACCAATAACAATAAAAATACTTGAAACGAAAACAAATCTGCAGTCTTCAATTATGTGAAATGCAGAAGGTGAGCAAAGCGAGTTGGAGGGAGTATAGGCCTGTTGTCAGATAGGAATGAGTCAGTGTGCTCCATTACTTGACTCAAGAAGTCCCATACACACACACACGCACGCACGCACGCACGCACGCACGCACGCACGCACACACACACACACACACACACACACACACACACACAGGTGGTTAGTCAGATTAGACTTTGGAGTCTAAACCCTGACAGTGTGAGCTGGAAATGAAGGTGTGGTCTTACCTGCTGCAGGTCACAGCTCAGCTCACTGAGACACAGAGAAGTGAAGTGAAACACAACGTTCAGCTCCAACTTTTATAGAGCTGGAGTTTCCCTCTGCCCTGGTTTTCTATTGGCTGATTCTATAGGAAGACACTTGAAGGTGAAGCTGCAGCAGACTTTGCTCTTCACTGGTGGTTCCCTGTAGCTCACTTCTTCTAAGTCATGTGACTTATTGTAAAGGAGCAGTTAGCCTACACCCTGCTTATGAACTGTGACTTTTTTAAATTGTAATTTTCAAAAATCTTGTACAGACAGAATATAAATAGCATTGATGCACAGCATGGTAAAAAAAAAAAAAAAAGGAATAAGAACGAAAACTGACAATCAACAGTTAAACACATGTGACATGATCTCTAAAACACTAAAGCCAGAATAATGTTCAAGTAAAGCGATGACATCATCGGTGATGGATTTGACCCTTTCTCTCTGTCTTTCATGGTGCAACGTGATGCTACAACATCCACAACACCAGCACCCACACTGGTAACTATGATGTGAAACCTGCAGCTGGGCTGTCTGTGAAGTGACGTGTGGACCGCACACAGCTCTGTCCCTTCTTTGGCTGGATTCTCCATGTTACTCAAATCTCACATTACTTTCTTTTGTTTGATGGAGTGATTTTAGGATTTTACATTACAGTTTACAAAGGTTACTAGTTGATCTAAAGTTTGCACAAAAAGTAGAAAAAATTGGGACACAACACAGAACCACACGGCAGTCTAGTGGCTCAGGGTTGTGCCCCCTGACCAGTGGTTGCAGCTCCTTCTTATACTGACTTCTAGGCCTCTGGCAACCTCATCACCAGTCACAGGACAAGATACTTCAGTTGAGACAGTAATCATGGTACAATAACATTGGCTGTTGTTCTATAATTCTATCACTGTTATCTGCTGCTGTACTGTAACCTTGTAGATTTACCCAACGTAAGACAAATAAAAGATTATTCTACCTTATCTGTTACAGCCATTTATTGCCATCAGAGGCAGTTAGTTATGGGTTATTGGTATGAAGGTTTTTTATATCGTGCATGACCTAGATTCAACTTTCTCAGAGAACCATGACCTGGATGACCGAGAACTTTCATGGACCATGGAAAACAGAAAGCCTTACGCCCGGTTCACACCGGCCGCCGAAGCGCCGCGCGAGCCACGGCCCTCCTGTTCACACCAGACGGCAATTTCTCCGTGCTGGTCGACAAGCGCTTCCGCCCCTCAGTTGTGTGTGTGTGTAGCCTCTGTGTATGCATGTAGGTGTGTGTGTGTGTGTGTTCCCCTCTCGCGCTCTGTTTATAGGCTACAAACCTACACACCTCTCTGCTCTGGTGTCAGTGAAGTCGTCTGTGCAACCCCTAGCAGGCACTCTGTGATTTATAAAGGGAACTTTGCTGCATACAAGTGTGCATACACAAGGTTTTATAAATCTGAATATTTTTTTGGTGAATGCAACATTTGGCATTTGGGGCGTACGTAGTTTTACAAATGAGGCCCCAAGACATTTCCTTTACAGCCTCAGAGTCAAACTTTTATTAGATGGAAATTTTCACACAAGACGTTTAATGTTCAAACAAAAAAACTTTACAAACTGAGATGAATGAATCCTGAGTTTGACTTTGATGTCTCTGGTGTCTTTGGGGACTTTGTCCTTCTGTCTGTCCTCCACCTGGACCTGGTCCTGGTCCTCCACCTGGACCTGGACCTGGTCCTGGTCCTGGACCTGGACAACAAGTCCTCCGTCAGGTGGATCCGTCCCGACCCAACACATCCCACCATCCACTGCACCAGTCTGAGGACGCAGCGCTCCCTCTGCTGGACGCTCCTGTCTCTTCACTGACGTCATCAAGACCTGGTCCTGGACCTGGACCTGGACCTGGACCTGGACCTGGTCCTGGACCTGGACCTGGACCTGGACCTGGACCTGGACTACGGTAAAAAGCTTCACACTCACAAACAGCAGCTGCAGCAGTTTTGATTGACAGCTGTCAATCATCACACACATCAAATGAGAACAACGAGCTCAGGGATCTGAAGCAGCAGGTCTACAACCAGAACCAGGTCTGACTCCAGAACCAGGTCTAAAGCCAGAACCAGGTCTGACTCCAGAACCAGGTCTAAAGCCAGAACCAGGTTTGACTCCAGAACCAGGTACTAAAACCAGAACCAGGTCTGAGTGAGAAGCTGCAGTCAGGTCATGAATCACTGTGTCTTCTTCCTCCTCCTCTTCCTCACAGGTCGTCTTCATGTCTCCTCCCTGTCACTGGGGGGAGAGGTCAGAGGTCAGAGGTCAGGGGTCAGAGGTGGATCTCTCCGGTGGCAGAAACACTAAAACCTGGTTCACACATGAAGATAAAACATCACTGATCAGTTTGGATCAGTTTGGATCAGTTTGGATGGTGTTGTGTGAGGTGAGCTCAGATATTTGATGAGTCTTTCGCCACAGATCACACGTGATCAAACGTGGTCTGACATAGTTTGAATTTTGCTTTGTAGATGGTAAATTTTGCTTTGTAGATGGTAGCCATGGAGACGGCAGCCACACTGGTTTGTTATGCTCCTTTAATGTCTAAAGTCATGCGTTTTCAGATTTTCCTTCTCTGGGACCTGTTTCCAAAAAATACTGTTTTCATCACCTGAAAATGCTGTTTCTGTCTGGACGGGTTACATGCTGTCATTCCGACATCCCACCATTCCAACAACCCACCATTCCGACATCCCACCATTTAGACATCCCACCATTTAGACATCCCACCACTCCGACATCCCACCATTTAGACACCCACCACTCCGACATCCCACCATTTAGACATCCCACCACTCAGACATCCCACCATTTAGACATCCCACCACTCCGACATCCCACCACTCTGACATCCCACCATTTAGACATCCCACCATTCCGACATCCCACCATTCCAACATCCCACCACTCCGACATCCCACCATTTAGACGTCCCACCATTTAGACGTCCCACCACTCAGACATCCCACCACTCTGACATCCAACCATTTAGACATCCCACCACTCCGACATCCCACCATTTAGACATCCCACCATTCCAACATCCCACCATTTAGACATCCCACCACTCCGACATCCCACCATTCCAACATCCCACCATTCCAACATCCCACCATTCCAACATCCCACCACTCAGACATCCCACCATTTAGACATCCCACCACTCCGACATCCCACCATTCCAACATCCCACCATTCCAACATCCCACCATTCCAACATCCCACCATTCCAACATCCCACCATTCCAACATCCCACCACTCAGACATCCCACCATTCAGACATCCCACCACTCAGACATCCCACCATTTAGACATCCCACCACTCCGACATCCCACCATTTAGACATCCTACCACTCCGACATCCCACCATTTAGACATCCCACCATTTAGACGTCCTACCACTCCGACATCCCACCATTTAGACATCCCACCATTTAGACATCCCACCATTTAGACATCCCACCATTTAGACATCCCACCATTTAGACGTCCTACCACTCCGACATCCCACCATTTAGACATCCCACCACTCAGACATCCCACCATTTAGACATCCCACCACTCCGACATCCCACCATTTAGACATCCCACCACTCCTACATCCCACCATTCCGACATCCCACCATTCCAACATCCCACCACTCCAACATCCCACCATTTAGACATCCCACCACTCCGACATCCCACCATTCCGACATCCCACCATTCCAACATCCCACCACTCCAACATCCCACCATTTAGACATCCCACCACTCCTACATCCCACTACTCCGACATCCCACCATTTAGACATCCCACCACTCCTACATCCCACCACTCCAACATCCCACCATTTAGACATCCCACCACTCCGACATCCCACCATTCCGACATCCCACCATTCCAACATCCCACCACTCCAACATCCCACCATTTAGACATCCCACCACTCCTACATCCCACTACTCCGACATCCCACCATTTAGACGTCCCACCACTCAGACATCCCACCACTCCGACCATTCAGACATCCCACCACTCCTACATCCCACCACTCCGACATCCCACCATTTAGACATCCCACCACTCCGACCATTCCGACATCCCACCACTCCGACATCCCACCATTTAGACATCCCACCATTTAGACGTCCCACCACTCCGACATCCCACCATTTAGACATCCCACCACTCAGACATCCCACCATTTAGACATCCCACCACTCCGACATCCCACCATTTAGACATCCCACCACTCCTACATCCCACCATTTAGACATCCCACCACTCCTACATCCCACCATTTAGACGTCCCACCACTCAGACATCCCACCACTCCAACATCCCACCATTCAGACATCCCACCACTCAGACATCCCACCATTTAGACATCCCACCACTCCGACATCCCACCATTTAGACATCCCACCACTCCTACATCCCACCACTCCAATATCCCACCATTTAGACATCCCACCACTTAGACATCCCACCATTTAGACATCCCACCATTCCAACATCCCACCACTCCGACATCCCACCATTTAGACATCCCACCACTCCAACATCTCACCATTTAGACATCTCACCACTCCAACATCCCACCATTCCGACGTCCACTCCGACATCCCACCATTTAGACAAACCGCTATTCTGACATGCGAACGTTCCACCATTCCGACCATAGGAGGCAAAAATTGTCGGAATGATGGGATGTTTGACAGAGAATTAAGTGTTGCCATTTAGACAATTAGAGGCCTATGTCAGACTGGTGGGATGTTGCCCCCCCGTGTCTGGACGAGACGCCAAAATGATAAAATACTTATATACGGATCCAGTAAACCTGTATTCGTATGGACGGGCTCTGAGTTGTACAGGTGTGTGTGTGCGTGTGTAGGTGTGTGTGTGTGTGTGAACTCACCATGCAGGTGCGTTCGGGGGCAAAGGTCACTCCTTTCCCTGGTCTCTCCTGAGAGCCGCTGCTGCTGCCGCTGACCGAGCTCTTCCTCATGATACCTGAGCCACAAACACAACCTCAGCTCACTGTTGGTGTGTGTGTGTGTGTGTGTGTGTGTTCTTGTACATGCTACGTTGTGGAACGAGTTTTTAACCAACAGAGTGAGCAAATTTTTGGGAAGTGAGGACATTTTGGCCGGTCCTCACTTTTTCCAAGGGCTGTTTGAGGGTAAAGATGTTAGGTTATAATTAGGTTTAAATTAGGTTGAGTAATGGTTAAGGTTAGGCATTTGTTTTGGATGGTTAAGGTTAGGGTAAGGGGCTATAGGGAATACATTATGTCAATGACATGTCCTCATAAAGATAGATTTACAAGGATGTGTGTGTTGGTGTGTGTGTGTGTGTGTGTGTGTGTCTTCCCACCTGCGAGAGGCGCTACCTCCAGTCTCTGCAGACTGTTTTTGCGAACAGGAGGGAAGTTCCCGCTCTTTGAGAGGCGGCGGCGATGGTTCAACATGGCGGCCGGGGAGACGACGCCAGGGGGCGGAGCTTTACCCATCCTCATGTACAACTCCTCGATCTCTCGCTTCTGATTGGCCTGTAGGTCCTGCACTTCAGACAGGTGTCTGAGGGAGAGACAGGATTCAGGTTGTTGGTAACAAAGCACTACTTTCTCTTCTGAAATCCCTCCACCCAGCAGAACCAGAGCCAGAACCAGAACCACATTCAGATTCAAAACCAGATACAGAACCAGGTTTGGTTTCATTGTTTTATATTGAATTCTCCCTCTCTCTGATTGGGCCGATCACTTCTCCACCATTCACCTTTCACGCAGCTCTAGTAGCTCCTCCCACGTCTCCTCAGTGTCGCTCTCTGATTCGTCGGAGCTGACGGACAGCGCAGAGCGACTCCGTGATTGGCTGAATGTGGGGCTGCTCGCTGACTCCTCCCACTCGCTGATGCTCAGCCTGCTCTTCCTCTTCCTCTTCTTCCCCTCCCGCTCCTCCTCCTCGCCCTCGCCCCGGTTGTCATGGTAACCACGGGGCGGGGAGACCGTCACCACGGGGACGGGGACCCTGCTCTCCGATTCGCTCTGTTCCTCCGTGCTGCTCCCCGAGCTTCCTGATTGGCTCTGCCTGGAGGGGGGCGGGGAGTGGGCGGTGGGCGTGGCCTGGCTGAGGGGGCGGGGCTCCGGCTGAGCGGTGGGCGTGGCCTGGCTGAGGGGGCGGGGCTCCGGCGGAGCGACGACACCCGACGGCGTCACCTGGAAACGCCCCACGGTGACGACTGGAGGTCTGTTGGCTGAGAGAAGACAGGAGAAGAAGAAGAAGAAGAGCGGCTGAATGACCTGTAGGTGGTGCCATGGCAACGGCCTGGACCGAGGTGACTGAGTCTTACCCTGCACAGGTGGAGACGGCTGGGGGGGGGGCACCTGGACCGGAGGAAGAACATCATCATCATCATCGTCGTCATCATCATCATCATCATCATCATCATAAACACGGATGAAAGGAACTAATGAACGGTTGTTAGACCGGCCTGCTCTCTCTTCCTATGAACCAGTCTGCCATCCAGTCCTCCCATTAAGCTGGTCTGTCCTCCCTTCCCATGAACCAGTCTGCCATCCAGTCCTCCCATTAAGCTGGTCTGACCTCTCTTCCCATGAACCAGTCTGCCATCCAGTCCTCCCATTAAGCTGGTCTGTCCTCTCTTCCTATGAACCAGTCTGCCATCCAGTCCTCCCATTAAGCTGGTCTGTCCTCTCTTCCTATGAACCAGTCTGCCATCCAGTCCTCCCATTAAGCTGGTCTGTCCTCTCTTCCTATGAACCAGTCTGCCATCCAGTCCTCCCATTAAGCTGGTCTGTCCTCCCTTCCCATGAACCAGTCTGCCATCCAGTCCTCCCATTAAGCTGGTCTGTCCTCCCTTCCCATGAACCAGTCTGCCATCCAGTCCTCCCATTAAGCTGGTCTGCTCTCTCTTCCTATGAACCAGTCTGCCATCCAGTCCTCCCATTAAGCTGGTCTGTCCTCCCTTCCTATGAACCAGTCTGCCATCCAGTCCTCCCATTAAGCTGGTCTGTCCTCTCTTCCCATGAACCAGTCTGCCATCCAGTCCTCCCATTAAGCTGGTCTGTCCTCTCTTCCTATGAACCAGTCTGCCATCCAGTCCTCCCATTAAGCTGGTCTGTCCTCTCTTCCTATGAACCAGTCTGCCATCCAGTCCTCCCATTAAGCTGGTCTGCCCTCTCTTCCTATGAACCAGTCTGCCATCCAGTCCTCCCATTAAGCTGGTCTGCCCTCTCTTCCTATGAACCAGTCTGCCATCCAGTCCTCCCATTAAGCCGGTCTGCCCTCCCTTCCTATGAACCAGTCTGCCATCCAGTCCTCCCATTAAGCTGGTCTGCCCTCTCTTCCCATGAACCAGTCTGCCATCCAGTCCTCCCATTAAGCTGGCCTGTCCTCCCTTCCTATGAACCAGTCTGCCATCCAGTCCTCCCATTAAGATGGTCTGCCCTCCCTTCCTATGAACCAGTCTGCCATCCAGTCCTCCCATTAAGCTGGTCTGCCCTCCCTTCCCATGAACCAGTCTGCCATCCAGTCCTCCCATTAAGCTGGTCTGCTCTCTCTTCCTATGAACCAGTCTGCCATCCAGTCCTCCCATTAAGCTGGTCTGCTCTCTCTTCCCATGAACCAGTCTGCCATCCAGTCCTCCCATTAAGCTAGTCTGCCCTCCCTTCCTATGAACCAGTCTGCCATCCAGTCCTCCCATTAAGCTGGTCTGCTCTCTCTTCCTATGAACCAGTCTGCCATCCAGTCCTCCCATTAAGCTGGTCTGCCCTCCCTTCCTATGAACCAGTCTGCCATCCAGTCCTCCCATTAAGCTGGTCTGCTCTCTCTTCCTATGAACCAGTCTGCCATCCAGTCCTCCCATTAAGCTGGTCTGCCCTCCCTTCCTATGAACCAGTCTGCCATCCAGTCCTCCCATTAAGCCGGTCTGCCCTCTCTTCCTATGAACCAGTCTGCCATCCAGTCCTCCCATTAAGCTGGTCTGCCCTCCCTTCCTATGAACCAGTCTGCCATCCAGTCCTCCCATTAAGCCGGTCTGCCCTCCCTTCCTATGAACCAGTCTGCCATCCAGTCCTCCCATTAAGCTGGTCTGCCCTCTCTTCCCATGAACCAGTCTGCCATCCAGTCCTCCCATTAAGCTGGTCTGTCCTCTCTTCCCATGAACCAGTCTGCCATCCAGTCCTCCCATTAAGCTGGTCTGTCCTCTCTTCCTATGAACCAGTCTGCCATCCAGTCCTCCCATTAAGCTGGTCTGCCCTCCCTTCCCATGAACCAGTCTGCCATCCAGTCCTCCCACTAAGCTGGTCTGCTAACCCTAACCCTAGTCTTCATTCAACATCCAGAAAACAGAGTCCTTTGTAGGGGCTTTAATAAAAAAAACAGGAAGTGACATTACATCCTGTCTCACCTTCTGAGGACTGGGAGGACGGGCACCGGGACGGGCACCGGGACCGGGACTGGGACCAGGACTGGGACCAGGACCAGGACCTGGGCTGGTGGTCTCTGAACCTGTAGACCACATTAGAGATCAGTGACTGCTAGAACAGCTGTGATGTCATGTTGTGATGTCATCAGACTCACCACGAGGGGGCGGAGCCAAGTCCACTTTCACCTGGACCGGACTGTGATGCAGCTGAATGAATGAATGAATGAGAATGATTGAATGAATGAACAGGACCTGGACCAGTCTAGTCCAGTCTAGTCCTGGACCAGGTCAGTGAACACAAGGTTGTGTTCTCTCGCCTATCCTCTTTTCCATCTACACCAATGAACTCACCTGCAACGCCAAAAATCTGACGCTTCTGAAAGTACGCTGACGACATGGCCCTGGTGGCCTGTCTGACAGATGACCATTCCCTGTTCATATACAGGCAGTATGTGGACTTCATGACCACCTGGCTCTGGGACAGCTCCATGCACTGCAAAAACTCAAAATCTTACCAGGAATATTTGTCTCATTTCCAGTCAAAATGTCTAATTTCTAGTCAAAACAAATGTCATTCTACTTAAAATAAGACTCATCACATAAAAAGTAGCTTGTTTTTAGGCACTTTTTACTTCTTTCAAGCATATTTTCACTTGAAATAAGAAGAAAAATCAGACAGTGGATCTAGTTTTTCTTTCTTATTACAATCACAAACAACTTGCTTTCACTGGCAGATTTTTCTACTTATTTCAAGTGAAAATTAGTTTGAAACAAGTGAAAATGATCTAAAAATAAGTACATTTTTAGGTGATGAGTCTTATTTTAAGTGGAAAGAGATTAGTTTTGACTAGAAATGAGACATTTTGACAAGAAATAAGACAAATATTCTTGGAAAGATTTTGAGTTTTTGCAGTGTGGTCCTAAACATCTCAAAGACCAAGGAGCTGTGTTGTGGGGGCCGCCAGACACCTGACAACCCCCACCCCCTCTTTGAGCCTCTCATGCTAGAGGGGCAGGCGGTGGAGCAGGTCAATGTTTTTAGGTACTTGGGCACTGATATCGATCACCACCTGTCCTTTCTCCAACATGCAGATGGAGTTTACAAAAAGGCCCAGCAGCGCAGGTTTCTTTTGAGGAGGCTGAAAGGTTTTAATGTAAAACAGGACATTTTAACAGTAGTGTACCGGTCACTCATCGAGTCAGCCCTCACTTTCAACATTGCATCCTGATACAATTTCCTAATGGAAAAAAGCAAGAAAAAACTCTCCAGAATCATAAAACAAGCTGTGAAAATCACTGGTACACCTCAGTTACAACTTCCAGATCTCTACAGACGCGCAGTACAGAGGAAAGCGCTCTTGATCACTACGGACCCCTCACATCCCCTCCACGGCTCCTTTCAGCTTTTACCATCAGGCAGCCGGTTCAGAGTACCCCTGGCCAAAAAAAAGACCTACAAGAACTATTTTATCCCTACTGCAGTGCGTATTTTAAACGAAAAGAAATAGGTACTTGCTTTTAGGGCAAGATTTATCTGCTGTTGCAGCTTTTATGTGAGCGCCACAGGATTTTTAGGGTTTTTATGGTTTTTATGTGAGATTTTTTAATGTGAGTTTTTATGTTGGTGTCTGTATGTTTATGTTTAACTGAGCCCAAACTGATGACAATTTTCTGTCCCTGAGACAGACAATAAAGTTTTTTGAATTGAATTGAACTGAATTGAACTCACCTGTGTGGTGGCGGCGGCGGCCCAGCCGGGCGCCCCCCCCTGCTGGCTGTCGGGGGCGGGGCCTGTGGGGGGGAAGTGGTGGCCTGTGAAAGGGGGGGCAGGAAAGGAGGGGTGTGTTGGTGGGTGGGGCTTATGGCCGAGGGAGGGGGGGGACATGGGGGGAGAGAGGGGGGTGTGGGGGGGGGGTGAAGGCGGGGGACAGCGGCTGGGTGTGGGGGAGGAGCTGGGCCATGCTCATGGCCAGAGACAACATGTTGTTGAGGGAGAAGAAGGGCTGGTCGGGGGGGGGCCAGTGAGGGGCGGGAGGGGCGGAGGGGGAGTAGGGGGGGGAGGGGAGGTGATACTGAGGGGGAGGAGGGGGGAGGGGGGAGGAGGAGAGGGTGGGGGGGTAACTGTAGGGGTAGAGGGGGGGCTGAGGGGGCGGAGCTGGGGATAGGGGGGGGTAAACAAAACAGAGTCAGTTCCATCCGTCAATCATAAACATGATGTCATTAGAATATGTTAGGCCCCGCCCCCCTCGCTCTGCTGATTCGTTTTCCCACCCAGTTCAGATGAAGCCACGCCCACTTCTGTAGAAAAACCTCTTAAAGGGATAGTTCAACATTTAGTCAAATTGTCCCATCACCATAATCCCTATAGTCATAGCAGTAGGTTCGTTACCTTTAATTGTCGGTGCAAGCTGTTTTTAGAACGGCGGAGCAGAGCTGTGAGCTGCTCAGAGCTACGCTACGGAGGCTCATTATGGGATTTCTTGGTTTCCCTCATCATCAAACTCATCAAATACACAATCCAATAACTCCACAACGCTCTGGTGGACAAGTTGTGAGCTGCACATTCACCACACTATGAGATAATAACACAACGTTACCACACAGAGTTGTTTTAGAGGGAAATACAGAGACTGATGATGAAAAACTGTCCCTGAAGGCAACGTGCATCAGTGGTTTTGCATGAATTTCCCTCTAAAACAACTCTGTGTGGTAACGTTGTGTTATTATCTCATAGCGTGGTGAATGTGCAGCTCACAACTTGTCCACCAGAGCGTTGTGGAGTTGTTGGATTGTGTATTTGATGAGTTTGATGAGAGAAACCAAGAAATCCCATAATGAGCCTCCGTAGCGTAGCTCTGAGCAGCTCACGGCTCTGCTCCACCGTTCTAAAAATAGCTTGCATCGACAATTAAAGGTAACGAACCTACTGCTACGACTATAGGGATTATGGGCAATGGGCCAGTTTGACTAAATGTTGAACTGTCCCTTTAAGAGGTTTTTCTACGGAAGTGGGCGTGGCTTCATCTGAACTGGGCGGGAAAACTCAGCTCATTCACCTGAGGACGTGTGGAAGGACTGTGACCTCAGCGGCCGCACGGTGGGCGTGGCCTCACGGTCCACGTGGAAGTCCACGCCCTTCGAGGGGGCGGAGTCAGCGTCAATGTCTGGCGGGAAAACACAACGACAAAGGAGTTAACTCACACACACACAGACACACACAGACACACACACACAGACACACACCCCTCCCTGTGTCTCCTTGGTTACCTGGCAGCGAGGACGAGGACAGCGCTCTGACGAGGCCCGAGGTCGACCGCTGAGGCTGCAAGAGTCCACACACACACACACACACACACACCGTCAGTAATCCATTACACCAGGAAACGATACACAACACACAACACAGACACACACACACCATCAGTAATCCATTACGTTGTTCAATATACCAGTCTCTTCACTTCCCTTCTCTTCATACTCGACGACAGACACACTGGTTTCAATTTATTTAAAGCAGATATCAGCTTCACGGCCGTTTCGGCTAATGCTGCGTTCAAGGCAGGCTTTTGAAACCGTAAGTTACAGCTTCAAGTCACAACTACGACTTGGTAGCGTTCCAGGTAACCCGTAGCTCGTGTTTTTACCATCCTGTTGTCTGTGAAAGTTCCCTATAACGGCCACTCGTAACTTCCGACCCGTGAACTCGTACCAGATCGAACTGGTATGACTTCACAGGAAGGAAAAACACAAAGTACGAGTTTCTTTGAACGCACCATGAGTTAGCAGCCCCCGCCCTTGTCAGGCATCAATTGGTCCTCGTGCTACGTCACCACATTCACGCGCATCCCTTGGCTGCACACACAGCCCTTCATGCCGTTCTCTCTCCTCATTGGATAACACTTGTATCCCACAAGGAAAATTTTCTCCTCGGGTTACAGCAGAGCAGAGTGACGGAGAGACTCGTGTTTAGGCTGAAATACTTCATGTAAGTGATTGCTGACGGAAAATAGGACTATTTAGGACTTATATTAACAAAAACATTCCACTGATATCTGCTTTAAATGTATTTATTATGATTAGCTACCCGCCTTATTTAAAACTGTATTTTGTACAACTTACATCTAATTATCAAACCAGGCGATCTACTTCTCCTTACTTTGCAGTGCCTCACAATAGGAAATCAATAGGTACAAAAGCATTCATGTTCAAAGGTCCAAACGACTGGAACCATCTACCTGTAGTTATCAGATCATCTCCATCACTAATCTGTTTTAATCAAGTCCTATCCACCTTGAAACACCCTGCTCCTGCTTTCATTAACTCTGTCACCTTATTTCTTCATATTTTTATCTTTATTTTCTCATCTATTATTTGTTCAAACTCTGGTTGCAATTTTGTCTAAGTGATTTTTGTATATGTCTGTCTTGTTTGTTCTTTTGGTTTGATTGTTTGTTTGTTTGTTTGTTTTTTGTTTTGTTTTAGTGTCTGTATTGTATTGTATTGTCTTGTTTCCTTTCATTGTATTGTGCTGAGTTGTGTTATGTTATATTGATGTTTTTTGTGTAGGACCCCCTCGTAAACGAGTTGTTACAACTCAAGGGGCTTATCCTACTATAAATAAACAACTTCAACAACAACAACACCAGGAAACGATACACAACACACTACACAACACACACACACAGACACACACCGTGGAGTCGGGCGGCTGCTGATGCATCAGAGACTCCACCTTCTTGATGATGTCGTACATGCGGAGGATGAATCCCTCGCGCTCCGACGGGAGGAGGAAGTCCCTGTGGAGCTGCACACACACACACACACACACACACACGATGACATCACGGTTCGGTTTGGTTGTGCTGCTCTCTGATTGGCCGCTGCTCCTCACCATCACCGAGGCGATGTCCTCTGGGTTGTCTCCGTCCAGGTCGAACTTGAACGTGACCATCTTACTGTTGTGAGTCTGCAGCTGGCACTCCACCACGCGGTCCACCATGTCCGACACCTTCGGACGCACACACAGAGACACACACGCACACGCACGCACACGCACACACACACACACGCACGCACGCACGCACGCACGCACGCACGCACGCACGCACGCACACACACACACACACACAGAGTCAGTGTGTGCAGGGTTGTGTTGATGAAGGCAAGGCAGTTTTATTAGTATAGCCCGTTTTTACCACCAGTTTGTCTCAAAGGGCTTTACATCCCATCATAACAACATCCTCTGTCCTTAGACCCTCACATCCACTGAGGAAAAACTCCATAGAAAACCCTTTTAACAGGGAAAACCAGGAGAAAGCTCAGGGTGAGCAACAGAGGAGGGATCCCTCACCCAGGACAGAGATGTTGTTACAGACAAGAAAACAGTTTATAACAGAGAATGTGAGAAAAATGTTGGAAATGGAAATGTTAACAGCAGCTGAAGGAGGAAACTTCTGGTAGGCAAGGGAGGCAGGGAGAGCAGACTAGAGCACTGGAAAAGAGAGTAAGGACACCTCCATTGACTCCCGTGGTTAAAGCCTCATGCCCCCTAGTGGCAGGATATGGGTATTGCAAAAGCTCCCAGAAAACCCATTCACTCCAATGTATGTGTGTTGCCCACTTGCTGGTAAATTGATGAAAACGGCCGTGTTTTTGTTTTTAGGTGTCTTGGTCATATCAAATTATACTTAGAATTTGTTGATTACAAAATGTAGATTGAAACATTCATGTAGACAACTGTTTTTTTTTTAACTCGCCTATGTGTTAAAGCAGAAGTAAGCGATCCGGTGGTTTTGTCTAAGTTCGTTAGTTAGCAGCCCCCGCCCTTGTCATGGATCTATTGGTCCTCGTCCCTACGTCACCACATTCACGTGCATCCCTTGGCTGCACACACAGAGAGGACTGCCCCTTTATGCCGTTCTCTCTCCTCATTGGATAAAGGTTGTAGGATACAAGGAAAGTTTTCTCCTGGGCTCAGAGCAGAGCAGAGTGACTGACAGACCCGTGTTTCAGACCAAACACTCTATAGAAGTGAAGATACAACTATTTAAGACTTATATTAACACAAACATTCACCTTACTTCTGCTTTAATGTTTATCTGTAAAGGATCCTCAATGATGCTATTAACGTGGGTGATCTATAAATGTCCTTAAATTATTGAAAACACCACACTGCTCATTCACCAACAATGCAGAGATGTCAGTTCTTTAGTAAAACCCATATTCCTCCACCAGGAGGCGCTGCCATTGGACCGATGCTGTCCTTACAGAGCTCTAGTTCGGACCGGCTCAATGGGAGGACTGGATGGCAGACTGGTCTAACAACAGGCCGGGGGGGGAGGGGGTTGTGTTTTCACCCCAGTGATCCTCAGGCGAGCCCTCGCTCTCCTCCTGAACTGCCTCGTCGCCGCCCGCCTCAGCGCTTCCTGGTTGCTCTTCTCTGATTGGCCGTCGTTGGCGTCACTCAAACCCGAGGTCACGTCGGAGGTGCAGCTGCAGACGACACCGACGGGACGAGACAGAGAGGGTTAGGGACGTTCAAATGAGACGTCAAGACCTTGGAGTGTGTGTGTGTGTGTGTGTGTGTGTGTGTGTGTGTGTGTGTGTGTGTGTGTGCTACCTGTCGACAGGTGAGGAGAATCCACCGACGGATCTGGATGACGGTCGTTCTGCAGCGTTAAACACAGCGATGCTCTGGAGACACGAGGACAAAGCGTCAGACTGGTCCTCATCCTCATCCTGACTCAGGCGCTTTCACACCTAATACAGGGTTCTTACGGATCCTTAAAAAGTCTTAACAGGCATTGAATTCATTAATCTAAAAACAAGGCCTTACTTTAAAATGTCTTAAAGGGACAACGAGGAGTTTTGGAAAAGCGAAGAGTTTTCACACTACATTTATGAGCCTCCGCACCGTAAAATTCTTTCACCGGCACAAGACAGACTCATGTTTTCATTCATCAATAATTAAAGTCAGAGGTTCAAAGAGGTTCAGTTACTGTCGTAGTTCCGACCATAAACGGCGATTCAGCTGCGTTATTCTCATTAAGGAAACGCTGGTCGGCTCGACCAGCGTTTCCGCCACCACTAATAATAACAAAATAACGATAGAGACAGAACGATATATTTATCTAAAATGGACCCATTAACAAGTGTGGGTAGCGGAGATTCATCCACATTAACGTGAGACTTTTTTATAACCGAATAGAAACTCCTCGTTGTGCCTTTAAATCAATTTTTCAAAAGTCTTAAAAATGTTAACACATGGTAAGTGGGATTTTATGGTTGTAATTAGTCTCAAATCTCAAAATAATTGGTAACATTCTGACATAGAGAAGTTAGTGGCGGCCGTCAACGCTAAATCTCTCACCGCCTCCAGCTCCCGAGTCAGTGTTTTTTTTTTTCCTGACTTTTTATGCATTTATTTTGAAAGGACAGCTGGAAAGAGACACAATCCATTATTCATGTAGCAGTCACTTTACCTTGGATCACATAGGAAAGTGGGTAAAATTGTCCCTAACCCTATGTAATTGATGTGGTGTTTTTTTTCTTCTTTTTTCTGCATCTGTGTTTATTGTGAAGTCGGTCTTAAATTTCATTTCAAGTGGCTTTAAAAAAGTCTTAAAAAGTCTTAAATTTAACTTGGCTTAAGCTGTAGGAACCCTGTAATAGTCCGGACCAAGGTCCAGACTTAATTCTTTTTTTTGTGACATTGTTTCCTTATAGTCCAGTAAAGTTGCTTTCACACTGCTGTTATGCCAGCGGACTAAAGGATCTACCTACGTCAAGACGTCATTACCCGCAAGGGCTGCGCCTGCTTATAATGGTCAGTGATTGGCTTGTGGATGAGCGTCTGACGTTAGCGCATAGGAAGTGCTCTGAAAAAATAAATAAAATACAAATATGTGTAAAAAATAAGAAAAATAGTGTGGAAAGCACGCTGTGGTTTGTAATCGCAGTGCAGAAGAGTGAGTTTGGAGCTGATGAAAGGAGAGAAAAAAGAGGGTCGTGCTGCGGCGGAAATGCTCTCATTGATGAGAGCAGCAGCGATCAGCGATCAGCTGTAACTGTGTAGTGGAGGGGAACACACACACACACTATGCGCACACACGCGCGATCCTCCTGTCAGCTGCGGCTGCATCTCTCCAGGTCACCTGTGTGTGTGAGTGTGAGAGAAATAAAAGCTCTGACTTGCTGGGGCAGACGTTGTTTGGTGTCACCCGCTGATAAATATCCGTCTTTTTCAGACTTTTTTCGATGGAAAAAAATATATTCGGGTCAATGTAAAAAAAAAAATAGGCTATATAAAAAATGCATGTATCATTTGGGGATTTATATTAAACACTCTACTGTTTAATTCCGTGTAAACGTTTACAAGTGTAGCCTACACTGACACACCCATCCCTCTGACCAAATCTGGATATAATATTTGATCTCCTCCTCTCCCCAAGTGTTGCTGCGGCTCATCTTTCCTTTTTTTTCTGTTATTTACTTTTTTCGGCACGAGCGAATCTGACGTGACTTCCTGTATTTGGTCTGATAGTTCGAACTAGAGCACTGTAAAAGAGAGTAAGGACACCACCATTGACTCCCGTGGTAAGGGTTTAAGGGTTCAAGGGTTTAAGGGTTTAAGGGTTTAAGGGTTTAAGGGTTTAAGGGTTTAAGGGTTTTGCCCCCTAGTGGCAGGATATGGGTATTGCAACAGCGCCCAGAAAACCCATTCACTCCAATGTATGTGTGTTGCCCACTTGCTTGTAAATTGATGAAAACGGCCGTGTTTTTGTTTTTAGGTGTCTTGGTCATATCAGATTATACTTAGAATTTGTTTATTACAAAATGTAGATTGAAACATTCATGTAAACAACTATTTTTTGTTTTGTTTGTTTTTTACTGGCCTATGTGTTAATGTTTATCTGTAAAGGATCCTCAATGATGCTATTAACGTGGGTGATCTATAAATGTCCTTAAATTATTGAAAACACCACACTGCTCATTCACCAACAATGCAGAGTTCTTTTGCAAAACCCATATTCCTCCACCAGGAGGCGCTGCCATTGGACCAATGCTGTCACTACTCTCTTTCCTAGCGCTCTAGTTCGAACCTTCCAAAAAAATGCTTTCACACTACGCAGCAGAGAACTTTGGTCCAGGATAGTCCGGACCGAGACCGAAGACTTGGCTGACCTTTGGGAAGCGCAGCACGGGAAGGGGCGGAGCCTTGGAGGGAGCGCGGGCCGCGGGCCGCGGGGTTTCCTGGGCCACTGGAGCAGGGGCAGAGAGGGGCGTCGTGGGGGCGGGGCTAGTGACAGGAGGGGGCGTGGCCTCAACCTTCTTTATGACACCAGAGGAGCAGTCCAGGTCCCAGTCCGCTGCCATGGCAACCAGAGGAGAGACACAGAGAGAGAGAGAGAGAGAGAGAGAGAGAGAGAGAGAGAGAGGTTTCAGTATAAAGGTGGAGATGACGGACGGACAAATATGGACACATGTGCAGACACACACGTAATTTACACTGCAAAAACTCAACATCTTTCCAAGAATATTTGTCTCATTTCTAGTCAAAACTAATCTCTTTCTACTTAAAATAAGACTCATCACCTAAAAATTAACTTGTTTTTAGATCATTTTCACTTGTTTCAAACTAATTTTCAATTGAAATAAGTAGAAAAATCTGCCAGTGAAAGTAAGTTTTTTGTGCTTGTAATAAGAAAGAAAAACTTGCTCCACTATCAGATTTTTTCTACTTATTTCAAGTGAAAATCTGCTTGAAAGAAGTAAAAAGTGTCTAAAAACAAGCTGCTTTTAATGTGATGAGTCTTATTCTAAGTAGAATTAGATTTGTTTTGACTAGAAATAAGACAAATATTCTTGGTAAGATGTTGAGTTTTTGCAGTGTGTATGTACAGCTCTGTATACTACCTACTGCTGTAACATGTTATGTCAAAATGTAAAAAGCAAAAGAAAAGAAAAGATTATGATGAAGATTTTATTCTGTGGGTAACGGGGGCGGGACTAGATCAGCTTTTGCTTCTCCCGCCTTTTCCCTTTCGGCCATGTGTATTGTATTATTTGAACTAAGTTGAAGTGTGATGATGATGATTTAATTCAGGGGTTCTCAACTAGTTTCACTCTGGGCTCCACATTTTCCCGTGGTCATTAAGTCGCGACCCACTTTTATCAAATTTTTTTTAAGCCTTTAAAAACTAATTTTGCTCTTTATTGAGCAAAGTGCATTTCAGAGCACATGAATGAAACTGAGGAGTTACCATGACAACTGCATGTACGGAAGTGAATAAAAAAATATCAAACTGCGCAAAATGGAGACCAACAAAATGATGTATTTGACTTCTAATGCATCTCTGCATTCAGAGCATGTTCACTAAAGTGAATAAATATCAAATTGCACAAAATAAAGACCCACAAAACAAAACCAGATTCACTGCATCAGGCCACATTAATAAGAAACTGATATCTTTGCATTCAGAGCAAATGGAGCAAATAATAAGAAAGTGAGGAGGAGCATTACAACTGCATGTGTTCACGTGTCTCGTGCCTTTCAAAATAAGTTATTTTTCAAAATAAAAGACATGTCCAACATCAGATGTGCATTAAATATTATTTACTGTTTTGACCAGCTGTCCGCGACCCATCCAGAACGGGTCTAGACCCACTTCTGGGTCCCGACCCACCAGTTGAGAACCACTGATTTAATTGACATGCCCGAAATAAACAAATAAATAAATAAAAAATTTCAAAATAAAAGCGCAGAGAGGACACAGGAAGTGAGACTGACATGTGGCAGAGGAGTAGGAGGTGCGTTTGGTCATCTTGTCACCCTCGTCTCCGTCTCCGTCCGCTCTGAACGCGCCGCCGATCCCAGAATCCACCTGGCTGCTGCTCGACGACGGCCACCATGATGTCACGGTTGCCGTGGGAGGAGCTTGTATCCAGGGAGCAGCTGCTGCTTCCTGCTGCGACACAAACACGTGGATTCACATCATCGTCAGAGTGGAACAACGAACGGTCTGGGGCAACTAGTTACTTTAAACAGAGAGTAACTTACTTTACTCTCTGTAATGGATTCATTCATTCATCCATTTTTCATGGATCATCCATTAGTGGTCGGTTAAAGCAGAAGTGAGTGATATATTTGTGTTAATATAAGTCTTAAATAGTTGTATCTTCCGACAGCAATCACTTCTATAGAGTGTTTGGACCGAAACACGGGTCTGTCAGTCACTCTGCTCTGCTCTGAGCCGAAGAGAAAACATTTATCGTATCCTACAGTTTTTATCCAATGAGGAGAGAGAACGGCATGCAGGGCTGTGTGTGCAGCCAAGGAACGCCGTGAATGTGGCGACGTAGCGACGAGGACTGTTATGGTGCGTTCAAGGAAACTCGTATTTTTCCGACCTGTGAAGTCGTACCAGTTCGATCTGGTACGAGTTCACCGGTCAGAAGTTACGAGTGGCCGTTATAGTGACTTTCACAGGTAAAACAGGTCGGAAAAACACGAGTGGGTTGCCTGGAACGCTACAAAGTCGTAAGTTGTGACTTGAAGCTGTAATTTACGGTTTCAAAAGCCTGCCTGGAACGCAGCATTAGCCAAAACGACCGGACCACTCACTTCTGCTTTAATGCCTGTGTGGTGTTATTTTTAAAATGTTCAACATTTTTTAATTAGTTATTCATAAAATAAAAAGCTTCTATCAACCAAAACACAAGCCGAGTTGGAACTTTGATGCTCAATATCTCGGAACGACCCAAAACGGAGATAGAACCTTGTAATTCTAAGCTCACGATGGTCAAAATGTAGGCTACTCTGTTACAAGTAAAAGTAGCTCAGTCGACATGTTACTCCAGTAAGAGTAAAAAAGTACTTTAAAAGGTACTTAAAGCAGAAGTAAGCGATCCGGTGGTTTTGGCTAATGCTGCGTTCCAGGCAGGCTTTTGAAACCGTAAATTACAGCTTCAAGTCACAACTTACAACTTTGTAGCGTTCCAGGCAACCCACTCGTGTTTCTCCGACCTGTTTTACCGGTGAAAGTCACTATAACGGCCACTCGTAACTTCTGACCCGTGAACTCGTACCAGATCGAACTGGTACCACTTCACAGGTCGGAAAAACACGAGTTACGAGTTTCCTTGAACGCACCATAACGTCTTGTCAGCCGATGGAGTTAGCAGCCCCCGCCCTCGTCATGGATCTATTGGTCCTCGTCCCTACGTCACCACATTCAGGCGCATCCCTTGGCTGCACACACAGAGAGGACTGCCCCTTTATGCCGTTCTCTCTCCTCATTGGATAAAGGTTGTAGGATACAAGGAAAGTTTTCTCCTGGGCTCAGAGCAGAGCAGAGTGACTGACAGACCCGTGTTTCAGACCAAACACTCTATAGAAGTGATTGCTGTCGGAAGATACAACTATTTAAGACTTAGATTAACACAAACATTCACCTTACTTCTGCTTTAAGTATCCAAAAGTACATGCTTCTAAAGTTACTGTAAGTCAAAGTCAGAGTAAATGTCTTATTCTCCACATCAGTGAATGACTCTAATAGTTTGTAAATGAATGTAAGGAGCTTTGAACTCTTGTTAGTGAGAATGAACTCTTTGAAAGCAGCTGCACTGATGTGCTGCTTTTAGGGGTTAGGGTTTCCTTCTCTGACAAACACAGCTTGTGTCCAATAGGAGTTTAGAAAAAGACCTGAAAGTAACCAGTACTTTTCAGCCTTCCTACTAATTAACTCCAGTAAAAGTACTAATATTTGTCTTGGAAATGTATTCAAGTAGAGTAATAAGTACCAAAGAAATCTAATACTCAAGTAAAGTACAGTTAGCTTAGCATTAGCCTTTATCCTGGTCCGCCTCTTTGTTGCGTCCTCCAGAAACACTTCCTGTTTTGGAGTCTCTGGCTTGTTACCACAGCAACGGGCTCCAACTCACCCTGCCGGAAGAAGACGCTGCTCTCTGATTGGCCGGTGGAGGGCGTCGGGGGGCGGAGTCGGGCTCCTCCTCGACGACGGCGTCGCTCTGTCGGGTCAGGCGTCGCTGTTTGTCCCGCTGCCGCTTGATGACTGTCACGCGGTTTCTGATCGCCCTGGCAACCAGCTTGTAGTCCGCCTCGCACACGAAACCCAGCACCACCTGAGAGACAGCGTGAGGTCATCATTTTTTTTCATTTTATCTGGTAAATATTTTATTCATAAGCAAAAATGTTCAGCCTCCAAACCAACGTTTTCTCAGTTTTTAATTGAATTGAATTAACTTTATAAATCACTACTAGTCTTAGTCAAAAACAAAAAGAATACAACATTTTTTAGACAACTATGAAAAGACATTTGATATAGCCTACTCCCTGGCTGCTATCCTCCTGGGCCAAGGAAGGAAGGACGAAAGGAAGGAAAGAAGGTAGTTAGGAAGGAAGGAAGGACAAAGGGAAAGAAGGAAGGAAGGATGAAGGGAAAGACGAAGGGAGGGAGGCAAAAAGGATTGTGGAAAGAAGGAAGGAAAAGGGAAGGAAAGATAGATGGAGGTAGGGAATAGATCAGGTCAACTGGATCAAAAGAGGAAGGAAGAAGAAGTAAGGACAAAAAGAAGGAAGGAAGCAAAGAAGGAAGGGAAAAAGGAAGGAAGGAAAGAAGGAAGGATGGAGGAAGTGAACAGAAAGACAACACAACAGGAGGGTTATGAAATGTATGATAACAGAGATTATTACCTACATCTATGTATTGAATTGACAATGTTGATTGATTGATTGATTTTTTATTGCTGTATTTATTTTTTCTATTCGTTGTCTTTTTGAACGTGAAAAAGCTCTCGAGTGTTGTGTTATGTGTTAGTGTTTGACACGTTTTGTATTTAAATTGAATATTTAAAGCAGAAGTAAGTGATATTTTTGTGTTAATCTAAGTCTTAAATAGTTGTATCTTCCGACAGCAATCACTTCTATAGAGTGTTTGGTCTGAAACACGGGTCTGTCAGTCACTCTGCTCTGCTCTGAGCCGAAGAGAAAACTTTCCTTGTATCCTACAACCTTTATCCAGTTCGATCTGGTACGACTTCACAGGTCAGAAGTTACGAGTGGCCGTTATAGTGACTTTCACAGGTAAAACAGGTCGGAGAAACACGAGTGGGTTGCCTGGAACGCTACAAAGTCGTAAGTTGTGACTTGAAGCAGTAATTTACGGTTTCAAAAGCCTGCCTGGAACGCAGCATTAGCCAAAACCACCGGATCGCTTACTTCTGCTTTAAATAAAGAGGGAAAAAAAGTGTGGTGTGATGTCATCGGTGTGGTGTGATGTCATCAGTGTGATGTCATCGGTGTGATGTCATCAGTGTGATGTCATCTCTACCATCTCCTGCGCCACCTCCTCAGGAACGTCCTTGTAGAGCTCGAACAGGAACTCGATGGCGTTGTTGTCCTTGTACTTCCCGTGCAGCTTCTTGTTGCCGCCCATCCGCAGCCACAGCTTCAGCGCCGCCGCCGAGCCGTCGTCGTCCTCGGCCAGCTCCACGTTGACGCCCAGCTCCTCCTCGAAGAACCGGTGGTCCAGCAGGTCCTGCACCGTGAACCTGCAGAGGAGGAGGAAGCAACAAGCTGCTTCTTTACTCTGAGCTGTAAAAGAGAGTAACGACACCACCACTGAGCCTCATGCCCCCTAGTGGCAGGATATGGGTATTGCAACAGCGCCCAGAAAACCCATTCACTCCAATGTATGTGTGTTGCCCACTTGCTGGTAAATTGATGAAAACGGCCGTGTTTTTGTTTTTAGGTGTCTTGGTCATATCAAATTATACTTAGAATTTGTTTATTATAAAATGTAGATTGAAACATTCATGTAAACAACAATTTTTTGTTTTGTTTGTTTTTTACTCTCCTATCTATGTGTTAATGTTTATCTGTAAAGGATCCTCAATGATGCTATTAACGTGGGTGATCTATAAATGTCCTTAAATTATTGAAAACACCACACTGCTCATTCACCAACAATGCAGAGATGTCAGTTCTTTTGCAAAACCCATATTCCTCCACCAGGAGGCGCTGCCATTGGACCAATGCTGTCCTTACTCTCTGTTACACTACTCTAGGTACAACTAGAGAAGTTTGTCGATCTCTGGACGGGGTTCTACTGGTTCTACTGGTTCTGACGCACCATTAGACCAGGGGTTAAAGGACAATTCTGCTGTTTCCATCCCTCAAAGCCACAGACAGCGTCAGATGGAGACTCAAACATGCAGCCAGAAGTTTATTTACTTCAACAAGCCGACATGTTTGTAAAACTAGATCTAATTCAAAGTCTGGCGGAGTCGAGACCCAAGTTGACGCTCGGTGTGTTCAGGTGCAGTGGGAAGCTCCCGTTTGTGTCATAAACACAGGAATATCAACTCTTGACTTGCTTCAAGTAAAAAAAAACTTCTCGGCGCATGTTTCAGTCGCCATCTGACGCTGTCTGTGGAAAAAAATTTACACTTGAAGCAAGTCCAGAGTTGATATTCCTGTGTTTATGACACAAATGGGAGCTTCCCACTGCACCTGAACACACCGAGCGTCAACTTGGGTCTCGACTCCGCCAGACTTTGAATTAGATCTAGTTTTACAAACATGTCGGCTTGTTGAAGTAAATAAACTTCTGGCTGCATGTTTGAGTCTCCATCTGACGCTGTCTGTGGCTTTGAGGGATGGAAACAGCCTAAGCAGCACAACTTCAATCCGCTCCCATTCATCGCTGCCGTGGCGACGCGGGGACAGACCATAACTACCGCAAAACAGGAGGAGACACTAAACTGAAAACCTTCAGATTCCTTCTTTTAGACCTAAAATGTTAGGAACATACAGCCCCGAGGTGAATTTGCCCGGAATTGTACTTTAAACTTACAGAGGAATATCCCTTTAAATGCGGTCTGTGATGTCATCATTACCTCTCGCTGCTGTCGGTCCGGATGCAGCCGTCGATGATCTCCTTCAGCTCCGGCACGGTGACTTTGTGGAAACTGTCCGGTTTGATTCCCTGACGGACAAACACAGACTTCAACACCTCAACAAACCAAACCAACCAACCAATCAGGAAGCAGCAGGCGCTCAGGGGGGCGGAGCCTCACGTTGGTGACTTTGCGGTAGATCTGGGCGGCGTTGTGGCACTCGGAGTACGGGTACTCGGAGGTGGCCATCTCCAGGATGCACATGCCGAAGGCGTAGATGTCCACGGCCTCGTCGTACTTCTCCTCGTACATCTCTGGAGCCATGAACTCCGGCGTCCCTGAACGCACCACGGGTCACAGCATGAGGCACAACGACAAAACGACTAAACGACAAAACTCAAACAACCAGGGGCCTCATTTATCAAAGAGGGTGTAAAACTGCTACTAAATATTTGCGTACGGCGAAAAGACGAAAATGGCGTACACCCTAAATATTTACACCTTTTTCAGATCAATCAAACTGTGCGTACGCACAACTCTCCGCAATAAACCACACAGGACTCAAGAATGGTGCACACGTGAACACACCTCTTACTCCGCCCCCGGAACGCCTATATACAACTATATATGGTCAGCACGTGCATATTTAATTAGCCATGTGCTCTCTGTGGCGCAGCAACTTTTGTGACAACAAAGTGACAACGGAGACAACGGGCGGAGGACGGGGGAAAGAAGCGGAACTTCTTCGCTTCTCCGAAAGCAGATACACGGGCAATAAATGATCTTGCATTTTAATAAGCTACAATAAAAACAAAAACCTCCCAAATCTCAACAAAAGGGAGCAGAAAGAAGAAGAATCTTATGTAATCTGCCCGTTTATCCCAGAAAATCTTTTCTTTTTTCTTTTTTTTTACCTAGATGTTAAAACAATGTAGGAAGCAGGACGATAGTTACTATTACTTTGAACGCCTTTCCACTACACAGTTACAGCTCTACTGGACTCGGTTTAGGTAATTTTCCATTACAGCTGAGTCCTTCACAGTTCCTCCTCAGAGCCGCGTTGTCTCACTCTTTATTCTCTCCTCTCGTCAGCTCCAAACACACGTGCACCTCGTTAACTCAGGTGACAGAATAATAACAGTCTCAGTAGCTGCAGATCAGTGTGCGCTGCTGCCGGTGTGTTTTTAAACTTGGATGGTTTGATCCTTGTCGGACGTCACACACAGCCTAATCAAAAAAGCAAAATCCACAATCCGCTCTGTTTATCAATGAACATATAGCCTAGTGTTATTATAGAGCGGGTTGGATTGCCAGCATCAACGGTCCACCACTACCACAATTACTTCATAAAATCCTACTGTGCTCTTCTAAATGTACTCCGCTCCTCTCTCCCTCTCACACTGCAGTTCTCTGACTCAGCAACGGTGTCGCCAATTCCTCCTGTTCCTAAAAAAAGGCGTACGCCAGGGTCAAAATGGGTGTAAATGTCCGCACTTTTCCCCGTCAGGTTTTGGCTTGATAGATCCCAAATTTGGCGGAGAAAAGTGCGTACGCACAAAACGAGGGGAAAATGGCGTAAAAAAAAGGTGTATCCACAATGATAAATGAGGCCCCAGATGCATCTGAGGTCGCTTTCACACCTGAAAGTCCGGACCAGAGGGAAGAGATGATACATTGTTGCAATGAAGTTTTGGTCCGGTCTGTGTTCACACTGTCCCTTGTCAAAACCTTTTTTGTAAACAAATGACACGTGGTCTACAGGTCGTTCAGCTATTGGTCAGAACATTTGTTGGAGAAAATCACTTTCTGTCATTTTTTTCCTTCATCAACAATGGGGAGCAGCAGCTTTGACAGTTCTCCTTTGCAAGGAGACTGTGGCAGGCACACTCTCGCTATGAGGACATGAATGAATGAAACGATATTGCGTTGGTCGAGCCAAAAGCCGAAAAATCTATTCGTGGTTGACGTAATGTATTATGGGAAACACTGCTGTGTTGGTTTGCTTCCTGTATTAAAAGTCTGATTACGTTCTCACCTGAAGCGAACCGGACCATGGTTCACTTCCAACCGGACCGAGTCCTGACTGTTTTGGGGGACCATGGTCCGCTTGTTTGGTCCAACAATAGTCCGGGGGAGTGTTCACACCTGAAATTTTGGTTCGGACCAAACTGAAAAGTCCTAAAGTCCGGACCAAACGAGGCTAGTGTGAAAGCGACCTCCCCCTGGACTACTGTCCGGACAATAGCTGAATGACCTGTAGACCACGTGTCATTTGTTTACAAAAAAGCTGCGTTTTGACAAGGGACAGTGTGAACACAGACCGGACCAAAACTTCATTGCAACAATATATCATCACTTCCCTCTGGTCCGGACCGTGGTGTCCAGACTTTCAGGTGTGAAAGCGACCTTAAACTTCTCCTCGGTCTCGTACCGATGACGCTCTTGGCGAACGAGGCCTTCTTGAGCGTGGCGAGGCCCAGGTCTCCGATCTTGACGGACGCCGACGGCCCCGTGATGAAGATGTTGTCGCACTTGAGGTCTCGGTGCAGGATGGGAGGAGAGCGCGTGTGCAGGAACTGAAGCCCCTTCAAGATCTGGAAGCTCCAACGCTGCAGCAGCTTCAGCTTCATCTGACGAAACCGCCGCAGGTAGCTGCACAGAGACAGAGGGGGAATATACCTTTATTCTGAAGGAGCTTTAAGACATCTACCTTTATTCTGAAGGAGCTTTAACACAAACATCTACCTTTATACTGAAGGAGCTTTAACACAAACATCTACCTTTATTCTGAAGGAGCTTTAATACAAACATCTACCTTTATTCTGAAGGAGCTTTAACACAAACATCTACCTTTATTCTGAAGGAGCTTTAACACAAACATCTACCTTTATTCTGAAGGAGCTTTAACACAAACATCTACCTTTATTCTGAAGGAGCTTTAATACAAACATCTACCTTTATTCTGAAGGAGCTTTAATACAAACATCTACCTTTAAACTGAAGGAGCTTTAATACAAACATCTACCTTTATTCTGAAGGAGCTTTAATACAAACATCTACCTTTATTCTGAAGGAGCTTTAACACAAACATCTACCTTTATACTGAAGGAGCTTTAACACAAACATCTACCTTTATTCTGAAGGAGCTTTAACACAAACATCTACCTTTATTCTGAAGGAGCTTTAACACAAACATCTACCTTTATTCTGAAGGAGCTTTAACACAAACATCTACCTTTATACTGAAGGAGCTTTAATACAAACATCTACCTTTATACTGAAGGAGCTTTAATAATCATCTACCTTTATTCTGAAGGAGCTTTAATAATCATCTACCTTTATTCTGAAGGAGCTTTAATACAAACATCTACCTTTATTCTGAAGGAGCTTTAATACAAACATCTACCTTTATTGTGAAGGAGCTTTAAGACAGACGTCTACCTTTATTGTGAAGGAGCTTTAATACAAACATCTACCTTTATTGTGAAGGAGCTTTAATACAAACATCTACCTTTATTGTGAAGGAGCTTTAATACAAACATCTACCTTTATTCTGAAGGAGCTTTAATACAAACATCTACCTTTATACTGAAGGAGCTTTAATACAAATATCTACCTTTATTCTGAAGGAGCTTTAAGACAGACATCTACCTTTATTGTGAAGGAGCTTTAATACAAATATCTACCTTTATTCTGAAGGAGCTTTAATAATCATCTACCTTTATTCTGAAGGAGCTTTAATACATCTACCTTTATTCTGAAGGAGCTTTAATACAAATATCTACCTTTATACCGAATGAGCTTTAATACAAACATCTACCTTTATTCTGAAGGAGCTTTAATACAAACATCTACCTTTATACTGAAGGAGCTTTAAGACACATCTACCTTTATACTGAAGGAGCTTTAATACAAATATCTACCTTTATTCTGAAGGAGCTTTAATACAAACATCTACCTTTATACTGAAGGAGCTTTAATACAAATATCTACCTTTATTCTGAAGGAGCTTTAAGACATCTACCTTTATTCTGAAGGAGCTTTAATACAGACATCTACCTTTATTCTGAAGGAGCTTTAACACAAACATCTACCTTTATTCTGAAGGAGCTTTAATACAAACATCTACCTTTATTCTGAAGGAGCTTTAATACAAATATCTACCTTTATTCTGAAGGAGCTTTAATACACATCTACCTTTATTCTGAAGGAGCTTTAACACAAACATCTACCTTTATACTGAAGGAGCTTTAACACAAACATCTACCTTTATTTTGAAGGAGCTTTTGCACAAACATCTACCTTTATTCTGAAGGAGCTTTAATACAAACATCTAACTTTATTCTGAAGGAGCTTTAATACAAACATCTACCTTTATTCTGAAGGAGCTTTAACACAAACATCTACCTTTATTCTGAAGGAGCTTTAATACAAACATCTAACTTTATTCTGAAGGAGCTTTAATACAAACATCTACCTTTATACTGAAGGAGCTTTAACACAAACATCTACCTTTATACTGAAGGAGCTTTAATACAAACATCTACCTTTATTCTGAAGGAGCTTTAATACAAACATCTACCTTTATACTGAAGGAGCTTTAACACAAACATCTACCTTTATTCTGAAGGAGCTTTAATAATCATCTACCTTTATTCTGAAGGAGCTTTAATACATCTACCTTTATACTGAATGAGCTTTAATACAAACATCTACCTTTATTCTGAAGGAGCTTTAATACAAACATCTACCTTTATTCTGAAGGAGCTTTAACACAAACATCTACCTTTATTCTGAAGGAGCTTTAACACAAACATCTACCTTTATTCTGAAACAGCTTTAAGACAGACGTCTACCTTTATTCTGAAGGAGCTTTAAGACAAACATCTACCTTTATTCTGAAGGAGCTTTTAGACAGACCTCTACCTTTATTTTGAAGGAGCTTTAAGACAGACGTCTACCTTTATTGTGAAGGAGCTTTAATACAAACATCTACCTTTATTGTGAAGGAGCTTTAATACAAACATCTACCTTTATTCTGAAGGAGCTTTAATAATCATCTACCTTTATTCTGAAGGAGCTTTAACACAAACATCTACCTTTATTCTGAAGGAGCTTTAACACAAACATCTACCTTTATTCTGAAGGAGCTTTAATACAAACATCTACCTTTATTCTGAAGGAGCTTTAACACAAACATCTACCCTTATTCTGAAGGAGCTTTAATAATCATCTACCTTTATTCTGAAGGAGCTTTAATACAAACATCTACCTTTATTCTGAAGGAGCTTTAATACAAACATCTACCTTTATTCTGAAGGAGCTTTAATAATCATCTACCTTTATTCTGAAGGAGCTTTAATACAAACATCTACCTTTATTCTGAAGGAGCTTTAATACAAACATCTACCTTTATTCTGAAGGAGCTTTAACACAAACATCTACCTTTATTCTGAAGGAGCTTTAACACAAACATCTACCTTTATTCTGAAGGAGCTTTAATACAAACATCTACCTTTATTCTGAAGGAGCTTTAACACAAACATCTACCTTTATTCTGAAGGAGCTTTAACACAAACATCTACCTTTATACTGAAGGAGCTTTAAGACATACATCTACCTTTATACTGAAGGAGCTTCAATACAAACATCTACCTTTATTCTGAAGGAGCTTTAATAATCATCTACCTTTATTGTGAAGGAGCTTTAAGACAGAGGTCGACCTACGTTTTGAGCGTCCCAGACGTCATGAGCTCCGTCACCAGGATGGTTCCTCTGTGTCCCCTCAGCGTGGACTTCCAGGAGTCGTAGAAGCGGACGATGTTGGGATGCTGCAGAGCTTTCAGCATCTCCACCTCCTCACAGAACCGCTGCCGCTCCATCTTGCTCAGGCGGTGGGTCTGGGGTCAGGGGTCAGAGGTCAGAGGTCAGAGGTCAGAGGTCAGAGGACAGAATGTAGTGCATCTAGAGCGCTGTAAAAGAGAGTAAGGACACCTCCATTGACTCCCGTGGTAAGGGTTTAAGGGTTTAAGGGTTTAAGGGTTTAAGGGTTTAAGGGTTTAAGGGTTTTGCTCCCCTAGTGGCAGGATATGGGTATTGCAAAAGCGCCCAGAAAACCCATTCACTCCAATGTATGTGTGTTGCCCACTTGCTGGTAAATTGATGAAAACGGCCGTGTTTTTGTTTTTAGGTGTCTTGGTCATATCAGATTATACTTATAATTTGTTTATTACAAAATGTAGATTGAAACATTCATGTAGACAACTGTTTTTTGTTTTGTTTGTTTTTTACTCGTCCATGAGTTAACGTTTATCTGTAAAGGATCCTCAATGATGCTATTAACGTGGGTGATCTATAAATGTCCTTAAATTATAGAAAACACCACACTGCTCATTCACCAACAATGCAGAGATGTCAGTTCTTTTGCAAAACCCATATTCCTCCACCAGGAGGCGCTCCCATTGGACCAATGCTGTCACTACTCTCTTTTACAGAGCTCTAGTTCAGACAAACTTACAGTACATTTCAAGGAAACTTTACAAAGAAACAGGAGCATAGAACTCCAGCTGTGTTCTCTCTGCACCGGCTTAAAGGTAAGGTATTATTAAGGGTTTATTAAGAGTTAAGAAATTAAGAGTTAAGGTGGAAATCCTACAGACTTAATGTGGAATCCAGGTTTAACTAATTCAGGTTAAACTAATTGAGGAGTTAAGGTGGAAATCCTACAGAGTTCCTCTTTAACAGAGTCCTCCTTATGGGGGACTGGCAGACATGCAGAACAACCACAGAGCCTCTACAGCACTAATTATGGAAGAATATAGTCATATTTTACATTAAATTAAACAACAGAAGCTGGTCTACAGCCTGTAAAAACCATGTTTATATGACCCAAACACTACTCAGAGAAACAACTAAACATCACACTGCATGAAGCTCCTCTGTGTGGACCCAGTCGCCACATTTCTGCAATTGCAATTTATACATGCAATTTTCGAGAAAAGGCCTAAAAAATAGGCTTGGTTTTTTTTTTACTCTTTTTTTTCTCCCAGGTTTTCAGACCGGTGTGAGACTAAAGTTGTTTTATGTGCTGGATGTTTCTGTGTTTATCTCTGTTCTTCCTGAAATTGTCTCTAAATGTATCATATTATTTTATTGCTATTTGTTTAATGTGAAGCACTTTGGTCGGCTGAGGTTGTTCTACCCAGCGCTGCCTCCTAGTGGCGCTGGTCAGCAGTCAGAGGACAGAGCTCAGAGGTCAGAGGTCAAAGGTCGTCACATGAATGAACTCCCAGATGAAGAGTGTGAGAACCTGCTGACGACTCCTCGCTTTGCAGAGCATCATGGGAAACCAGCACCGTCAGGCCTCGTGTGACATCATCACAACAACACAGGGTGTGTGTGTGTGTGTGTGTGCGTGTGTGTGTGTGTGTGAAGGAGAAGGCTCCGACCAATAGGAGCGAAGGACAGGCGACAGGTTTTAACGACCGTAAACACACAACAGGAAGATCAACACAGAGCCGACCTTTGACCTCATTAACTGTGTGTGTGTGTGTGTGTGTGTGTGTGTGTGTGTGTGTGTGTGTGTGTGTGTGTGTGTGTGTGTGTGTGTGTGTGTGTGTGTGTATGTGTGTGTGCGTGCGCATGTGTGTGTGTGTGTGTGTGTGTGAGCTCTTATCAGCAGCGACCAGCAGCCTTCTGACAGATACTGTGTACAGAACAACAAACTGCTGAGTCACCA
>NC_139905.1:652500-907500 GCF_905171665.1 Trachurus trachurus | reverse complement strand
ATATTAGATTATATTACATTACATTACATTATGTTATGTTATATTACATTACATTATGTTATGTTATATTACATTCCATTATATTAGATTATATTACATTACATTACATTATGTTATGTTATATTACATTACATTATGTTATATTATATTACATTACATTATATTAGATTATATTACATTACATTACATTATGTTATGTTATATTACATTACATTATGTTATATTATATTACATTACATTATATTATATTACATTACATTACATTATGTTATGTTATATTACATTACATTATATTATATTACATTACATTATGTTATGTTATATTACATTACATTATGTTATATTATATTACATTACATTATGTTATATTATATTACATTACATTCCACTATATTACATTACATTATGTTATATTACATTACATTATATTAGATTATATTACATTACATTATGTTATGTTAAATGACATTATATTATGTTATATTACATTACATTATGTTATATTATATTACATTACATTATATTATTTTACATTACATTCCACTATATTACATTACATTATATTATGTTATATTACATTACATTATATTATATTACATTACATTATATTATATTATGTTATATTATATTACATTATATTATATTATATTACATTAAATGACATTATATTATATTATATTACATTACAATATCATATTATATTATATTATGTTACGTGATGTTATGTTATGTTGTGATTTGTTATTTCATGTTATGTTGTATTGTATTGTTATGTTGTGTTATAATATAATACGATATATACATTATGTTATATTATATTATATTATGTCATGTAATGTGATGTTGTATTGTCTTGTATTACATTATATCATATTAACATTATATTATGTTATGTTGTATTATATTATATTATAGCCTATTGTGTTATGTTTATATTAGGCTACATTATATTATATAATAGCCTATAATATAATATTGTATTATATATTATATTATGTTATATTGTGTTATATTATGTTATGTTTTGTTATGTTGTGTTGTGTTATAGCTATTGTGTTAGCCTATATTGTATTGTGTAGTTACATTGTGTTGTGACAGTGTTCTCACCTTGGCAGCAGCGGTGCAGTGGTTTACTGAGGTCACAGTCCACCTTCAGGTTCGAGTCCGCGGTCCGGTCCGGTCCAGTCCGGTTCAGTCCCGGACCCAACACACACACAGACCCACACAGACACACACTCACAGACACACACAGACCCTCCTGCTTCTTCTTCTCCTCCTGAGAAGTTGTGCAGAGCCTCACACGGCGCGAGCTCTATCAGCGCTGAGCAGCTGCACGCGCTGCTCCAGGCCCCGCCCCCCGGACACCTGTCACCTGCCTGATAGACACACACACACACACACACACACACACACACACACACACACACACACACACACACACACGTTTCTCTTCATAGTTTTTACTCTACATCGACTTTATTTCTTAATTCTGATCAATATTAAATCACGTTTTCCAACAGAGCCAATAAATAATCAATCAATAGCCTATAACTGATTATTAATTAAGCTCATAATGACTCAGAGAATCAAACTAACTGGTTTGTTTATTTTCATTGTCTATTAGTTTGTTTGTTTGTTTGTGTGTGTTTGTTACATTAAATTATTAATTTGAATTGATTAAATAAATCTAATTAAATGTAAAAAGTCTCGTCATGTGGAGTCACAGTAAGGTTTAACAGGTGAAGTCTCTCAGGTGAGTTAAGTTAAACAGGAAGTGTCTCACCTCACAGCTGACGTCATTACTAGACCGTGACGTAGGAGCTGATTCATCTGCTGTTGTTCATCTGCAACCCGAGATAAACAACAACTAGGCTACAACTAAAATAAGATATGATTCTCCTGTGTGGTGAGAAAAGCCTTGAGGGCAAAGAAAAAATGTTTTGTTAATAATTAATAATTAATTTAGTACAGGAAACATTCACAAATGTAAAAGGTCCTCAAAAAGATCAAAGACTCAGGAATTTAAAATAAAAAACCTGCTAGATTCAAACACTACAGGGTATGACAGACTGAAAAGCTATAAAAACATCACAAATCAATAAAAACCTCAATTATTTGAAAGGATAACCCCTATTTTTAATTGTATAAAGTGTAAATAGATGTAAATATGTATTTATTTTGTTGGGTTTTTGGTTTTGGTTATGTTTTTATTTTAATATATATAATAATATGATAATAATAACTTACATTTATATAGCGCCTTTCAAGAAACTCAAGGTCGTTTTACAGTGAAAAACGAGATAAATAAAATAAAATAAAATAAATAAGGAGAGAACTAAAATAAAAACAAAACAAACTGAAAATCGAGCATAAAAACTAAAAAATAAAACGACAATACTGTAACTCTTGAATGAAAGGGGGCAGAAAGAAGCAAACTTATATTGTCTACCCCTTACATTTATACTTACATTTATATAACGCCTTTTTTACAGTGAAAAATAAATAAAATAAAATAAAATAAATAAGGAGAGAACTAGGGTAAATGACTGATTTGGAAAGAGAAAGAGAGAGTGTTGAGGGTTTGAAACAGTCCAGAGGGTTCAGAAGAGACACAGAGTTTCTGGATGTGTATAAAATAAAAACAAAACAACTGCTGCTGCTGCTATCGATCTCTCTGTGATCGACTCTCTGATAGTTCAACATTCAGTCAGGTCCTCTCACCATAACCAAGTTAAGTCATAGCAGTAGGTTCGTTACCATTCACCACGCTATGAGATAATAACACAACGTTACCACACAGAGTTGTTTTAGAGGGAAATTCATGCAAAACCGCTGATGCGTGTTGCCTTCAGGGACAGTTTTTCATCAACAGTCTCTGTATTTCCCTCTAAAACAACTCTGTGTGGTAACGTTGTGTTATTATCTCATAGCGTGGTGAATGTGCAGCTCACAACTTGTCCACCAGAGCGTGGTGGAGTTGTTGGATTGCGTATTTGATGAGTTTGATGAGGGATGTGTATGTGTATGTATAAAATAAAAACAAAACAACTGCAGCTGCTGCTATCGATCTCTCTGTGATCGACTCCCTGAGTCTGCGCTCTGCGCTCCGACTCCCACAATGCACCGCGCGCCTGCAGTTGCCAGTCATTGTGACGTCACCGTGAGAAACAGAGTGACTGTGCAGGTAAAGAGCTGCGGCTTCTCTCCGTCCGTTTCCCCGCTGTGTGTGTCTTTCTGTCCCTCACGGTGTGTGTGTCCCTTTCCCCCCGTAGCCATGAAGGAGACAGCAGCGGCCAAGCGGCGCGGGGATCGAACCGGGGGCCGGGAGAAGGAGAAGCCGAAGGAGCCGGAGCCGCAGGACGTGGAGATGCCGGAGGAGGAGGCGAGCAGCGCGGCCAAGCCGAGGGAGCAGGACAGCCTCACGCTGGACGGTCAGTCAGCTAGCTAACCGTTACCGCTAATTTACCGTTACTACCGTTACTACCGGAGGCACAGGCACACAGCACCGGGTTAAACACCGGTTAACTACCGGTTAACTACCGGAGGAGAGACGGAGCTCCGCTGTCTACGTTAGCATGTTAGCACAGCAGGCTACATGCTAACGGTCCAAACACCAGGGAGAGTCCGCAGTTAACTCGGGTTAACGGAGATATAACCCGGGTTAACGGAGCTATAACTCAGGTTAACGGAGATATAACCCGGGTTAACTACCGGTTAAACACGGGTTAACTACCGGTTAAACTCGGGTTAACTACCAGAGGAGACAGAGAGACGGAGCTCCGGTGTCTTCTTTAGCCGTTAGCATGTTAGCACAGCAGGCTACATGCTAACGGCTAACGGTCCAAACACCAGGGAGAGTCCGCAGTTAACTCGAGTTAACGGAGCTGTAACCCGGGTTAACGGGGTGTACGGGGGCCGGGACCCTTGTTAAACTGTTTCGGTTTTTGAATTGTGTGTTTTGTGTGTTGTACTTTGTGTGTTTTGTGTTGTACGGTGTGTTGTACTGTGTGTGTGTGTGTGTGTGTGTGATGCTGCAGCGTCATCGTCAGGTTTCATCGACCTGTTGTTATGAAGTCAGTCTGAAGTCAGTCTACGGTGGCCCCGAGGGGCAAAGAGAAAACAGACAACCCAAATTACTAAACTTGTGTTTTCTGATTTGCCCCTCAGGGAGTATGAGGGAAATAAAACCTAACCCTAACTTGTTGTTAAAGGGACAGTTCAACATTCAGTCAGATCCTCCTCTCACCATAATAATCCCTATAGTCACAGCAGCAGTAGGTTCATCACCTTCAATTATCGGTGCATGCTGTTTTGAGATGGGCGGAGCAGAGCCGTGAGCTGCTCAGAGCTACGCTACGGAGGCACATTATGGGATTTCTTGGTTTCCCTCATCAAATACACAATCCAACAACTCCACAACGCTCTGGTGGACAAGTTGTGAGCTGCACATTCACCACGCTATGAGATAATAACACGTTACGTTACCACACAGAGTTGTTTTAGAGGGAAATTCATGCAAAACCGCTGATGCACGTTGCCTTCAGGGACAGTTTTTCATCAACAGTCTCTGTATTTCCCTCTAAAACAACTCTGTGTGGTAACGTTGTGTTATTATCTCATAGCGTGGTGAATGTGCAGGTCACAACTTGTCCACCAGAGCGTTGTGGAGTTGTTGGATTGTGTATTTGATGAGTTTGACGAGGGAAACCAAGAAATCCCATAATGAGCCTCCGTAGCGTAGCTCTGAGCAGCTCACGGCTCTGCTCCACCGTTCTAAAAACAGCTTGCACCGACAATTAAAGGTAACGAACCTACTGCTATGACTATAGGGATTATGGTGATGGGACAATTTGACTAAATGTTGAACTGTCCCTTTAAGAGACAGAGTTGTTTTAGAGGGAAATGCAGCCGGAACTACATTCCAGACACGGCTGCTTGGCGGAGGGATTTCAGAAGAGAAAGTAGTTCAGAGTATTTGCTTCATGTGTCGTATACGTTATTCACTCCTTTACGATTTATAATAATAATGATAAAATTGTGGCGTTTTAAAACCGCGGTTAATGGACCAGTTGGTGTGATGTGTGTGTGTGTGTGTGTGTGTGTGTGTAACCATGGCGATGTCCCTGTGCCGGCAGACATCCGGGAGCATGTGAAGCAGATAGAGAAGGCGGTGTCGGGGAAGGAGCCTCGCTTCGTGCTGCGAGCTCTGCGGGCGCTGCCGTCCACCAGCCGCCGCCTCAACGCCAACGTGCTGCACAAGGCCGTGGCCGGCTTCTTCACCTGCAACACCAGCACCCGGGACTTCCTGCTGGGCTTCCTGGAACAGGTGAGGCCACGCTGCCGTTAGGCCACGCCCCCTCAGCAGCTGCTCACACTGGTATTTAGGGATGGGAACCGACTGAATTCTGACCATCGATCCACGTGAAGTCAAACGGTTCCTGAACCTAAAGAAAAAGAAAAAGAAGAAAGGCCAGCAGCACTCGTGTCCTTCTCATTGTTCTTTATTACAAACTGCATCAGCGCTTAACACACACACGTTCAGCGCCGACTGCCATTAGTTGTCCACATTGTCGCCAGCATTGGGTCTGGTGGCCTGTTTGTTTTGATTTTATTTTGGGGGTTATGAAAAACCTCAGCAAAACCCAGCAAAAGCTTAGTATTGATCTGTATTGATCAGTATTGATGTATTGATATATTGATCTCCCCCCCCTCAGCCCATGGAGCTGGCAGAAGGCGACGTGCAGTTCCGTCCCCGGACCGGTAAAGCAGCTTCGTCTCCTCTGCTGCCTGAGGTGGAGGCCTACCTGCAGCTGCTGCTGGTGGTGCACCTCACCAACAACAAGAGATACACAGAGGTGAGTACAGCTCAGAGGTCACAGGTCACAGGTCACACTGTGTAACTCCTCATGTGTCAGGACCATAGCCTGTAAAGAGAACGGCCGTAGCACCGTGACGTCAGCCATTGGTTTGGGGGAGTCTGTTTTGTGCCGCTACTACGGGGGTTTGAACCGCGCCATGTTGGATTCTACTTGCCATATTTGGAGCGGTGCGGCGGTTAGCCGGCCGAGAGCCCGCCCACTGGCCTCGAAGCAGCGGTCTCCGGACCTGTCACTCAACGTTTCCGCGCCCTAATTGGCCAGAACTTTAAACCTAATAATAGTAAAACGATAGAGTTTAAAAAAAATTCACCCCCCTCAGAGTGTGTGCGGGGGTAGAAACTATCGGTTGAGACCAAAAAAATGAAATGTACCAGGCTGTAAATACAGGGTATCCGCGGGGTCTTGAAAAGTATTAAAAGGTGATAAATCAATTTTGGGAAAATTAAGACCCTTAAAAAGTATTAAAAAGTCTTTTCACGACTTTATAAAGTCTTAAAAACAAAATCAAATGAGCTGAGGCACATGTCATGACTGTCTGTACAGACTGTAGTTTTTGTTTTTGGAGAGTTGAGCAATATTTCTTTTTTGATAAACTTTTCCTTTGATTTATTATCCCAGCCTATTTTGAATTCTGTTGTAAGTGGTCTACAGTCTTAGGGGCCGTGTCCACCAGGCGCGTTTTCAGCGCTCTGGGCGTCTACTTTCCATTCAAACCCTATTGAGTTGGGCGCTCACAGCCACGAGCCCGGAAACTGCTTTTCCACTAGCCCTAGTACCTGGTACCAGGTACTGAAATAGTACCAGGTACCATTTTTAGTACTGAGCCGCGCCGCGCCATGCAGAGCCTCGAAGTGCCGGGCCGTGCCACGCCATGCGGAGCCTCGCAGTGCCGGGCCGTGCCACGCCATGCGGAGCCTAGCAGTGCCGGGCCGTGCCACGCCATGCGGAGCCTAGCAGTGCCGGGCCGTGCCACGCCATGCAGAGCCGAGCAGTGCCGCGCCATGCGGAGCATTGACGAGCCACGCCGCGCCATCTAGTGCCGAGCAGTGCCGAGCAGTGCCGAGCCGTGCCGCACCATGCAGAGCCGAGCTGTGCCGAGCCGTGCCGCGTCATGCAGAGCCGAGCTGTGCCGAGCCGTACCGCGCCATGCAGAGCCGAGCTGTGCCGAGCCGTACCGCGCCATGCAGAGCCGAGCTGTGCCGAGCCGTGCCGCGCCATGTGGAGCCGTGCCGCGCCATGCAGAGCCGAGCAGTGCCGAGCCACGCCGCGCCATGCAGAGCCTTTGTGCCATGCAGTGCCGAGCAGTGCCGCGCCATGCCGAGCCGCGCCATTCAGTGCCGAGCAGTGCCGAGCCACGCCGCGCCATGCAGAGCCTTTGTGCCATGTAGTGCCGAGCAGTGCCGCGCCATGCCGAGCCGCGCTATACAGTGCCGAGCCGCGCCATGTAGTGCCATGTAGTGCCAAGCTGTGCCGCACCATGCAGTGCCGAGCAGTGCCGAGCCACGCCGCGCCATCTGGTCCCGAGCAGTGCCGAGCCATGCCGCGCCATGCAGTGCCGAGCCGCGCCATGTAGAGCTGAGCAGTGCCGTTAAAGTGTAGTGGAAAAGCGCCACTAGTGTCGTCACTCTGAGAGTTTCTCCTCAGAGTGACGACACTAGTGGCGCTGTGAAGCAGAGGTTGCGCTAGACTTTTTCGTCGCCGGTCATTTTGACTGACGGGGTCATAAAAATTATTTACCGTAGCTGCGCGCATTCGATGCGACGGCGACGCGCTTGTTTTTTCGTGCATCAGTATCGAGTATCAGCTGTGCGCTGCAGACGTGCACGGTTCCCTATGTTGCTGTGTCAGGCAGGTGTTTCCCACAGAGCTCTGCCCAATTTAAATAAACACAAAGGTTTCCAAAGTGCTGTACAGACAAACGTAATCACAGAAGGGTTAAAATGAAGTAAAGGCGAGCTGTCAAGATGTATGCAGTAATTAATTATTTCATATTCTGTACCTATCACTCCTATTATTTCCAATTCACAGGTGCATTAGAATATCATGGTTAAGTTTATCAAGGCATATGTCAGTATTTCAATTCAAAAAGTGAAACTAACACAAAGAATGAAACATTTCATGTCTTTATTTATTCTATTTATTTTAATTGTACTAATGACTAACGTTAAATGAAGACTTATAATTCAGTATCCCCAAAAATCTAAATATTACAAAGGACCAATTAAAAAAACAACAACAAAAAAACATTTTTAATAGGCTACAGAAATGTTGGCTTTACTTCTGGAAATGGACTTTGCCATGATATTATAATGTATTGAGATGCACCTGTATATAATTTGTTAATGGTGAGTGTCACCGCCCTAAGCACACCCCCCTAACAGGTAACAGGTACTTGATATGAATTGTGAGCATTTGCCTACTACACTTAGTCACTCAGAAAGTTAAGTAAGAAAATGACAGTAATCTGTTACTTTATAATTAGTTACCCCCAACACTGAAGTTCGAAAAGTTGCCACTACAGTTGCAGCTCGAAGTCGTGTTGGTATTAAAAAATATTGTGACGGTATTAAAAAAGGTATTAAAAGGTATTGAATTCAACTTAAGAATTTCTGTATAAACCCTGAAATATGTTTTTTAAAGCTGTAAAGTGGGTGATTTTAACATGGGGCTCAATTGGAGTTGCTCCCTTCTGACACCAGCCCCCAGAGGAAGAAGAGGGGATTGCAGTTTGTTGAACGCGGAAGTGACTTCACTTCTCAGACCCACAACTGCCCCCTTGGTTTGGAGCTGCTGCTGCTTGTTGCAGAACAAGAAGAAGAAGAGTTCGTAGCCGAGTTTTGACTTCATGCTCTGATTTTCTCTCAGACTAAAGACCAGGGATGTCACCATTACTTGTTTTCACAATTAATCGTGGTATTAACTCTTTCACTGCCAAAGACGAGATAACTCGTCTTAGCGTTTTTTTAATGGCAACACCATGTTGAATGTCTTGCCCTACTCCTCTGTGAAGATCAGACTTGTATCATCACAATAAGTGCAGAAAAACACATTTGGATTGAGAGATATAAAAAATATATAGCATGTTTTTCCCCCCTCACGGAGCGGAGCGGGTGTCTGACTGCAGCGACGCCGCTCCGTGACACTCTGGCCGCCGGTGAGAGCTCAGGGGGCGGTGGCGGGGCTCATGGCGGCTCGGCAGCTCGTCGAAGCTCCGTGCAGCTCCGTGATACAAAGCACACACGTTAGTAACAACAACCCCGTTGATCGCTCGTCGTTAGTCGTCAAGAGCGTTTGGAAAGTCGCCAGATTTTGCGAGAAATCACTCAGATAGCAGCTTGAAAATCCCACGATCTACAGTAGTGTGGATGAGGAGCGGACGGCGCCGGCGAACGTGACGAGAGCTAAAGATGGTGGGAGTGTGTGTGTGTGTGTGTCAGAGAGAGTGAGTGAGACCGCTGCCTGCTGACCAGAGGAAGCTGGATCTGATCTAAAGCGCCGTGTTTCGGCCACAAAAACCTGTCGAACTGATCCGCACACGTACATGCACACACATGCACACGTCACGTACGCACACACACTAAAAAAAGGAAAGAAAAAGTTGTAACTCAAAGAAAAGAAAGAAAAAAGGCTGCAGTAGTGTGTGTCAGTAGCTAAATGTTTTGTCTTTTGTCATCAAAAGTCATTTGTCAGTGTTGATTTAGTTGTTGTTTACAAGAGAACAACTGTACAGATGTTGAGGCATCACTAAAGCAAAATATAAAGGAGCCAATTGTACTGGTTCACCTGAAAATGACAGCCGACACAAAAACTTCTTTTTCTCAAGATTTTGTTGCCAAAATTGCATTTTGGGCTAAAGTAACCTATATTCAACCGCCAATTTCACAAGACTGGAACAAGATAGAAACAAACAGGTTTTTTTGCTGGAAAGTAGAGACCCTCATCTTTCCTTTGATGGGTTGAATGTGTATGTAGTAACAGTACATAATATATGGTGGGTCTACGGAAATCAGTCAAAAAGCTGGAAAATGCCTGGCAAGCTGGAGGAAGCTGCTGTGAGAATGGCTGGCAGTCAAAGAGTTAAATATTAAAACTTAACAAAATGACGTAATAACAGCGCTACAGTGAGAAATAAATCAGCTGCCGGTTGCCGCAAGATGCATTCTGGGAAACTTGCCATAGCCCTCGGTCCATAGTGTGCCCCTGAAAAATCTCCGTTTCGAGGGCGAGATAGCCCGACCACTTCCCCCTAACCCTCGTCTGAACCAGAACCAGGACACCCCTACCACTTCACGTGAACGAGCTAAACGAAGGGCTAGGGCCAAGGGCTAGGGCTAAGGGGAGAATCGGAATTCACCCTTAAGACTAGGGATGTCACCATTACTTGTTTTCACAGTTAATCATAGTATTAAACGCCACAATTATTTAATCGTTAAGATTCAAAAATACCGTCACTTTCACAAAAATGTGATGTTGGAACCGTATCGGCAGATGTGGCGCCAAAATAAAGGTAAATGCTCAGATACTGGTCCATTTAACTAACTAACATTGAATTGGTAGGAATTAAAATGTAAAAAAAAAAAAAAAAAGATTAAAATAAACGCAAACATTTGGTATAGACGACAATTTATGACCTGAATATTTCAAACATTTCCCCTGGGGGTTAAGACTTGGTCATATATTAATAGATACTTGAAATATTTTGTGTAAACAATGAGTAATGTAAATTATATTTTGACTATTTGATTTTACACATTCATAGTGTTGTGAAATTAATTAATGCAGAATAATCGTAACACTGTGATTATTTCTCTGACAATAATCGTACCAAGAAAATGTATGATTGTGACATCCCTACTAAAGACTATTACTGTGATATTGATGCGTGTGTGTGTTACTGTGTGTTACTGTGTGTTAATGTGTGTGTGTTAATGTGTGTTAATGTGTTACTGTGTGTGTTAATGTGTGTTAATGTGTTACTGTGTGTGTGTTAATGTGTTACTGTGTGTGTCCGTGCAGGCTCAGAAAGTGTCTGACGACCTGCTGCAGAAGATCGGCTCTAAGAACCGCAGAGCTCTGGACCTGGTGGCCGCCAAGTGTTACTACTACCACGCCAGAGTCTACGAGTTCCTGCAGCTGTTTGACTCCATCCGCAGGTACACATCCACCCATCCATCCCATAATGTCCCCATCAGTCCTCATCAGGTTCCATTCTCTCTTCTCTCCCTGTGGGTTGAACTCTGTGGCGTTTTCTTCTAACTAAGCTGATGTCATCTGACTCTACTTTACTGCAGTTTAGCATCAAACCTGTTCACTAGCGATGGGCATTTCCAATAATTTTCTAACCGAGTAACCTAACCTGGTGTTACCCGGGTAACCGATTACTTTAAAGGGACAACAAGGAGTTTCTTCATCGGCAGAACGAAAAATTCTGCGACAATAAAAAAGTCTGATATTAATGTGGATGAATCTACGTTACCACTTGTTAATGGTCCATTTAGACAACGAGGAGTTTAGTAAAAGTGAAGTGTTTTCCCACTACATTTATGAGCCTCCGCACCGTGAAATTCTTTGACCGGTGCAAGACAGACTCATGTTTTCATTCATCAAGAATTAAAGTCAGAGGTTGGAAGACGATCACATACCGTCGTAGTTCCCACCATAAACGGAGATTCATACGGCGGCGTTATTCTCATGACTCGCCACGAAACTGAAAGTAAAGAAACGCTGGTCGGCTCGCCCAGCATTTCCACCACCACTAATAATAACAAAATAACCATAGAGACAAAACCATAGATTTATAGAAAATGGACCATTAACAAGTGGTAACGGAGATTCATCCACATTAAAGCAGAAGTGAGTGATCCGGTGGTTTTGGCTAATGCTGCGTTCCAGGCAGGCTTTTGAAACCGTAAATTACAGCTTCAAGTCACAACTTACGACTTTGTAGCGTTCCAGGCAACCCACTCGTGTTTCTCCGACCTGTTTTACCGGTGAAAGTCACTATAACGGCCACTCGTAACTTCCGACCCGTGAACTCGTACCAGATCGAATTGGTACCACTTCACGGTCGGAAAAATACGAGTTGCCTTGAACGCACCATAACAGTCCTCGTCCCTACGTCACCACATTCAGGCGCATCCCTTGGCTGCACACACAGAGAGGACTGCCCCTTTATGCCGTTCTCTCTCCTCATTGGATAAAGGTTGTAGGATACAAGGAAAGTTTTCTCCTGGGCTCAGAGCAGAGCAGAGTGACTGACAGACCCGTGTTTCAGACCAAACACTCTATAGAAGTGATTGCTGTCGGAAGATACAACTATTTAAGACTTAGATTAACACAAATATATCACTCACTTCTGCTTTAATATCAGACTTTTTTATTGTCGCAGAAATTTCCGTTCTGCCGACGGAGAAACTCCACGTTGTCCCTTTAACACAACGAAAAGCCGAACCACGATGATGATGATGTAGTTTGATCCGACGCTAGACTGTAACTCTAACGTGCCGTTTTTTAAAATCGTAGGTTAACCGGCTAATAAATTCATAACCGAGTAGCAGATTTCTCTAACTCTGTGTGTGTGTGTGTGTGTGTGTGTGTGTGTGTGCGTGTGTGCGTGCTGCAGCTTCCTCCACACGCGGCTGCGCACGGCGACGCTGCGCCACGACGCCGACGGCCAGGCCGTGCTGCTCAACCTGCTGCTCAGGAACTACCTGACCTTCAACCTCTACGACCAGGCCGAGAAGCTGGTGTCCAAGTCCGTGTTCCCCGAGCTCGCCAACAACAACGAGTGGGCCCGCTACCTCTACTACACAGGTACACACACAGACACACAACGCTGCTACACAACTCTGCTACACAGGTACACACACACACACAACTCTACTACACAGCTACACAACAATTAATCCATTCATCCAACAATAATCGATTATTAAATTAATCGTCAACTATTCTGATAATCTAATAACCAGTTTGAGTCGTTTTTTAATTAAAAAAAAGCTCCAGATTCTCTGATTGCAGCTTCGTCAATGTGAATATTTCTGGTTTCTTTGTTCCTTTATGACAGGGGTATTCAATTAAAATTCATTGAGGTCCAGTTACTAAACTTTCATCCAAGTGAAAGGTCCGAACCTTATAAAGTCCAAATGGTGTCTTATATATAAGATAGCCTACCCCTATGTCAAATAAATAAAATCAACATAGTGCATTTTCATATCTATTGTCAATTTTCAACACAGGAAACATTTAACATAGTGCACTTGTATAGTAAACAACTAGCTTTTTAAATTGTTTTTTTTTTTACCATGAATAAAAGTAGCCCCCAGGCAAATTAATGTAAGGCCTGTTATTTCAATTAAAGAGAACAAGACAGAATAAATAAGGGGGATTCCCTGTTTTTTTCTTTCTTTTTTTGAGGCCAAGGTGTCAAAATCATCTTCTCCTTCCAAACGGGGCAGAGCTCCGCGTGAAAAAGTTTACAGACAAACAAGCACGTCGCACCGCTACGGCGTCGCTCTCGGTTGTGAGCGCACATTGAAGTAATGGGTTTGTGCGCACAACAAGAGACCCATTACATCTGAACGGCCCTGAAAACACACACAAAAACAAGACATTTGAGGACGATGTCGTCTGGTGGTTTGAGAAACACTGACTGATGTTTTTAGACATTTTATTGACCAAATAACTAATAATCGATTAATCGTTTAAATAATCAACAGATTAATGGATAATGAAAATAATCTCACATTTGTACAGTTGCGATATAATTGACATTGGCAAAATAAAACGACAAAATACAACCCAACCTCACATACCTGCATGAAAATAACAGGTTAGTTTAAACACCTGTTGTTATCACATTGCTGTGATTATTACAACATGAATAATCACAATTTAAAGACCACAGAGAATGTTTTAAAATAACCAAAAAGGGTTGTTGGAGGGTCTTTAAAGACATAACAACTAAAAGCACAGCCCTGGGGTCAGTGCACTGCAACATACAGATAAACATTTATATTTTACATTTTAACAACACAGTGAAATAAATATGAAAATGAGGAAGTTACTCACTTTCATGCACCACTTTTCAAAATAAAAGTTCTTGCAGCACATACTGTATTAGTTCCTGTGTAAATACACACACCTCTACTACACAGATACACACACTCTTTATAGAACTGTGTGTGTGTGGCGTCCAACAGCTCCACCTAGTGGCCGCAGCATCACACACACCTTCACTCTTCATCCTGTAACAGAATAAAAGACGGATCGATGCCGTATCACTAGGGCTGGGACGATAGGCTTTCCTCCCGATTCCATTCTTCTATGATTTTTTTGGATGACGATTCGATTTAAATTGCGATTCTACGATATTGCCGATTCTCTCTATGATTTTTAGTCTTTAGCATTTTTAACATTTATCTGCACACAAATACTGTAGGAGCCTATAAATTAACATACTCCATTATAAAGTGAACTTAAACCCTTTTCAAAACCTGGACTCTCTGGATGTAAAAAAGGCGAACAAATGCACATTTTTTCTCCCACCCCTACGTATCACACATACTTCAGGTTCAGTACGTCACCAGAGTGTGTTCTCCAGTGTGTGTGTGTGTAGTGTGTGTTTTCCTGTGTGTGTTAACGTGGTCGTGTCCTCTCAGGTCGGATCAAGGCGATCCAGCTGGAATACTCTGAGGCTCGCAGGACGCTGACCAACGCTCTGAGGAAAGCTCCTCAACACACGGCCGTGGGCTTCAAGCAGACGGTGAGACACACACACACACACACATATACACAAAGTAGGAAAAACTGGGCGAGTCGACCACTAAATAATAATAATATCACAATAACTATAAAGACAAAACCATAGATTTATCTAAAATGGACCATTAACAATCGGTAACGTAGATTCATCCACATTAATATGAGACTCTTTTAGAACCAAAAGCAAACTCCTCATTGTCCCTTTAATCTCAGAATCTCCTGAGTTAATCACATCTTTTACTTTTCTACTCGAGGTAACAGCGACATCCAGACTACGGGTATTTAAAGGGATAGTAGCATTTTTTTTAAAGTGTGGTTGTATGATCTCCAAATAGCCCCTAAGTACTTTAATTGCAGTAGAAGACTCTCTGCACTCCTCCCGTTAGCAACGCCAGCCCATAATAGCCCTGCCCAGAGATTTACAACATACAGTGTTGTGAACAGACCCAAAGAAACGGCCTATTTTCACGGCCTAAAAGAGGTTTTACCTGAAAATAAATACACAGTTCCATTGTTCGCTATAATATAATTTTTTCCAGCCCTTCAAAGTGCAGGAAAAACACAGTTTTTATCTGGACCTAACCAACTGCTGATCGGCGGGCGCTAACCCTGGGCGGAGGGATACGTGAGTTGGTTCGGTCCAAATAAAAACTGTGTTTTTCCTGCACTTTGAAGGGCTGGAAAAAATTATATTATAGCGAACAATGGAACTGTGTATTTTTTTTCAGGTAAAACCTCTTTTAGGCCGTGAAAATAGGCCGTTTCTTTGGGTCTGTTCACAACACTGTATGTTGTAAATCTCTGGGCAGGGCTATTATGGGCTGGCGTTGCTAACGGGAGGAGTGCAGAGAGTCTTCTACTGCAATTAAAGTACTTAGGGGCTATTTGGAGATCATACAACCACACTTTAAAAAGAAAATGCTACTATCCCTTTAAATACCCGTAGTCTGGATGTCGCTGTTACCTCGAGTAGAAAAGTAAAAGATGTGATTAACTCAGGAGATTCTGAGATTAAAGGGACAATGAGGAGTTTGCTTTTGGTTCTAAAAGAGTCTCATATTAATGTGGATGAATCTACGGAGATCATACAACCCCACTTTAAAAAAAATGCTACTATCCCTTTAACCTTCAGCCTGAGTGAAGGGAGAGAGCAGCAGGGCAGAAGAACAAGTCCTGTAGTTGTAGTAGGAACATGAGGAGCAAAAACATGCAGGTTTTCTGTAACATGATAGGACCATGCCCCCCCCCCACCACCTCACCCCCCCAGGTGAAGCAGCTCTGTGTCAACAACAACAACTTCCTTCTACAGAGTCCCGGTCGTCACTGAGACGTGTGGATATTTCACATTGTGCTGCTTCTTCTATGGAGTTTAGGGAACTCAACGGGCCCTGTTTAATAAAAAATGAAGGTGTTATTGTTTTTAATGCGTCGCCTGTGGGTGAAGGTGTTGCTATGACGACTGTGGTTCTGACACGGTGACGTCTGAGGAGTCTTTTCCTCCTCAGACTTCACCGTCATGAGACTCCTCAACCTGTCAATGAGTATCGATACCCGTCGCTGGTCATCACACTCACCTGTCTCTGTGTGTGTGTTTAGTTTTAGTTTAGTGTTTATTTCGGTCTAAACAAATACAATAGACAAATATAAAGGTATAAATACAAAACAAAACGAATCAGAACAAAAACACAACAAGCAATACGATTCACTTTGACTGAAAATGTGTAAGAGGCTGAAGCATCAGCTGATTTTACCTTTACCCTTCTTAAATTAACATTTTCCGTTCACTCATTTTACATTTTTTTTACAGAACAACAAAAAAAACCTGCATATTCTACATACAGCAGTTTATAAGCACACTGGTATTTATAAATCAGTTTTATATTTATTAATAATATTATTTTTGAATAATTTTGTGTGTGTGTGTAGGTGCACAAGCTGCTGATCGTGGTGGAGCTGCTGCTGGGAGAGATTCCTGACCGGCTGCAGTTCAGACAGCCGTCGCTCAAGAGATCCCTCATGCCGTACTTCCTGCTCACCCAGGGTCAGTAGTACGACCTCTGATTGACCTTTGACCTCTGTCTGACCCCTGTTTGACCTTTTTTTTTTTTTTTGTAGTGTTTATTTCACACCAGACCAACCAAACAGAACAAACTACAGACACCAACATACCAATACAGCAACAGCACAGTTAGAAAACAACAACACCTGGTCTGAAAAGGGGATGGACGAAGCATAGCTTTTAAATTTCCATCCCCCACATAAAGACACCATCAAGACATAGGCTACATAACAACAAATAAGTAAAAAAAAAAACCCCAAAAAACCCCACAAACAGCAAAAAAACTAAACAAAAAGCATTGCGAGCTCCCTCAACAGTCCTACATTTGTCCTATATTATTTATGTATTTATTTAATCCATTTAATGTAATTTAACCACCCCCGTCTTCCCTACTGTACACATCAAACATCTGCTGTTTAAACTTTCTTTTAAACTCACTCAGGCTTTTACTATTTCTAATGTTTTCAGCCAAACTATTCCACATAATTACTCCACAAACTGAGACACACATAGATTTAAGGGTTGTTCTTGTGAGCTGCTGTGCCAAGTTTATGTTTACCCCGAAGGTCATATCTCTCTCTTTGACCCCTGATTGACCCTGGTTTCCAACACATGGAAGATGAAACGAGTCAAAAACAAGTCAAATGTCCTGTAAAGTTGTTTATCTCAGTGTTTCTCTCTGTGTCGTCCTTCAGAGGGGTCCACAATGTTTTATTGAAATTTTACCACTTTTTTCTAGAATTTTTAAACTTTTACTATGTTTTTTTTTTCCTCAAATGTCATCACATTTTCTAGAACTTTTTTTTTTCTTAAATTAATGTTTTTTTTTCTAGCCTGACGCACCAGACTATAATATCACTAACATGTCTAGTGTGTCAACGACCGGTAGACCTCGGCTCAGTCCAGGGGGATGAAGGCTGTCTTTCAAACTGCCTCTGCACCAATAGGGTAGCGCTACGACCAATCAGAGCAAAGAGCAGGATGATGTTAGCCTGACAAGCCAATTAAAATGTATGTTGTCATGGCGTTAAGCCGCCCAGCGACTCTCTAAACAGATAGAGCGCTGTGATTGGTCAACACAAACGGTGTTCCAGACTCAAAAAGTTCCTCTGGCTCGTTTCTAGACCCACCTACGGAGCAAAGAGATCTGCTGCTGCTGCTAGGGGGCAGAGAGGTTTATAGGCTTTTTTTTTTTTGTTGATTCCACATATCAATATTCAACATTTTACATATAGAGTTTTCCAACAGGATAAAACATTTCTATACTTCTCCACCGCGGAGCAGAGACAGAAATAGATAGAAACAGAAATTCTTGGGGAGAACTTTTACCACTATTTTCCAGAGATTTCTCTACAATATCTCCACTAATTCACTCCATTGGCTCTAATTTGAACATATATTCACTAAAACAGTAACCCTTTGTGTAACTCTGTGTGTAACTCTGTCTGTGTGTGTGTGTGTGTGTAACTCTGTGTGTGTGTGTGTGTGTGTGTAGCGGTGCGGACCGGTAACCTGTCCAAGTTCAACCAGGCGTTGGAGCAGTTTGGAGAGAAGTTCCAGACGGACGGGACCTACACGCTCATCATCCGCCTGCGACACAACGTCATCAAGACAGGTGACCAATCACAGCCCTGCCTGACATCACAGCTCTGACATCACAGCTCTGACGTCACAGCTCTGACGTCACAGCTGCTCACGCCTCACCTGTCTGTGTGTGTGTGTGTGTGTGTGTGTTCAGGTGTGCGTATGATCAGCCTCTCCTACTCCCGTATCTCTCTGGCCGACATCGCTCAGAAGCTGCAGCTCGACAGCCCAGAGGACGCAGAGTTCATCGTCGCCAAGGTAACACACACACACACACACACACACACACACACACACACACACACACACACACACACACACACACACACACACACACACACACACACACACACACAGTGGCCTGTGAGGTCATGTGAGACTGGATGCATTGAAGTGGAAAAAAGACCAATCATTGGAGTTTAACAAACGTCTACTGCTCAGGCATACTTTCACCTAGAGACTCCATTTAAACTTTAAACAGTAGACACAAGTCTTGTGTATTGGCGTATTACTCCACGTTTTGATAGGTCATATAGTTTTTGATCAATCCCTGATCAATGACCATGATCATTTTTGGAGAAATTATGAGATTATAATGGGTGTGTATTGCACGGAATGTTCGTGTCAGAGTGCGTGACATCATCGGTTAGAGTGGGAGAGATGCCAGAAAAACTCCAGATTTTTTCTCTTTCCAAACTCCAAACGGCCACAATTTACACTCTACACACATAATTTTTTCAGAATTTGTAGACAAACTTGTTATCTCTCTTATCATGTGCTCAAAATATCAGAGAGACTTACAGAATTTACAGAATAAGCCTCTGAGTGCGGCCACGTCTGTCTAATAGACAAAGACAAATAGGTAAATGCGCTATGTTGAAATTACCGCAATCGACCCCCCCTCCCGCTATCGTTCATAACACTGATATGATCAGCTCCCTGTGTCGCCGTAACACAGTCTTTGTATTTATTGTTTGATGTCAATAACGATGTCGGGAGTAGTTTTGTTCCAGTGGTCCTATGGTGACCTCCTTGTTCTTTGCATGATGGTCTGGTGCTGCTCATTGCAAAAATAAATTGTAGCCTGTTGCAAATACGCGCCTGGTTCTTATAAACGCCTAAGGTCCAAGTCGATTTAGCATATTAAACGCCTGGGCTACTAAATGGTCATCTACGGTATGCGCCTTATAATCCGGTGCGCCCTATATATGAAAACAGTTCTAAAATAGGCCATTCATTGAAGGTGCGTTTTATAATCCGGTGCGCCTTATAGTGCGGAAAATACGGTACTGTAGAAACTAGGGATGTCCCGATCACATTTTTTTGCCCCCGAGTCCGAGTCCGAGTCATTTGATTTTGAGTATCTGCCGATACCGAGTCCCGATCCGATACTTTGGCAATGCAGTAAAGCTTTTAATGTAGATCAACTGTATCATCCCACTATTTTTCTGTTCTTTGTGCTCTACTAGGGATGTAACAATATCACAATCTCACAATAATACGCCCCCCCTTGCGGCCCGTCTTCGCTTTAGACAGATAGGAAAACCCTGACATGTAGATATGTAATATATCCGATTCCTGATCGGGATGTAACGTCCGATTCCGATCGAGTCTGAAACCACGTGACCGACCCCGATTTCCGATCACGTGATTGGATCGGGACATCCCTAGTAGAAACACCAAATCGTACCAAAAGTTTCAGTAAGTCCTTAGAGCAACGTTGATCTGTGTTTTGTTCTGAAAGGAGTTACCGTTTTGTCAGGCTGAGCCTAATTGTGAGACCGGTGCAGAGGCAGAAAATGGCTCTTTTTCTCCACGTTTTTGTCTGTCTCAGCCTGGGGGGCCCCTATCGCCGTGGTAACCTCTTTGATCCTCAGGCCAGAGCTCGTTAACTTCATAAACAATCCACCTGGAGCTCGTTAACATGTTTATAAACACAGGTAACCTAATGTGGTTCCAGCTCCATATCAGTGTCTGTCTGATCAGCTCTGTCTTCACCTGAAGATCGTGGGTTTGATTCCCATGTTGACAGAGATGGTAAAACCGGCAGTAGCCCCGTGGTCCTATCAAAATTTCCCCAGAGGAAATTGACAGGAAAACAAACAACAATAATAAAAATGTCTTTGTCTTCCAAATGAAACGAAACTGTAGTTTAGTTAAATAAAGTTTCTCTTCGTCCTTTTAAAATGAACACTAGTTGCGTTTCCATCCACCTTTTTTTATTCGCATTTTCAAAAATTGCGAATAAATACTTGAATGGAAACGCCGGAAATTATATTATATTATCGATAAAAGGAAAATGAGACTTTTTGTGATGGAAACAGATGATGTGAACTGAGCCAGAGTTTGTGGGTGAAGCTGCTGGACTTCACCCAGCGACGCCCCGGTGTCCCAGCTCTCCTCTCTGCACCGCAACACAAACACAAACGCTCCGTAACCCGTAATGTTTTGTTCATGATGGTTAAGACGACACAATCACACGCCGTAACATCGTATATGTTATGTAACGTTTTCCACCGCTCCATTTATTGATGTTTCACCGGCTTCGTATGTAAACAGATGCACATGGAGGAGAGGAGCGTTAACCAGAACAGACTGTCACAGTTCTACTGTCTTTCTGTGTAAATATCTCATGTTACAACATGAAAACCTGCAGCTTATATTCAAGTGCGGCCTAGATATGTAGCCTACAGTATTTTCTTTTACAATCTTATACAGGTGCGTCTATAGTCCGGAAAGTACGTAAATTGTCCATGATGTTGAGTGTCAGCTGAGTGTCAACTGTTGTCATGGATACATTCTCTCTTAGGACGTAATCTCACGGTGCACTGTCACTACCCGATTTGCAACGCTACCCGATTTGTGACAGCCACGTACGGCAACTCCACTTGGACAAACTTAGTTGAATTGACTTAGGATCACTGCCCTATGTGCGTCGCCAGAGATGGTTTATCTTTTTATTTATTTTTTTAAATACTTTATTAGTAATGTAAATTGAGGGTTGGTTGTGGTGGTCTGGATCTTGATGCTCAGAAAACAGGAACACAGGCGACTTTTAGTGTTTACTGTCCTCTTTTCTCGCCGGCCTCATCACCATGACAACCACAAACAATCACAACTACCACAACACTCACTGAATAAACGAGTCTGCCGCGGCTGTCTTATGACGGACCTCCGCGGTTTTTATTTTATTTTATTTTTTAATCATTTTCACAGTACCGTATTTTAAATTCACAGAACTTTAAGCATGTACGCAAATCGGGCAGTGCCCAAATGAAGTTTGTCCAAGTGAGTTGCCGTAGGCAGCTGTCCAAGATGGCGGCCGGTCTGCGCATGCGCAGATCAGTTTTGTCACAGATCGGGTAGCGTCGCAAATCGGGTAGCGACATGCACTCCTCCTAATCGCAAAACACGGTCATAAATTCGCATTTTGCTTTTTGCGCATTTTCACAAAACTCGCTCTGAAATCCGATCCATTTGGATGGAAACCCAGTTAGAGACTAAATAAGTGTTTGATGTTGTCACGTCCTGCTGAGGGGAGGGGTGTGTGTGTTGTTCTGACCTCTGTGTGTGTGTGTGTGTGTGTCAGGCGATCCGTGACGGCGTGATCGAGGCGAGCATCAACCACGAGAAAGGCTTCGTCCAATCCAAAGAGACGATGGACATCTACGGCACCAGAGAGCCTCAGCTGGCGTTCCACCAGAGGATCTCCTTCTGCCTCGACATACACAACATGTCTGTCAAGGTAACACAACTACACAACCACAGACACACACCTGGACACACACAACATGTCTGTCAAGGTAACACAACCACACACACCGGACACACACCATAAGGGCCAGAACAGCAGTCGATACTTGTACATTTCCACAATTCTCGATACTTATTCGATACCACGATTTAAGAAGAAGAAAAAAAAACATGTGCTTCTAGTTCCATTAGACTATTTTATTTAAAAAACAAATAAATAAATGAATAACTGTTTCACATCAAACTTGATTTAAGCTCCACTGTGGTTTAACAATGAATTAAAACAGAGTTAAAATGGTAAATCTGCCTCGACACAAAGGGAAAGTCATGTTGTCATTACTTTTATCTTCCAGTAGTTCAATGATACAACTGTTGTTCTCATTCATTCACTTTTAGATAGATAGATAGAACGATAGATAGATAGAACGATAGATAGAACGATAGATAGAACGATAGATAGATAGATAGATAGGTAGATAGATAGATAGATAGATAGATAGACAGATAGATAGATACAGATAGATAGATACAGATAGAACGATAGATAGATAAATAGAACGATAGATAGATAAATAGAACGATAGATAGATAGATAGATAGATAGATAGATAGATAGATAGATAGATAGATAGATAGATACTTTATTAATCCCGAAGGAAATTCACTTTTATAGAATTCAAACCAAGATTATTATTTTTTAAAGCCTTTAAAAACTCATTTATCTCTTTATTGAGCAAAGTGCATTTTAGAGCACATGAATGAAACTGAGGCGTTACCATGACAACTGCATGTACGGAAGTGAATAAAAAAATATCAAACTGCGCAAAATGGAGACCAACAAAACGATATATTTGACTTCTAATGCATCTCTGCATTCAGAGCATGTTCACTAAAGAGAATAAATATCAAATTAAACAAAATAAAGACCCACAAAACAAAACCAGATTCACTGCATCAGGCCACATTAATAAGAAACTGATATCTTTGTATTCAGAGCAAATGGAGCAAATAATAAGAAAGTGAGGAGGAGCATTACAACTGCATGTGTTCACGTGTCTCGTGCCTTTCAAAATATGTTATTTTTCAAAATAAAAGACATGTCCAACATCAGATGTGCATTAAATATTATTTACTGTTTTGACCAGCTGTCCGCGACCCATCCAGAACGGGTCCAAGACCCACTTCTGGGTCCCGATCCACCAGTTGATAAAACCACTGATCTAAACGCCACCACTGCTGTAACACTATTACCGAGACGATTTAACTGAAATCATTTCAAACCACAGGGAAGTCATGTGAAATTAGATGTATTACATTTTTTACTTTTTTACTTACTGGTGGCCCGGACGGTTTTAAAGTACATCTGGGCCACTGGGACCCCTGTACACACACACACACACCACAGGGCTTCTTATGTTCAATATTCACATTATATATCCATGTAAACCAGTTTATTATTACGTCCCTCGTCCACTAGAGGACGCTCAACTCAATATGAAAGTTGAAGAAGTGAACTCTGACTGTTGTTGTAGTGGAGCAGCGGGTCACAGCTGACCGTTTCTCATGTTCTGGTTGTTTCATCCTTTCTATAATAACTCCAACAACAGTAAACTGACGGATCGATCAGAGAAGAACCAGGAAGTGAACCGTCATGCAGACAACATGTTTCCTCATTCATCCAGTCTTTAATAACAGACAAATATTTATTATAAATAGAACTTTATTATACTTGAACTAAAAACGAACCGTGCAGTTTTGGTTTTGGAACCGTGAACTTAGTTCAAAATGTTGAACTTTGAACTGAACTAAGGGCTGTTCGCTATACCGGTACTAGAGTGGTACAGAATCATTTTGGTCTACGTATGGGAAACAATAGTTGTGTGTTTGAGTAAAATTATCGTTTGTGTTTCATTCTATAAACTACTGATAACAATTTCTCCCAAAAATTACAACTGGTCAAAATAACAAAACAGATGCAGTGTTTTCAGACCTCAAATAATGCAAAGAAAACAAGTTGATGTTCATTTTTAAACAGACCACTAATGTTTTAATTTAGGAAGAGTTCAGATTAATGTAGATGGACATTTAAATTTTAATCCTGCAGCAGCAGTGATTGATTATTGATTATTTACTGATGCATATGTTAGAGTTCTAAGATTTTCTATTATAATAAAGCCAATAATGACATTTGTTGTGTTCTCTTCAGTGTTGTTTTTGGCATTTGGCATTTTAGATTTAGTCTTAGTCTTTTTCACGAAAATACTTAATAGTTTTAGTCAATTTTAGTCATTTCTATGTGATAGTTTTAGTCTAGTTTTAGTCAGTTTTAGTAAAAAAAAAAATTTTTTTAAATTTTCAACAAATTAATTCAATAAAGGAATGGTTTTACACATAATGTTTCCACCCAGTGGCAAATACTTTATGGTCTAAGGATTATGCATTAGCCTACACACAGATAAAGTGGTAACAGTAGCCTGGTGCATTCAGTTTTTTTTCTGCTGGATTATATTTAAAATACGTCCATGTATCTTCTGGTGGAGTGACGGCAGGTGTGTTGAGCAGAATGTGCTGCATGTCAGGTGGTGGGTGTGACCACACAAGGATGGGATGCAGCAGCGTTTCAGATACTTTTTGATTCTAATTGACAGGTACACGTCGCATAATAAGCAGAAATGTCATGCATGTTGAACGTCTGACCATCCACCCGTCAGCGCCGCGGAGCCGCTGCAGCGCGGTCACCGGAGCAGCTGATCACTACCTGCTGCTCTCTGCCGCTCTGATCAGAAGCACCGGGCGGCGGCGCACAGCGGCTCGTCTCAGCAGCGTCGTTCTACTTTTGGCGGAGCCGTTGCTAAATCATGTGAAGCTTAGAGTAGGCTAATGATGACAATCCACAATATGAAATTTAGAGGCGATCACAGCCCGACCTCTAACATTTACTCAACTCAACTCAACTCAACTTTATTTATAGAGCCCTTTAAAACAACCACAGCTGAAACAAAGTGCTGTACATAATGCAACAGAAGAATAAATATAACATAATAATTGTTTATTGCTTTTAAAACAATTTAAAAGCAATAAAACAATTTAGAATTTAAATAAAACAATTAAAATAAAAAACATTAAAAACAATGAATAGAACAAACCATAAAACACTAAAACAGAGGTAGAGTCTCATGCTGAGTTGAACGCCAAAGAATAAAAGTGGGTTTTAAAGGGGACCTATTATGCTTTTCCAGCTTTTCAGACTTTTATATATGTTTAAAATGTTGGATAATGGTTCTAGAGGCCGTGGAAGTGTCATATCCTGAGGTTAATGCATTTGGAGGTAAACCCTGCTAGATAATTGGGATTTCTCTTGGATTTCTCTGCACACCTGTTACACTCGGTTGCGCTGACTTTTTTTTGACATGAGCTCGCGTCTAGGTCATGGCGTGCCGGACTCCCCTACATGGTCATGCCGAGGTCTCTGCTCCAGCCGGCCCCGCCTCCTCCCATGCTGCTCTGTTGTGCCTGGTGTCACAGCGGAGAGCGGAGCGGACTACTTCCTGCTTCTTCCCTGCATGTTTTAGCGCTGTAGCGTCACTTTACTAAGTTTTATTTAGAAGTTTACGCCGACGTTTCATGTAAGTGAAGCTGTACCTGTGTGAGAAGCGACGTACCGCCGGACCGACGTAACGCTGGACCGACGGAGCATCGGAGCATCGGAGCACCGGAGCTGCAGCGGCTTCTCACACAGGCAGAGCCCGTCTGCAGGCCTCCTTGGCCGGGCAGGCGTCCGTGCTCATCGCGGTAGAGAAAACCATCGCTAATAAACATACCCGCGGGTTTTTTAGACGTTTACCACCGTGTGGTTATTGTTTTTTGGAGATAAATGTTGGTCTCATTGATGAAATCTTACAATTGTGGCAGTTGAATCAGTTTGAATGAAAAGTGAAGCTGTGAGAAGGAGGAGGAGAGGAGGTGCAGTGCTGCGGAGCTCTGTAGTCTATGTGCACAAATCACCACATTTACATCAATAAATAACTGTTTTACAATGAACTGACCAGTCTGCATATATTTTTAATTTATTTTATGAAGTTATATTACATGTTACATGGTTACAGTAGCCTACATGGCAAAGACTACTCTATACCATCTTTGGTTAGGGTGAGACTAGGTCATGGGTACATTTCATTACACAATGTAGACTGGTCAGATGCAGACTGGAGATCTGGCAATTTGCCTACTGCAGATTTAGCTTTTGTTTGCATGCTACATTTTGGCCAAATCAGTATAGGTACTAGTAGTAGACATCGTCATGGTAACACAATGCTGAGGGAGTGGTTCATTTGCATTTAAAGGGAGGGGCCACTGAAACAGACCGTTTTGCACAGCCCTGTTTTTGAGAATGCTGTGATGTTTGATCTTTGGGGTATTTTGACCGAAGCACGTCACAGACATGTCTTTAAGACACCCAGGAACTGTTTTAGTTGGTGCAAAAAGGAGCATAATAGGTCCCCTTTAAGACTAGTTTTAAAAATGGACAGTGAGGAGGCCTACGTCCGTTCTCGTCTCGTCAACGAAAACTCACACGTCTCGTCATGTTTTCGTCATCAGAGAGCCGTGTTTATCTCGTCACCGTCTCGTTATCGTCATGAAAAGAAAAGGGGCGTCAACGAAATAATTTCGTCATCGTTAACGAAAACAACACTGGTTCTCTTTTTATTTGGAAAAGTACCGAAAAACATGTTGGTACCGGTACCAAAATGTTGGTATCGTGACAACACTAACACACACTTAAAACACACACACACAGACACACACACACACACACACACCCCCAGTGAGCTGCAGTAACGTGTTGTTGTGTTTCCTCCTCCAGGCCATGAGGTTTCCTCCTAAAGCCTACAACAAGGACCTGGAGTCAGCAGAGGTAACACACTCACACACTCACACACACACACACACACACACACACACACACACACACACACACACACACACACACACACACTCTCACACACACACTCTCACACACACTTTCCAATGTTTAAAACTCACCCTGTGTGTGTGTGTGTGTGTGTGTGTGTGTGTGTGTGGTGCGTTCAGGAGCGTCGGGAGCGTGAGCAGCAGGACCTGGAGTTCGCTAAAGAAATGGCTGAAGACGACGACGACAGCTTCCCATGATCCTCTCTGCTCACACAGGAAGTTACTGTGCGTGTGCGCGTGTGTGTTGGCACGCCGATGTTAGTAGATCACTTATTATTACCCACAACCCCCCCCCCCCCCCCCCCCCCTCCTCCTCCTCTGACGTGTACTCTGCTGTGTTTCAGACCCGTTTGTTCTTCTCTCACTAATAAAAAAAACTCTGACTTTGTTTACACCCGAGCCTGTTGCAGTCTGGGTAATGGATGATGCTGCTGCTGCGTTACCGTGGCAACGCCTATTTGAAAATCTACATTTTTTTAGGCCTTAAAAAGTCTTAAATTCATTGAGTTCAAGTCTCAAATAATTTAGTCAGGTCTTGATTTTCTAACCTCAGATGCTCAATAAAATTCTTCTTTACAACTACAACCCTCAGGAAAACCGCATGGGAATGCTGTTATTTTCACATGGGAAAGATGTGGTTTTGGTCCAATTTCATGTGAATCCCCATGTGAACCGACAGTATTTTCCACATGTGTCACAAACGTGTGGAAGAAAATAGGTTAACGAGTCCCAACAAGCAGCTTCTTGCAGCCAGCTCATTTTGTTTGTCATGATAAAGGTCTTAAATTTAACCTTTAAAGGTCTAAAACTCTTACGCCAGGAAAACACTGGGAACGGCCGCGACGCGACACGGCTTCACTGTTTGTTTGTTGCAGCTGCAGCTTCACCTTGTCAAGCTGCAGTAAATTAGTGACTTTATGCATCTCAACACATTTTTACATCCTTCCTGTTAAAGTGGATTGACAGAACCTTTTTCACAGGTAATGTGCTGACTATGTAGGTTTGCAAGTGCAGACTATATTATATTAAATGGTATCAATTAACTGTTTAACTACACGCAGGGTATCCGCGGGGTCTTGAATAGTATTAAAAGGTGATAAATCAATTTGGGGAAAATGAACACCCTTAAAAAGTATTAAAAATCTTTTCACGACTTTATAAAGTCTTAAATTTTGAAGGTATTTTTTCAGAAGTAGCTGTCCAAGAGTTTGAGACCTAAAAAACATTGTGAAAGTGTGTGAATTTATTCATTTTATTAAAAAACAAAGATGAACCGGTGCATAAAAAAAGAAAAGAAGATTGTTTTTTGAGAGTGGAGCAATGTTTTTTTTTTTTGATAAACTTTGCCTTATCCCAGCCTATTTTGATTTCTGTTGTATCATAGTGGTCTATAGTCTTTATCACAAACTAGAACTGTTTCGTTAAAAGTGTCACTGGTGAGAAGGTCTTGAAAAAGTCTTAAAGGTTTTAGAATGAACTTCAGGATTCCTGTATAAACCCTGTTTGAGTCGGTGAAACCTGCAGAAACTCTGTAAAAGAAACGTGACGGACAGAAACAAAGGAAGTTTTGTTAGTGAAGTTGTTTAAGTGGCTGTTGGACGGCGAGCCGGGCTGAGGACGAGCCGTCACAAACATCAGACTGAATGTGAAATAAATTCAAAACAATCACAACTCCAGTTCCTTTCACACATTAACACTCTGCTCTTAGTGGAAGCTGCTTCACTACTACACATCTCTATCCTCTCAAGTAAAGCTCATGCTGCTCAAATCCAAGTGGCCACAAGTGCAACAGGTGAAAGTTAATTAAAGGGTTCCTACGCAAGTATGGAAAGTATGAAATCTGATTTTATACATTTCCAGGTCTGGGAAATGGAGACTATTGTATGGAAATATATTTATCTTAATACTTATCTGAAGTTATTTGGGTTAATTATTCTGTATGTGCTATTGTACCTATAGCTACAATTAACTGGAAATTATTTGGTGACATAATGGCATACACATTCAGAATAATGAAAACAAATGAATAATTGCTTATTATGCACATCTATTCACTTAAATGTCACAAATGATTTGACCCCCCCCCCCAAGAAGTCTGGGAAAAGTATGGAATTTGGACATTTCAATGTGTAGGAATAGGAACCTTGTAATTAAACATAAGAACATGGATTGTGTTCACTGATGTGTGTTGAACAGAATTCCTAAACATCTGTCCAGTCTGTCCAACATGTGGATGAAGATGAAACGTCAGCGATGCAGATGAAGAGGAAGAGGAAGCTGCAGGATGTGGAGCCTCATAGAGAATTAAAACTAAACCTTCAGAAATCAAGAAGCACATGAATAAGACTAATTATGAAAACAAGAAATATATACAGTACAGCTCTGGAAAAATCTAAGAGAGCACTCCCAGAATGATCATTTTCTCTGCTTTTACTATTTATAGCTGTGTGTTTGAGTTACATTACATTTAAAAAATGTGTTTTATTCTATCAACTGTCGACAACATTTCTCCTAAAATTGAAATAAAAATCTTGTCATTTAGAGCTTTTATTGGCTAATGACTAAACTAGTCTAAATAACAAACGTGTGTTGATATTTATTCCTAAATGTTTAATCCCAGTAGTGGTTTTTATTAGTTAGTTGAATCAGTCTGATGGATCAACGCTCATTGATCTTCCTCCGCTGGGACTCGTCTTCTTCGTCACCTGGGATGCTGTTGCCAGGGTGACGAAGGTGTGTGGGCGTCGTCATGGTAACCTGTATTACCTGGCTCAGGTAAGTGTGGGGTTTCCCTCGGTGACTCATGGTTTTAACCCTTTAACCCTGGACAGTGGCGTGCACAGGGGGGGGGGCAGGGGGGGGGGCGGTCGCCCCCCCTCGTGGCCCAATTGTTGAAAAACGCGTGCTAAAGTGCCCCCTGGGAGCCAAAACGCGCATTAAAGTGCCCTCTTGGAAGCCAAAACATGTGTTAAAGTGCCTTCTAGGAGCCAAAACGTGTGCTTAAGTGCCCTCATGGTAGCCAAAACGTGTGCTCAAGTGCCCTCTAGGAGCCAAAACGTGTGCTTAAGTGCCCTCATGGGAGCCAAAACGTGTGCTAAAGTGCCCTCTAGGAGCCAAAACGTGTGCTTAAGTGCCCTCCAGGAGCCAAAACGTGTGCTCAAGTGCCCTCTAGGAGCCAAAACGTGTGCTTAAGTGCCCTCATGGGAGCCAAAATGTGTGCTTAAGTGCCCTCCAGGAGCCAAAACGTGTGCTCAAGTGCCCTCTAGGAGCCAAAACGTGTGCTTAAGTGCCCTCCAGGAGCCAAAACGTGTGCTAAAGTGCCCTCTAGGAGCCAAAACGTGTGCTTAAGTGCCCTCCAGGAGCCAAAACGTGTGCTCAAGTGCCCTCCAGGAGCCAAAACGTGTGCTCAAGTGCCCTCTAGGAGCCAAAACGTGTGCTTAAGTGCCCTCATGGGAGCCAAAATGTGTGCTTAAGTGCCCTCATGGGAGCCAAAACGTGTGCTAAAGTGCCCTCTAGGAGCCAAAACGTGTGCTTAAGTGCCCTCATGGGAGCCAAAACGTGTGCTAAAGTGCCCTCTAGGAGCCAAAACGTGTGCTTAAGTGCCCTTTAGGAGCCAAAACGTGTGCTTAAGTGCCCTCATGGGAGCCAAAACGTGTGCTAAAGTGCCCTCTAGGAGCCAAAACGTGTGCTCAAGTGCCCTCTAGGAGCCAAAACGTGTGCTTAAGTGCCCTCATGGGAGCCAAAACACGTGCTAAAGTGCCCTCATGGGAGCCAAAATGTGTGCTTAAGTGCCCTCCAGGAGCCAAAACGTGTGCTCAAGTGCCCTCTAGGAGCCAAAACGTGTGCTTAAGTGCCCTCATGGGAGCCAAAACGTGTGCTAAAGTGCCCTCTAGGAGCCAAAACGTGTGCTTAAGTGCCCTCATGGCAGCCAAAACGTGTGCTTAAGTGCCCTCATGGCAGCCAAAACGTGTGCTTAAGTGCCCTCATGGCAGCCAAAACGTGTGCTTAAGTGCCCTCATGGCAGCCAAAACACGTGCTAAAGTGCCCTTTAGGAGCCAAAACACGTGCTAAAGTGCCCTCATGGGAGCCAAAATGTGTGCTTAAGTGCCCTCCAGGAGCCAAAACGTGTGCTTAAGTGCCCTCATGGCAGCCAAAACGTGTGCTTAAGTGCCCTCATGGCAGCCAAAACACGTGCTAAAGTGCCCTTTAGGAGCCAAAACACGTGCTAAAGTGCCCTCATGGGAGCCAAAATGTGTGCTAAAGTGCCCTCTAGGAGCCAAAACGTGTGCTAAAGTGCCCTCTACGAGCCAAAATGTGTGCTTAAGTGCCCTCATGGCAGCCAAAACACGTGCTAAAGTGCCCTTTAGGAGCCAAAACACGTGCTAAAGTGCCCTCATGGGAGCCAAAATGTGTGCTAAAGTGCCCTCTAGGAGCCAAAACACGTGCTAAAGTGCCCTTTAGGAGCCAAAACACGTGCTAAAGTGCCCTCATGGGAGCCAAAATGTGTGCTTAAGTGCCCTCTAGGAGCCAAAACGTGTGCTTAAGTGCCCTCATGGCAGCCAAAACGTGTGCTTAAGTGCCCTCATGGCAGCCAAAACGTGTGCTTAAGTGCCCTCATGGCAGCCAAAACGTGTGCTTAAGTGCCCTCATGGCAGCCAAAACACGTGCTAAAGTGCCCTTTAGGAGCCAAAACACGTGCTAAAGTGCCCTCATGGGAGCCAAAATGTGTGCTAAAGTGCCCTCTAGGAGCCAAAACACGTGCTAAAGTGCCCTTTAGGAGCCAAAACACGTGCTAAAGTGCCCTCATGGGAGCCAAAATGTGTGCTTAAGTGCCCTCTAGGAGCCAAAACGTGTGCTTAAGTGCCCTCATGGCAGCCAAAACGTGTGCTTAAGTGCCCTCATGGCAGCCAAAACACGTGCTAAAGTGCCCTTTAGGAGCCAAAACACGTGCTAAAGTGCCCTCATGGGAGCCAAAATGTGTGCTAAAGTGCCCTCTAGGAGCCAAAACGTGTGCTAAAGTGCCCTCTAGGAGCCAAAATGTGTGCTTAAGTGCCCTCATGGCAGCCAAAACACGTGCTAAAGTGCCCTTTAGGAGCCAAAACACGTGCTAAAGTGCCCTCATGGGAGCCAAAATGTGTGCTAAAGTGCCCTCTAGGAGCCAAAACACGTGCTAAAGTGCCCTTTAGGAGCCAAAACACGTGCTAAAGTGCCCTCATGGGAGCCAAAATGTGTGCTTAAGTGCCCTCTAGGAGCCAAAACGTGTGCTTAAGTGCCCTCATGGCAGCCAAAACGTGTGCTTAAGTGCCCTCATGGCAGCCAAAACGTGTGCTTAAGTGCCCTCATGGCAGCCAAAACGTGTGCTTAAGTGCCCTCATGGCAGCCAAAACGTGTGCTAAAGTGCCCTTTAGGAGCCAAAACACGTGCTAAAGTGCCCTCATGGGAGCCAAAATGTGTGCTAAAGTGCCCTCTAGGAGCCAAAACGTGTGCTAAAGTGCCCTCTAGGAGCCAAAATGTGTGCTAAAGTGCCCTCTAGGAGCCAAAACGTGTGCTAAAGTGCCCGTTTGGAAGCCAAAACACGTGTTAAAGTCTCTCTTGGAAGCCAAAACACGTGATAAAGTGTCCTCTTGGGGGCCAAAACACATACAACAGGCCAAATCGACGTTAAAAAAGGCCAAATTTTTTTCGCCGGCGACCTTGTCACTACAGTCTCACTCTTGTCATTTTCTGAAACTTGGCAGCCCTGAAAGTGCCCTCTAGAAGCCACATCTAGGAGCCAAAACGCGTGCTAAAGTGCCCTCTTCAGTGGTGAGGACGTGCTATTATGTGCCCTTTTTTTTCCTTTTCGCCCCTGCCCTTCAAAAAGTCTGTGCACGCCACTGACCCTGGATGTCTTCACTGTGATCTGTTTTAATCTGTTACACGTTGACTTCAGTTTGATATTGACTCTATTGATCCCACAGCTGACGACCTGATTGGTCGACTCGGCAGTAACCAATAATCAGCTGACGACCTGATTGGTCGACTCGGCAGTAACCAATCAGCTGTACCCGTGATATTGATTAGTTCACATGTTTATCTGTTCATGATCAGTTTAGAGACAAACTACAACAATATAAACTGTTAAAGACAAAGTCGTTGATCAAACTGGTTCATTTCTCTGGAGTCTTAATTTACGATCAATATCAACACCAATAACATAATAATTGGTGTTGATATTGTATATATATATTATCATTATATAATAATATATATATAGTATCATTATTAATATGAACATCAAGTGAACAACAGCTGCTGTTGCTATTGATTATTGATCATTTGTACAAACACAACAGAAAGATGAGACGTGATGGAGGAGAAGGAGCTCACGCACGATAATCATTAATCAATATCGATGGACTTTTCCAAATAATTTAGATAACAGATCAATAATTCACTGGCTACAGATATTGATCATTATGACGTCACTGCTCAGGTTTATATAAACTTTATTTATCATCAAATAGTCTGAACAAGTGAAAAAGGAACAAAAAAACAAAGCGACAGCCGTTCCCAAGACATCAAAATATTAAAATAAATCATACATAGTAGATAAATCATATAAGAAATATAGAAATGACAAAATAAATAAGTGAATGAATAAAAAAAATGGGTCTAACAAAGAAATACATTATAAAAAGGAAATTAAAAAAGAATAGGGCAAGTTAAATGGCAGACAAGTTCACTGACTGTAATTTGAATAAAGTTCAATAGCTGATAAACATTTCAACATGTGACAGAGACTCAATATATATTTGTAATTCAATTATGAATAATGGGAATGAAGGAGTTAAGTTGCCTTGGACATTTTGACTTTATGTTTATGGAATTCACCTCCTAATATGAAGATGTTAATTATGTTAAATGTATTATTGTGAGAGAAGGAGCTAAAAATAATCATTTTCCCATCAAAGTGAAACCGAACTGTAGTTCTTAGCGAAAATAAAGTTTTCCAAATCTTCCCAAAAGGTGATTTAAAAAAATGGGCACTTCTAAAATAAATGGATGATACTTCTCTATCTGTTTTACAAAAGGTGCAGCAGCTGTCATCACTGTCAGAACGTTTGGAGACGTAGCTGTGCATTAGTAGGATATAGTAGATGTTGTTTGAGATGAAGCCTAATTCTCTCATTTTGTTAGAAATTAAAAATGTAAATGGAACAAGCCGAGCTCTACTCCAGTTTCTTCATCTCTCTCAGTCAACATATAATTCAAAGTGCTTTATAATGGGGCTGAAAGAAAAAAACTAAACTGGACTAATAAAAAAAAAGTTAAAAATAGGCTACAAAGAAAAGGGTCAACAGTAAAAGAATTAAATGAAATGGCATAAATATTAGTAAAACGGTAAAAACACAAAGAGAATGATAAAAAAGGATTGAATAAAGACAGAAATAGTAAAACTACGCTGTGATTTACTTATCTGAGCTGGTTTTCCCTGTTAAAGGGTTTTTTCCTCAGGAGGACTTCCTCCTCAGTGGATGTGAGGGTCTATAAGGACAGAGGATGTTGTTATTATGGGATGTAGCTAAAGCCCTGGTGGTAAAAACGGGCTATAGCTACTAATAAAACTGCCTTGTCTTGTCTTCATATCATTGAAGAGGGAATTCCAGTTATGTCATTTTCCTTCTGCTATAAAAACCAGATGTTTTTCTAGTTGGGACATTTCAGACTGACCGTGGGAACGGAGCTGTGACGTCACCGACGGTGTTATAATAATGACGTTTAATGAGTTTCATCAGTGTGACTGGCGGTGAATCAGCGGGAAAGAGGTTTTCTTTTATTGTGAAACTCTGACGTCATCGCGTCGAACGTCCTGACGCTCATTCACAAAAACCAAAAACCAAAAACCTGACTCAGCTGGACACAACCAACAAAAACACTTCCTCCTCCAACACCTGGCTCCACACCTGGCTCCACATCAGGCCTGGAGACTGTCGATGGTCCAACATCTGGGTCCAGTCCGGCGCGCGCGCTGCTTCCGGTCGGATGAGGAAACGGACGTGTTGCGTTCACGGTCCCGCTGAGTCACAGGAGTCCAGGATTTCTCAAAGACACTGAACGTGACGACACTAAATAAACCATACCATAGTAGGCTACTACTAGGATACACACGTGCACGCACGCGCACGCACAGATATTTATGGGACAAAAATATAAATATAATGAAAAGACTAAAAAGAAAAAGAAAAAACTCATTAAACCTTTTTTATTTATTTTATTATTATTATTTTTTTAATTGCAGTGACTTGAAATCGACTCTTTAGCTTTTTTTTTTTTGCCAAAAATTCAACCAGCCTGGCTGTGAAATAAATAAATAAATAAATAAATAAATGTTAGCCTATTCACAACAACTAAAAGAAGTTATTAATAATGATAACAACACTATAGCAAGAGGCACACAGCTACACAGCTACACAGCTACACACGCTGCTGCTGCTGCACCGTTAGTGTTCAGCATCTGTAGGCTACAACCCTTCACACACACACACACACACACACACACACACACACACACACACACACACACACACACACACACACACACACACACACACACACACACACACACATTAACAACCCCAGGCAGAGCACATAACACGGTGTGAAGTGTTAATTAACGTTTATGTCGCCGTTTATGAATCATTCTTCAGACTTTGATAATAATTAGATACTAATTAGTTTGTAATTAACAACACATTTAATCAAGGGAAGTATTTTATGACCAGAGCAGTCAAAAAAAGAAAAACTAAGTTGAATTCATTATTTGGTCAGCTGTCCCTCTGTCCCTCTCAGCGGCAGCTTGGTCCGGTACAATACAACTCAACTCACCGGTCTTTGCACCTCTTGGTTCAGGACATGTTGTTATTCATCTGACTAACTTTCACTCAGAGGACCAACATTAATATAACCCCCCCCCCCCCCCCCCCCCCCCCCTCACCCTCCTCCCCTCTGGCCGGAGCTTCACACAACTGTCCTGCAGAACAACGCGCTTCTTTATTCAACCTTTAAATAAAAAACTCTTTTACAAGCCTGAAGAAAAGCAGCGACAAGATAGAAGAGCTTCGTCCCTCTGGTGACAGCTCTAAACATCTAAACGTCATGGTTTTGGTTTATATTGTAGCCTACTATAGCCTATTTATGTATTTTTCTGGTGCTGCACATGTGTCGGTGTTTTTGTCTGAACAGAAGAGTGAAAATGAGTTTCCCCTCGAGGACAATCATTTAAATCATGAATGTGAATGTGAATCGGACCTGCGGATCAGCTGCTGTTTCCTTTTTATTTCTCTCTCTCTCTCCATCGCGCATTCTCCAGAGCTACATAGAATAATTCACACAAGGGGCTCTAGTTTCGTCGACCAGGTGAAGTCTGTGATCAGCGCAGCTTCGCCACGCCAACAGGGTGTGGCCCAGGTCCATTTCGCAAGATTCGTGGGCCGCGCAGTCAGACTTAGACCAGCGTAAACCCTCCCCTCGTCCCTCCCACCGGCGCAAACGGCGAAGAGGGAGGAGAGAGGGCGGGAGGAAGACAGGAGGAGGAGAGAAAGGCGTGGAGTGGGTTTGACACAGCTGAGTCAGATCTTCACCAATCAAAGGAGCTCCTCTCCTCACCTTTAACTGCGCGGAGGGCGATGCGCGCTGCAAGTTTGTCATTTTATACTTGGACTGGACGGAGGAGACAGCGACGCCAGAGGCCGAACCTCTCCCCGGAGGAAACAGCTGTTTCCCCGGAGGTCCGAGCTCAGAGTGACCAATAATGAGTTTACTAATATACTTAACCAGGATTGATCTGATACACTGAGAACCCCTACGCAATCTAAGAAACAACAACTAATAAACTAATAAAGAAACTCACATTTATTCAAACCCTGTGTATAAGATCAGAGGTGTAGGCTACACTAATCACAACATAAACACACACCATGTGGATGAAATCAGCAAGGACGCGCTCTCTCTCTCTCCCTCTCCCTCTCTCTCTCTCTCTCTCTCTCTCTCTCTCTCTGTCCGTCTCTTTTTTTCTCTTTTTTTTCTGTGATAGAGATGCTGAGTAGGCCTACTGTAGTAGGCTATATACTGACTATCTGATAGCGAGGCTGTTGTGGTGGACTAAGAGAGATAATGATTTGTGTTTTGTTTTTCATTACGGCTGCGTGATGCGGTCGCACGTGCTTATGAATTAATAAGTAAATAAATAAATAAAGCGATCATCACAAGGGCAGAGTGGTATCTCAACACGGCAGTGACATGCAGTCATCCACCCTCAGTCCTGCTTGGGACATCCACAGCTGCTTTTCAGTGCCAGTTCGTCCCTGCTGTGTTAATTCAGGTGGAGTTTCCATTACGCACCGACAGCCTTTGATCTCTGCTTTGATCTGACGTCAGATGTGACGGGACAATCTATAGGCTATAGATATAAATTCACGTGTTGATTCCGTTAGTTGCATTAAATAGTGGTTATTGTGGATATTTATTGCATTGAAATGTGCCTGGAACTGTGGAGATCTGCCTGTGGTCTTGGTGACGTGTGTGCACTGCAGGTCAGTCAGCCAAACTTGCACTGCACCTGCTGCGCTCCGCGCTGCGCTGAGACTAGACCTGGTTGGAGGTGGCGAGCTTTCAGCGCAACTTCGGCGGGACATTTTCGGACGAAACTTCCACTGCACCAAGCTGAATCTGTGACGCCTCCCCCTGCTGCGCCGCCACGCCTATCTCAGCGCAGCGCGATCTACAAATCTCCCAATCTGACTTTGCGCTAGGCTGCGCTGGTCGAAACTTGCATTAGACCGGCTGCGCTACCTTGCGCCACCTGCGCTGCGCCAGCAAACTAGGGCCCAAGGTGTTTGCTTGCTGACTATTTAGATTAAAATGTGTAAAATGTTTAATTTAGAACATATAGTTAAATGATAGAGGGATTAGATCAGTTTATACTTCTTCCTCCTCTTCGCTCATGTGAACTGTGTTGCTTATGAGATGGTACTGTTTTTGTGTAGATACATTTTTGCTGTTCACTTATTTCCTTATTATATTATTATTTTATCTTATTATTATTATTATTATTTTACATTGTCGTTTACATGATCGAAATAAAGATATCAATCAATCAGTGCCAGTAGATCGTCGCGGACTCTAATGGGAGTGGGCTACATTACATTATTGTGTGTGTGTGTGTGTGTGTGTGTGTGTGTGTGTGTGTGTGTGTGTGTGTGTGTGTGTGTGTGTGTGTGTGTGTGTGTACTGTCATTGAACTATAATCTGGTACATTTACATGTTTTTTATCAATAGTCAGTTCCTCTAAAATAAAAACTAAACTCAAACTGATTCATCACTGGTTGAACTCACTAAAACTAAACTGGAGTAAAAAAAGAAAGAAAAAGCAAACCTTAAAACTAGATTAAAATGAAAACTAAAGAAAACCTTAAAACTATAATAGTCTTTACACACACACACACACACACACACACACACACACACACACACACACACACACACACACACACACACACACACACACACACACACACACACACGGGTTCGCTGTGATGCAGAGAAACTAATCACTGATCAATAATCTATTGTAGGCTATTGGGCAGGCTTTTATTTTGATAGGACAGTGTAGAAACTGGATGGAACCGTGTGTGTGTGTGTGTGTGTGTGTGTGTGTGTGTGTGTGTGTGTGTGTGTGTGTGTGTGTGTGTGTGTGTGTGTGTGTGTGTACGACCACTGGACTGGACAACAACACACACCTGAGCCTTCACCTGTGTGACGTCACGGCCTCTGCAGCTCCACGTCACGCCTCTTCTCTCTCCTCTCCTCTTCTCTTCTCTCCTCTTTTCTTTTCTTTTCTTCCGTGTTTTTCCGTCCCGTGCTGTCTGTGTGTGTCTGTGTGTGTGACGCAACAAGTTTCTGAAGCTTCGACACTTGGGAAATTATGGGATGACTCCTCCGCGCTGAGCAGCAGCGTCACAGAGAGAGAGGGGAAACACCGCGCGCGCTGCCACTATAAAGACAAGGCGCGAAAAGAAATGGAAGAACAAGAAGAAGAAGAAGAAGAAGAAGAGACACGGAGCCGCCATGACAGACACACACACCGGGACAGGTGAGAGAGCTGCGTGTGTGTGTGTGTGTGTGTGTGTGTGTGTGTGTGTGTGTGTGTGTGTGTGTGTGTGTGTGTGTGTGTGTGTGTGTGTACCTGTAGCACATCTGGTTTAACAGCTGTTACAGAGGGAGACTCTTATTTTGATAGTAGCCTACTTCCTGTTCGGTGATTGATTTGTTGCATGTTTGTTTTATAAATGATAACTGATCAATAATCAATACATTATTATGATTTACAGTCGGTATTAACCGGTAATAACTGATCTATGATCATTAGTTAAAGGGATAGTTCAGCATTTAGTAAAACTGGCCCATTGCCATAATCCCTATAGACCAGAGCGGCTTTTTTTATGCAAATGAGAATGACTGATGCATCCTGGGTAATTTAGGGGCAGCATTGTAAAGTTCAGCCTAACTGGCTTATTGACAAACTAACTAACACAAAGTTGTCTATTAACAGGCTGTTTCCAGACAACACTGAGCCAAAACCTCCCGGTGATTCCACCAAATACGTGTAGATGTCTGGGTCAGACATTTCTGACTGTGTGGAGTCATTGATCACTGTGGGAGGCTAAAGGAGCATACCGTAGATTCATTCATTGTAGTTTTTCAAGATAGCGTGAACAGTGGGTTTCATAGAGGGTGTCTAAATAATGATGAGACATAGTGCTACAAAAGAAACACAAAATAAAACATTCAGATTGATTGTTAGTTAGTCTACGCTCCATCAAAACACAAAAAGCCACTGAGTGCAATTACCCAGGATGCATCAGTCATTCTCATTTGCATAAAAATGCCACTCTGGTCTATAGTCATAGCAGTAGGTTCGTTACCTTTAATTGTCGGTGCAAGCTGTTTTTAGAACGGCAGAGCAGAGCCGTGAGCTGCTCAGAGCTACGCTACGGAGGCTCATTATGGGATTTCTTGGTTTCCCTCATCATCAAACTCATCAAATACACAATCCAACAACTCCACAACGCTCTGGTGGACAAGTTGTGAGCTGCACATTCACCACGCTATGAGATAATAACACAACGTTACCACACAGAGTTGTTTTAGAGGGAAATACAGAGACTGTTGATGAAAAACTGTCCCTGAAGGCAACACGCATCAGCGGTTTTACATGAATTTTCCTGGAGATGGAGACATTAGATGTTTTAAAGGGCTGGTGACAGTATTTTCTTATTTACAGAGTGATACAAAGAGATATCCACAATCCTCCTCTGGAAAAACTAAAGACTCTAAATATGTCAACACAATAAAACAAAGTAGTTTTATCCATTGGTCAGATTTCTGTTCTGGAGATGTATGCAAATGAGCGCATATTTAATTAGATGTTGCCTCATTTACATCAAATCTGACCAAACTTGTAATAGAAAAAACAACTGTCAGTGATGATTGATCCTGACTCTCTCTCTCTCTCTCCTCAGCTGTTGCTCTGCTGAGCTACTTCCTGTTTACAGCGGCGCTGGTTGCCACGGCGCCCGTTGCCACGGCGCCCGGCAGCGTGGACGGCCCCTCCCTGCGGGCGGCGGCCGAGCGAGCCAAGACGCTGGTGGAGAAAATCCTGAAGGAACTTCCTGTGGTTCACCACGCTGTCGTCAACACCGAGGTAAGCTGCCGTCTGATTGGCCGCCGCTGCAGCCGCTGCGCTCCCATTGGCCGCTGCAGCCACGCTTACAGATATCTACAATTCAGTTGCAGATATCCACTATGTGAATTACAGATATCTGTAACTGAATTACCACTAGTACTAATTCCAGTTACAGATATCTACACTTTCATTCTGACTAGTCATAATTCCAGTTACAGATATCTTTAATTCACCTCAGTTACAGATATCTACATGTCCCTGTTCAGATTTCTGTAATTTAGGTTTGACTAGACAAAATGAAGTTGTAGACTGGTCTCAAACCTGGAATTAGTACTAGTAGAATCTGATGAAGAGACCGGCAAGTGGATTTAAAGCAGATATCAGCTTCACGGCCGTTTCGGCTAATGCTGCGTTCAAGGCAGGCTTTTGAAACCGTAAGTTACAGCTTCAAGTCACAACTACGACTTGGTAGCGTTCCAGGTAACCCGTAGCTCGTGTTTTTACCATCCTGTTGTCTGTGAAAGTTCCCTATAACGGCCACTCGTAACTTCCGACCCGTGAACTCGTACCAGATCGAACTGGTATGACTTCACAGGAAGGAAAAACACAAAGTACGAGTTTCTTTGAACGCACCATGAGTTAGCAGCCCCCGCCCTTGTCAGGCATCAATTGGTCCTCGTGCTACGTCACCACATTCACGCGCATCCCTTGGCTGCACACACAGCCCTTCATGCCGTTCTCTCTCCTCATTGGATAACACTTGTATCCCACAAGGAAAATTTTCTCCTCGGGTTACAGCAGAGCAGAGTGACGGAGAGACTCGTGTTTAGGCTGAAATACTTCATGTAAGTGATTGCTGACGGAAAATAGGACTATTTAGGACTTATATTAACAAAAACATTCCACTGATATCTGCTTTAACATTTAAAAGCTAAGTTTGACTCTCCAGAATTAACATTGTAGATATAACTACATTTTGAATAGTTGGATTTTTTATTCAAGATATCTGTGATTCAGTTTTGCCTCTCCACCTAAATAAGTTTTTACATATTTTACAGACAGAGTCATAAAAAGATTTAAGTTCCACATAAAATAAATGTATTTACCCAACAGACACAGCAGTTGAGCTGGAAGCAGCAGGAAGAGACGTGTCACCGGGGCTGGAAGTTAAACTAGTCAAAACTTAATTACAGATATCTGAACAGGGACATGTAGATATCTGTAATTGAGGTGAATTAAAGATATCTAGAACTGGAATTATGACTAGTCAGAATCAAACTGTAGATATCTCAAACTGGAATTAGTACTAGTGGTAATTCAGTTACAGATATCTGTAATTCACATAGTGGATATCTGCAACTGAACTGTAGATATCTGTAATGACAAACCCCATACACATGAATGGTTACAGTGAAGGAAGAACGTAGTTGTGGATCTGAAATGTTCTTTTTGACAAGAGGTAAAACTGAATTACAGAGATCTACAACACATCTAGTCTGGCTGTTAAATGTTAAAATGGCTTGTTGCCATAGTGCTGCAGCCGCCGCGCTCCCATTGGCCGCTGCTGCAGCCGCCGCGTTCCCATTGGCCGCTGGTGTCAGGTGTTCAGGTGTTAACAGCGTGTCTTTGCCCCCAGGGTTTGACCTTCGACCCCTCCCCCGAGGCGCCCGACCTGCAGCTGATGGTGACATCACTGGGAGTCCCCGCCCCCCCCGCCATCAAGCAGCTGTCGGAGCTCTTCACTCTGGTAGGACCAGCTTCCTCATCTCATCTCATCTCATGTGTGATTTGTTTTTAACTCTATCCACAAGTTTCTGATTGCATCTACGGTCAAAACCAGAAGCTGGTTTTGTATTTCCGGTGGAATTGTAGCCTACGTTTACGTTTCCATGGTTTTCAGTCGTTGTCATAGTTTTTTTTTTGTATTTATATAATGCAATACAGGTGATAAACAATACAAGTGTAAAAGTGTGTAAGACAGGGGTGAAAAACAAACATATATAGCAACACAGGACAAGACAATACGCAGTGATAACTATTATAACCAATCAAATGAAATAACAAAAAAACGAAGCAGCATAACAATAGTAAATAAATAATTAAATAGGTAATAAATAATATTGATATACTGCCAGCCCATAGTCGTTGTCATAGTTACAGTAAACGCATCATGGATCTATTAACGCTGGTTGTTAACACGGATGATGTCAGTCTGTGTGGTGTCCACTGTTAGAAGCTGCTGTGATGATCCATGCCTTCTACACATTTACATACCGCGACGACCGAAACCATGGAAACGTAAACATAAAATTACACCGGAAGAGCAAAACCGGCTTCTGTTTTTGACGTTCGGAATGAGGTGGATAATCAATTTACTAGGGGTGTGACGAGATCGAGATTAAACTCGACGATATTTCTCATAGATTGAAAAAAAACTCTACTCGACTCGGTTTCTTTTCAATCACAGCTGAGTTCTTCATCGTTCCTCCTCAGTGGAAACATCCCAGAGGAAACACTGCACATAATGTTGTTTGCACTTAATTGTATTTATTTTATTTTAACTTTTATACATTTTAGTTTTAGTTTCAATTTGTGGAAGAAGAAGTTTATTAAAAGCTCATGCTGACATCATGTGTGTAAAGAGTTATAATAAAACATTTACAAATGCACGTGCAGCTCGGTTAAAGCAGAAGTAAGTGATCCGGTGGTTTTGGCTAATGCTGCGTTCCAGGCAGGCTTTTGAAACCGTAAATTACAGCTTCAAGTCACAACTTACGACTTTGTAGCGTTCCAGGCAACCCACTCGTGTTTCTCCGACCTGTTTTACCGGTGAAAGTCACTATAACGGCCACTCGTAACTTCTGACCCGTGAACTCGTACCAGATCGAACTGGTACCACTTCACAGGTCGGAAAAATATGAGTTTCCTTGAACGCACCATAACAGTCCTCGTCCCTACGTCACCACATTCACGGCGTTCCTTGGCTGCACACACAGCCCTGCATGCCGTTCTCTCTCCTCATTGGATAAAAACTGTAGGATACGATAAATGTTTTCTCCTGGGCTCAGAGCAGAGCAGAGTGACTGACAGACCCGTGTTTCAGTCCAAACACTCTATAGAAGTGATTGCTGTCGGAAGATATAACTATTTAAGACTTATATTAACACAAATATATCACTCACTTCTGCTTTAAATAAAGTCTGTTGGTCCAGTCAGATGTTTTGTCATTGTAGTTTTATTAAAGGGACAACCAGGAGTTTTGTAAAAGCGAAGTGTTTCCTCACTACATTTATGAGCCTCCGCACCGTGAAATTCTTTGACCGGTGCAAGACAGACTCATGTTTTCATTCATCAAGAATTAAAGTCAATTTACAAATGTAACATACATTAAACATAAAAAACATAAAAAAAGAGTCATAGGCTATGTGATGATGTCATACGTGATGATGTCATACGTGTGTGTGTGTGTGTGTCCTCCAGGAGGAGTGTGTGCGGCGGATGCTGGCCGGCGGCCGGCTGTACCAGGGGCTGATGGGAGTTCTGTCGCAGCGCGTGGACGGGCTGACGGCGCTGAGCGCTGACGTCAGAGACCTGCTGACGCACCTGGGGAAGGTAACGCCCACACTGATGACATCACAGCACACACACACACACACTGGTGACATCACAGCACACGCACACTGATGACATCACAGCCATGGGCGTGGTAGTGGGGGAAGGGGACTTACTACCCAGGGCCCGAGTGGGGGGAGGGCCCATGAAAATCCTGAAATTATAATTTTTTTGTGTGATGTTTTTATTTTGAATGAATTGCCCCCCCCCCCCCCCCCAATTAATTGGTGTCATAATTTATTTCAAATATATTAATAACATCAACTGAGAGAATGAACTCTGTGTCAAAGTCCTCCCGACATATTGGATGTTATGGCCCCTCCCCCCTCTTGGAGGTGTAAAATGGTTTAGTCCGCCCATAGACAGCGGCCGGCGACAAGTTTTAACGTCAGTGATTGAATGAGGCTAGTTTTCATCATGCCCCCCAAAACACATAAATCGGGATATCACAAAAAGAAAAAGCGGAAAGAAAAAGAAAGAAGCCAGAATTAGGGGAAGCAACTGTTAAAGGGATATTTCAAAATTTTGGCAAATTGGCCCAATGCCATAATTCCTATAGTTTTAGGAGTAGATTTTAATTGTTGGTGAAGCTGTTTTTAGATCGGCGGAGATATGATATGAGATAGTAACAGAACGTTACGAGTTGTTTTCGAGGTAAATGCAAAGCCAGTGTAGTGCAGAAAAGAGAGAAGAGATTGCAGAAAAAACGCGCTTTTGCGGCTTTGTATAAATTTACCTCACAAACAACTCTGAAAGGAAGTTCGGAAGGATGAAGGGAAAGACGGAAGGAAGGAAGGAAGGACAAAGGGAACAATGGGAGGAAAGAAAGATGGAGGGAGGGAACAGACCAGGTGAACTGGATCAAAAGAGGAAGGAAGAAGAAGTAAGGACGAAGGAAAGGAAGGAAGGAAGGAAGGAAGGAAGGAAAGAAGCAAGGGAAAAAGGATTGTGGAAAGAAGGAAGGGAAAAGGGAAGGAAAGAAAGATGGAGGGAGAGAACAGACTCGTTCAAGGAAGGAAGAAGGGAAAGAAGGAAGGGAAAAGGAAAGGAAGGAAGGAAGGAAGGAAGGAAACAGATTGGGTCAACCTGTTGGTGTTTCTGCTGAACGCTCTGAGCTGCGCTGTGATTGGCTGCTCACGCCTCCATGTGTGTGTGTGTGTGTGTTTCAGATGAAGGAGGCGGGACGATTCGTTGTCGACGACGACGCTCCGAGTCTGGACGTGGGCGGTCGTCTCCATGGCAACTACGAGGTGCAGGTGGCGGTTCACCTGACGCTGACGCAGCTGCGCTCGTTCTGCCACGACCTCGTCCGCAGCCTCAGGGCCGTCGCGCGCACGCACTAAGATAAGCCCCGCCCACCGGAGGAGCTAAGCCCCGCCCACCGGAGGAGGAGCTAAGCCCCGCCCACCGGAGGAGGAGCTAAGCCCCGCCTACCGGAGGAGGAGCTAAGCCCCGCCCACCGGAGGAGGAGCTAAGCCCCGCCCACTGGAGGAGGAGCTAAGCCCCGCCCACCGGAGGAGCTAAGCCCCGCCCACTGGAGGAGGAGCTAAGCCCCGCCCACCGGAGGAGCTAAGCCCCGCCCACTGGAGGAGGAGCTAAGCCCCGCCCACCGGAGGAGGAGCTAAGCCCCGCCCACCGGAGGAGGAGCTAAGCCCCGCCCACCGGAGGAGCTAAGCCCCGCCCACCTGAGGAGGAGCTAAGCCCCGCCCACCGGAGGAGGAGCTAAGCCCTGCCCACTGGGGGATCTAAGCCCCGCCCACTGGAGGAGCTAAGCCCCGCCCACCGGAGGAGGAGCTAAGCCCCGCCCACCGGAGGAGGAGCTAAGCCCCGCCCATCTGCGCTAAGCCCCGCCCACCTGGGTGAGGGATCCCTCCTCTGTTGCTCACCCTGAGCTTTCTCCTGGTTTTTCCTGTTAAAAGGGTTTTCCATGGAGTTTCTCCTCAGTGGATGTGAGGGTCTAAGGACAGAGGATGTTGTTATTATGGGATGTAAAGCCCTTTGAGACAAACTGGTGGTAACAACGGGCTATACAGATAAAACTGCCTTGTCTTGCCACCGGAGGAGCTAAGCCCCGCCCACCAGGAACAACGTGGTGATGCGTTCAAGGACAGTTTGTGTCACATGACCTGATTCTATTCTATTTATTATTAATTATTTATTATTTATTATTTAATGCAGTTGTTCAAAATGTTTCACTTTTTTATTTATTTATTTTTAGAAATCGAACCACTTCTTTATAGACTTTTTTTTCTTTCTTTGTTTGAGAATTTTTTTTTACCACTTTTTTCTAGAAATGTTTAAACATTTTTGGAGAAATTGTACCAGTTTTATCCAGAAATCTCTCTATTTCCAGAACCATTGACCTATTGAATGTACTTTAGTCCTTCAGTCTCAGGACAAATATTTGTGTTTTTCTGTTTCAAACTTTAGTCCAATGGGGTCTGAGGTTTTAAATGTGTCAGTTTAGGATCCTTGGAAATGGATTTTACTTATACTTATTTTATTTATGTGTGTGTGGGGACTGGAGGGTATTTTATTGTGAAAGTCGAGCTCCTTCCTGTGAGCGCGGCCCAGAGGAATGTGGGCGGAGCCTCGGCAGGTCTGAACCTGAACAACGACAGACTCACACAGACACACTGAACCTCTGCTTCTTAAAGCTGCAGCCACCAATCACATCCAGTTTACTGACACTAATCAATCAATAACCAATAATCATTAATCAATAGTCATTAATGAACAGGACTGGTGGTTGTGTGGAACAGCAGCTTTTATTGTGAAGCAGGAACAGGAAGTGGTCACATTACAGTTTTTCTCAATCGCTTTGGTGCTTTTCTCACATCACTCTTAACATCTGCACAACAGTTAGTGCATTTCTCAGAACAATTATCACAAACTGCAAAACCTAGTGGATGACCTGCAGAAGCGCGTCACTTGCTCAAAATGGATCGTCCATCCCTCAAAAGCAACTAAAGTTCTCATGTCAATGAAACTGTCAAATGTAAAAAGTTCTTGTCCCACTGTATCTTACAGTAACACCTGACACAATGACAGCAGTTACTGTCCAATACCACACATACCTGTTGTTCCTTACTCTAAATGTTTGAATCATTGAATTCACAGCTTCTCCCAACATTTAAAACTAGTTTGACAGATTTTGAAAACTAGTTCAACAATTTTGTATGTAATGACTCAAGCAATGAAATGAGGACTATTAGTTTTATAGGGAAAGACTATTCAGCGTTCAGAAGTATAGTTCATTTTGACTGACATGACATAAACAAATGATAATGTTGTAAAACAGCAGAGAATTGTATGAGAGCAACTGATACATGTCCTAAAGCATTTGCACTTTGTTCAGAGGAAGGAGAAACTGCTATTATGATGTGGACAAATGACGACATGAACTAATAGTTATGAGAACTTTCATTCTGATCTGAGAACAGCACCAAAGCGACTGAGAAAAACTGTAACTTTAGAAGCAGCTGCAGGTTTTTGATCCTGAACTATTTATTGCTGATATTTATTTCATATTTATGGCGACGTATTTATTTCTGTTTGTGAATCAAGGTCATGACATCACGGGGTCGTGACCTTCAGCCTGACGGTTCAGACTTTATTGATTTGATATGTTTTTATATCAAGATGTAAAACAGAGATGATGTCAGAGATGATGTCAGCGATGATGTCAGCAGTGTAATCACCTGTGTGCAGGTGTGAAACTGAAACAGGAAGTAAAACCCCGTGGGTCACCTGAGTTTGTTTGTTTTTTATTTTTATTTTTATTATTATTGATATTTATGTGATGACACTTGATCTTTGTTCTTTGTTTCCATGACAATAAAACTTTTTATACAGACGATGTCACAGCTTCATGTAAACAAACAAACAAAACATAAACATAAACAAAGAGTTTTTATTTCAGTAGAAAGCTCTTCACCTGACCCCTGACCTCTGACCTCAGAGCAGCAGCGGCCTCCGTCCACCAGAGGGCAGCAGAGAGACGCTGGACAACGTCGTCAATCACAGTCTTGCCAATAAAGCTTGTTGAATCCATAGACTTTGAGAGCCGAAGCGGAAGCAGGAAGTAACGTCGCCATGGGAACTCAACTCTGAAAAAGTCTCCATGCAAACGAACGGGAGTCAAAGTTTTATTTCGTGAAGCGGTTGAATTGTGCCATGAGAAACAACTCAGTCCTCTACCTGTTTAAAACATCACGTTTCATGAAGAGAAATCAGCAGTTTGTTGTAAAACTATTGTAGAATAAAACTCCTTAGAATCCGTAACCATAGAGACTCACGGTGGCGTAGTGACGTCACCATGGCGACCAAACTGTGCGTACGCAATCACACCGGACCCAAGAATGGTGCACACCTGAACACACCTCTTACTCCGCCCCCGGAACGCCTATATACAACTATATATGGTCAGCACGTGCATATTTAATTAGCCATGTGCTCTGTGGAGCGGCTACAAAGTGACAACGAGGCGGGCGGGGGGAAGAAGCGGAACTACATACACGGCGATATCGGGCAATAAATCAGTCAGAAAAATGATCTTGCATTTTAATAAGCTACAATAAAAACAAAAACCTCCCAAATCTCAACAAAAGGGAGCAGAAAGAAGTAGAATCTTCCTAATCTGCCCGTTTATCCCAGAAAATCTTTTTTTTAATTAATTTTTTTACACCTAGATGTTAAAACAATGTAAAGCAGGACGATAGTTACCATTACTTTGAACGCCACTACACAGTTACAGCTCTACTGGACTCGGTTTAGGTCATTTTCCATTACAGCTGAGTCCTTCACAGTTCCTCCTCAGGGCCGCGTTGTCTCACTCTTTATTCTCTCCTCTCGTCAGCTCCAAACACACGTGCACCTCGTTAACTCAGGTGACAGAATAATAACAGTCTCAGTAGCTGCAGATCAGTGTGCGCTGCTGCCGGTGTGTTTTTAAACTTGGATGGTTTGATCCTTGTCGGACGTCACACAGCCTAATCAAAAAAGCAAAATCCTCAATCCGCTCTGTTTATCAATGAACATAGAGCCTAGTGTTATTATAGAGCGGGTTGGATTGCCAGCATCAACGGTCCACCACTAACACAATTAGGCTACTTCATAAAATCCTACTGTCTCTTCTAAATGTACTCCGCTCCTCTCTCCCTCTCACACTGCAGTTCTCTGACTCAGCAACGGTGTCGCCAATTCCTCCTGTTCCTCAAAAAAGGCGTAAATCACGGTACGCCAGGGTCAAAATGGGTGTAAATGTCCGCACTTTTCCCCGTCAGGTTTTGGCTTGATAGATCCCACATTTGGCGGAGAAAAGTGCGTACGCACAAAACGGGGGAAAAGGGTGTTAAAAAAAGGTGAATCCACAATGATAAATGGAGCTAATCAAAAGTTCAGACAGGAAGACTATCTCTTAAGCACAGCCTCTCCCGAGCTCACCCTCTATCTTCTCGCTCCGCCCTCTTCACCTAATTCATCCAATCACAGGCTGTCATCTTCTCTCTCTCCTACCAATCAGCCTCTAGCGTCAAATTTAAAAGTGTTCCCTTTCTCTGCTGTCATCCCGCTGTCATCCAGCAAAACTCTCAGCCCACCTCCGCCCCTTCTATCACCCATAGATCAGTACTCCACGATGATCTACTCCCCGGGGTCTAAGCGCCAAAGCCTATTCGTATTCACAATAAATGCAATTTCACTTTTCAGTCTGACTCTCTTTCCTTGGGGGGGCGACCGCCATTCCGAAGAACCGCCATTCCGACGGTCTGCCAGTCCGAAAATTCCCGAAGGTCCGTCATTTCGAACTTCCCGAGGGGCCGCCGTTCCGAATGTGTTTTATTTTGAAAATTGACCGGATTCTCTCGTGGTTTGACTTCCTGCCCGGCTTGACACGACGCGCCGCGGGGACAGCGCCCGACCGCCCCCCCCCCCCCCCCTCCAAAGTTTCACCCAGGTGCGAGTCTGATGCATTACATCCATGGTCTGATGCAGCCGCGGCACTCCTGCCGAAAATAAATGTCCTTGCTCTGTGCTTTGGTTAGGTTTAGGCAATGTAGAAAGGAGTTGGTTAAGTTTAGTAAAAAGGTTAGGTAGAGGCCAATAAAATCGCAGTTAATATGTATCTCCCCCGGGAGTCGAACCCTGATCCACCGCGTCAAAAGCAGATGCTCTGACCACTACGTTACCACCACAATTAGGCTTGTTCACTCCGTGCCGTAAACCATTCAAGCTTTTTTCAGGTTCGGAATGGCACCCTTTCTTTCAGGTTCGTAATGGCACCCTTTTCCCATAAATAATTAAGGGTCGGCATTCCGACAAATTAAAGTAAACGTTCGGAGTGGCGGCCCTTCGGAATGGCACCCTGGAACCCTTTCCTTATTAGTCTGTCCTGATTGAAATGAGGCCCCTGGTCTGTAGTCCTAGAGCGTCTTCACACTAAATACATTCTTCTGTTGCCGTTTTACGACAAACTGCTGATTTCTCTTCATGAAACGTGATGTTTTAAACAGGTAGAGGACAGAGTTTTTTCTCATGGCACAATTCAAACGGATCACGAAATAAAACTTTCAGTCCCGTTCATTCGTATGGAGACTTGAGGTCCCATGGGGCCGTTACGTCCTGCTTCCTGCTTCCTCTTCGGCTCTCTATGAAGCTTGTTGAATCGTGCAGAGGTCAGAGGTCAGAGGAACCAGAACGATCAACACGTCCTTCACCTGGGGGGGGGGGGGGGGGGGGGGGGCTTAGTGCTCAGCCAGCCGGCTCAGCGGACCGACTGGACTCGCTGTAAAACGACGTACGGTGGCTCAGAAGGACAAAACACAGTGTCTTTCAGTTTGGCTGTTTGTTTGTTTGTTTGTTTGTAGTCCTGTTGTTGCCGTAGAAACGAGCATCGGTTGACATTTCTGTGGTTGTGTTGGCGCGGGGTTTGTCCTGGCGGGAGCGTGCCTATGTTCCCTCAGCCCCTTGTTCCCTCAGCCCCTTGTTCCCTCATTTCTAAGGTTTTTTTTTTCTTTCCAAAACGAGGCCCTATATGTTCCCACATTTCCTTTATCATCAATTTGCTTCTGATTTTATCCCCATTTCTCCCAATGTGGTAGCACAATTACACCCAACCTGTTATCCAGTAGGGCTGGGACGATACGCTTTTCTTCCGATTCGATTCTTCTACGATTTTTTTGGATGGCGATTCGATTTAAATTGCGATTCTACGATATTGCAGATTCTCTCGATTTTTAGTCTTTAGCATTTTTAACATTTATCTGCACACAAACACTGTAGGAGCCTATAAGTTAACATACTCCATTATAAAGTGAACTTAAACCCTTTTCAAAACCTGGACTCTCTGTATGTAAAAAAGGCGAACAAATCGAAAAAAAAATCGATTTAAAAATTGTCAAAAAAGATATCGCAATATTTATATGAATCGATTTTTTTCTCCCACCCCTGTTATCCAGTAGCAGTTGACTACAGATGTACTGTAGCTTTTAGCTAAATCTGGGAACACAGGGCTGACCCCTTCCAACACCGCTACTCCAACAGAGGGTTGAGTGATGAACCCTTAGTGTCAGTAGTAGTAGTAAACAAAGCATTAGAAACAGGAATTCCGGACATTATTATTGGGGTAATTTAGGGTTAATAGCGGTAACTCGACCACTGTTCGAGCAAGGAAAAACAAGCTTCTGGGGGGAGGTGGGGGGGCGTTTTGCTCGAGGTCATGGTGCAAAGGACCCTATAGGTTGAAATTATTCTGAATTATCCCTTTAAATACGGTATAAAAATAAAAAAAAGACTTGACCTAGAGTTTCATTTTGAGAGAATTCTTAGAAATGAGGCAACATAGGGCTGACCCCGTCCTGGCGAGCCACCGTAGAGTCCAGTCCAGTCCGGTCCAGTCCGGTCCAGTCCAGTCCAGTCCGGTCCAGTCCGGTCCGGTCCGGTCCGGTCCAGTCCGGTCCAGTCCGGTCCGGTCCAGTCCGGTCCAGTCCGGTCCGGTCCAGTCCGGTCCAGTCCGGTCCGAGCAGAGATAGGTTGTTGCAGACAGACAGACGGAGCGAGGTGAGCGCTCACTCCTCCCTCAGTTCCTCTGCTGCTCCTCTCTCCTTCGCTGCTTCTCCTTCTGCTTCTCCATCTTGTCCAGAGCTTTCCTCTCCTTCTCCACCGCGCTCTGCAGCTCCCTGAGCCGCCGCTTCAGCGCGCCGCGGTCCGACGAGCTGGCCACGCCCAGACTCTGAGGGGGCGGAGCCACACAGGTCACATGACACTCACTGACAATCACCTTCATCCAGTGGTGTAGTCTAATGTTTGTAGTGGGTAAACTGCTTTTTTAGGTGGTAAACTGTTCATACTTGTATCACATAGACGCTGCTTCTCTAACTGTTTTATATCAACGACCCAAAACTGACACAAATTAGACCACGGACCCCCATTGGACAACATTTTGAAACAAAAATACACAAACAATCAATGTACGTTTAAATTAGATTTCGCATTTTTTTTTAGAAAAAATGTGGTAAAATTTCTCAAAAAACTATATAAAAATGTGGCAAAATGTCTCTCTCTCAAAAAAAGGGGCAAACAATAATACAAAAAGGGGTAACATTTGGAGAATTGAGAAGAAACTTGTAAAATTTCTCAAAAAAAATTCTAGGAAAAGTGATTGAATTTCTGAAAAAAAAGTTAAACATTTCTAAGAAAAAGTGGTACAATTAAAGTTGAAACATTAAAAAAAAAAAAAAAAAAGTAATTTTTTTTTTTAATTGAGAAAAACTGGTAAAATTTCTCAAAAGAATTCTAGAAAAAGTGGTAAGATTTTGCAAAAAAAAATTGAGATAAAATGTGGTAAAATTTCTCAAAAAGTTATAGAAAAATGTGGCAACATTTCTCTCTCAAAAAAAGGGGCAAACAATAATACAAAAAGGGGTAAATTTGGAGAATTGAGAAGAAACTGGTAAAATTTCTAAAGAAATAAAATAAAATAAAACAAAGTCAAACAATAATTAAAAAAGTGATAACATTTCTGGAAAAAAAAGTTAAAAAATTCTAAGAAAAAGTGGTAAAATGTCGATAAAAAGTAGTGGACCCCCTTGAACCCTGTCAACCCCCCCACTCTGAGAACCACTGACATTTACTTTAGTTAGATAGTTTAGTTGTACTGAGTAAACCTGAGTATCACATATAGTATATACATATAGACTACACCACTGCCTTCATCCTCATCCTCATCCTCATCCTCATCCTCATCCTCATCCTCGTCCTCGTCCTCATCCTCATCCTCATCCTCACCTTCAGCTTCCCTCCGTCCAGCTGCAGCAGCTCTTGTCCGTCCACGTCTCTCGCACTGAATTCTGGGATGTACTGCTCCATGTTGAGTCCTCGCAGCCACTGACACACCTGCTGCGTTGTCCACGACGACACAGAGGACGGCTCATCGCTGGGCTGATGGGGGGGGGGGGGGGGTTAGAATTAAAAAAAAAAAGTTCTTTAATATGGGGAAACTCAATGGTCTTTACATAGAAACAAAACAATTAACAGTGAGAATTGGAAACTGAAACTTAAATATATGTAGGGGAGAGTGGGGTAAGATGAGCCACTTTTTGTATTCAGGATCACTACATCAAGACAATTATAGTTTTGTTGCTAACTAACACATCTGCATATATTTCAGGATGTTTTGCATCCCTACAAATTAACAGAATGAGTGTAAATATAACTGTTTTTAAAATATAGCATGTTCAAAAAAAGTGGTCTTGTGACTCGACCATAGGAGTGGGGTAAATTGATCAACCCCCCCTTCTTTCCTTCCATCCATCTCCTACCTCCCCCTTTACTTAATATTCCATCTGTCCAGGTTACAGGTGAACACAAACTGCAGGGACTTCCTGCTGAGCCACCAACTCACTGAGATTTGGGGAGTTTTGCAAATACGTGGCATCTAGGGAAGAATCCCAGATATTTTTCTTTGAAAGTAAAGTTTGGCCTCACTATAAACAACTTTTCCTGTTTATAGCAACATACTTACTGTAATCACAAACATACAGAATCTTGATTTAATCATTTGGACATATACAGCCAAAATACATTCATTAAGTGTATAGGATAGGTGGCTCAACTTACCCCACAGCTACCTCAGCTTGGGTTTATTACCCCCACAGCTAAAATGGTGCAGTTTCATGCTAGGTTTACTACCTCATGTTGTAGCTCATATCAACCCATGCATAAAACAAATTTGCAATCATCTCTTTTGGTCTAAACACAATTCTCATGAAACTTATGATCGACGAAATTCACTCTCGAGAGTGAAAAATGATTTTTTGGTCATAAATGTTAAACCACTTTACTCACGTGGTTCTAATCTTCACAGACTCCATGAAATGATGCCTGCCTCCCTAATATTTGGTCACATGCTAATTTTTTCCTATAGTTTCCTAGAAACAAGGGGTGGGTCAACTTACCCACTGGCTCATCTTACCCCACTCTCCCCGACAGTATATGTGTGTGTGTGTGTGTGTGTGTGTGTGTGTGCGTCACCTCGTCGGAGGACTGCGACAGTGTGTGGTAGGGGTGTGAGGACCTGGAGCAGTCGACGGGGGGGGAGGGGGAGGCGGAGGGGGAGGGGGGAGGGGGGGAGAACTCCTCGCTCAGAGCCGACTCCTGCAGACGGAGAGAGACAAGGGTCAAACCAAAGACGACTACTTCCTGTTTGTCAGTCAGCTCTCTCCTGATTGGTTCCCACTGATCACCTGAATGTTCTGTTGTTGCAGCCGTTAAAGGAGACGTAGTCTGCCTCTTTTCCACAACGAGGAAAAATGTTAGAAAGTGCTAAAGACAAAATATATATAACAGCATCCAATAATTGTACAGAGTCCTGTTATATTCTAGTGTTTTTAAGCATCAATATAGATACTTCTGTATTCTGGTGGTCACATGACTACCACATGATACTTAACTGTGCGTTCACACCAAAAGCTTCCAAATCGTCAAAAACGCTCGAGGGGGGGCGTCAGACAAGACAGCTCCCAAAACGGCAAATATTTTCAGCCGCTTTGGCCGCTCGTCACGTGACTGACGTCAAAGTTCGATCGCGCTGGTCATTGGGGAGCCGAAGCTCTTGACGCTTTGGACGCTCGGTGTCGCCAGGTGCTCATTGAAAATGAATTGACTTCCGGCATTTTTGATGCTTTGGAAGCTTTTGGTGTGAACGGACAGTTAGATGGCGTCCATGTGGTGTCTGTATGTCTGACGAAGAGCGGCTGTCGCTCGACGTTACATTTCTCCTGTGAATAAATGGACTGCATTTTGGAGCCCTGTGGTGTGCGAGCCGTTCTATTTTCTTTTTGATTCTTGCACGTTTTCGGCTCAGCACCTGTCCAAAGTTCTTGGCACAGATGTGTGTGTGGCTTCTTCTTTTTTTGATACACACTGCAATATTTCCAAAAATTCACGCCATTGGCCCTAATTTCAACATATATTGATTAAAAAGTGACGTTCTTCAGTCTCAGAACAAATATTTGTGTATTTCTGGTGTTTGCTTCAGAATTTGTCCAATGGGTCCGTGGTCTAATTTTCGTCAATTTAGGGTCTATGAGCTGTGTGTGTCTGTCCTCTGATTGGCTGCCGTCTCTCCAGGTGAGCTGGGGGTGTCTGTCCTACCTGGGACTGGGACCTGCGCGGTCGGGGGGAGGACGGCGGGGGGACTTTGGGGGAGCAGGGGGGAGACGCTCGTCCCTCGGTGAACCAGGAGAAAGGGACGAAGGAGCCGGAGCGAGACGGACTCTCTGACGGCTCCCTGAGGACAGAGGACGGAGGACAGAGTCAGGACCAGGACAAGACCAGCTGGGAACTAGAGGGACACAAGGAGAGGACAGACCTGCTGCCGACGGACAGTCTGTTGGACTTGTCCTTCCTCACCCGGATGTAGGAACGTCTCAGAGTGACCCTGAGACAGAGACAGAGTCAGAGTGGAGGTATTCCGCCAATTTATATTTTCTGTTTAGAGTTAAATAACAATTTGGTCTGCTTTGAGTTTTTCTTTTCTTTTCCCAATATTCTAAATATAAATCTTTTGATTGATTAATGATAATTTTTGTTTTCTGGTGTTTTGGGGCTGAGCTGATGGGAGCCTGGTTACTGAGTTTCTCCATCAGCTGAGTGAGGGGGCTGTTTTCCGGGTTCAGCTCTTGGGTTTTTAATGTTTTAAAGGGAAGTGTGTCTTTTGGGCTACTATTTAGATGGTTCCAAAATTTCATTGCCCGTTTTTGGATGTTTAGTAATAATGGGAAACGACCCAGCTCTGCTCTGCAGGCGTTGTTTGGGGTCTTTCTCTGAACTTTCAGAATTCTTCTACAGAATTCCGTGTGGACGGCCTCTGTTGGGTGTTTATCCCATGACTCACACTGTAAACTACTGAGTGGACCCCAGACCTCACTTCCATACAGAGCTATTGGTGAAATTACACGATCAAATATTTTTGTCCAAATTCAAATTGGAATGTCGATGTTGATTAGTTTAGTTTTGAATGCGTACATTGCCCTACGTGCTTCATCTTTGAGTTTGTGTCTCACCCCAGGTCCAGGAAGCGTCTCTTTGTCTTCTTGTCGAAGACGACAGTTGGAGCATCGGGATCAGCTGGACCGTTGTCATGGCTCATATCCGACACCAGCACTGAGACACACACACACACACATACACACAATGGGCCGGATTTACTAAAGGTTTGCGTGTATTAAAACGTGTGCAAACGTGATTGCACGCGCAAACACATGTGGAACCTGATCTACTAACCGGACGCACCGAGGATTGCGTCCCTCAAACGGGCAGAATAGCACGTGCGATCCATTTAGCGTGTTTGCCTTGATGAATATGTAAATATGGGCGTTTCAGCCAGAACGTGCAAAATACTGGGAGGAGTAGATGCAAATAGATTGATTTAGCGCACGCAATGTGATTTACCAAACCAGGAAGAGATTGCGGTGGCTGTTTTTGCGTCTTTATTCACCACGTCTGAAAAGCATGTACTAACTGATACAACTTTGCCAAAACGTATGCGTTTATTGATTTGATACCTGTCAGAGCCCCATGATCTTACATCTCTGCATTTCCTCACGTCTGGGTAATTCTGTAACAGTTTTTCAGCCGTGTTAAAAGTAATTTACGCGCTGTTACGCACGGGGCACGTCTGTCCTGCAGTGCGCTCCTCTCCTCTCCTCTCCTCTCCTCTCCTCTCCTTTCCTCTCCTCTCACCTGGCTGCTCAGCTCCGTCTCTCAGTCCCGGTCCCGGACTGAGACACGTCACCGCTGCCTTCACCTGTCTTTGATCCCTCTGGTCAGTGGTCAGAGCGTTTAGATCCGTGTGTCCCACCTGAGCTCTCTATTAATCCACTCGATCATGGGCGGCACACACACACACACACACACACATATTACAGGTGTGTGACTGTCGCTGCAGCTGCTGCCTGTTCGTCATTATACGAGTTGGGCCCTGTAGCGATTTGTGTTTATTTATCTAAACAGAGCGCGAGAGAGATGAACACACATGTCTGCATCGGATCAAATGTCATGTCATGTTCTGTCCCTTCGTCCGTCCAGCTCTCTGTCCACTCTCTCCATGGCGGAAACGATTACACGCGCAAAACCCTCATTTACATATTGCGGTTTGCACGTGTTTTCATTTAGCGGGTTACTCTTAGTAGATCACCTGTTTTGCGTGCACTAACCAAACTCGCAATATTATAGCGGGTGCAAACAATATAGCGCCCGCTATCTGAGATCTTAGTAAATCCGGCCCATAGAGTCTACGTCAAAAAGGGGCGGGGCATATTGACACCAACCAATAGCAGGAAGCTTAAAAATTGACGCGTTAACATGCAGACATTAAAGGAGACATTTTGGACCCAAAGGCGTTCCATAGGGGAGACCGGGGACAGTAGCAACAGGGGATGGTTGCAACATGTCATTTTTCTCCAATCATGAACAAGCTAGCGTGATGATACTCACACTGCACATGCTTAGTTGAATTCCCCCCCTTGCAGAGAAAAATCAGTTGAATTCAAAAGATGCTCCAGGTTTTATTGCAAAAAAACTGTTTTTGAGGTATGAAAGTATTTTTTTCTTGAGCTTTGTTTTTGTTAAAACTGTTGTCACTCTTTTTGTGATTCTGCTCAAACTTATATGGTTTAAAGGAGTGACATGTTAACTTTAAGGTGATATGATTAGCATACCAAGAGCACTTTGTTTAGCTAGCACATGGAGTTTAATCATGGCTGACCGGACGGGGACAGTTGCAACGACTGTTGCAACTGTCCCCGTGCAATATATGAATATAAAAACAGACCACAAAACAGTATTTTGACATTAATTTTTTTTTTTACTGTTGTATTGCTAATATTAAAATGATGAGAGAATAAATGACAATGGCAATATAAAAGTTATTCCCTCACAAATTATTCCATTCATCCTATATACTGAAAGTCTTTTTTTTTCAATTTGAATATTTGACATCTGCACATGCAGTAATTCCTCCTCATCTAGACAAATCTATACTGTAATTGCCATCTGATCAAAGCTGATGAATAAATAACACTATAGAACTTACATTTTTGATAATAATCCTTTTACTAGACATGAAATATATTGTATTTGTAACATGTTGCAACTGTCCCCGGGCCCGGGGTCAGTTGCAACATCTGACTCCTTACACTCAAACGCAAATTGTGAAGAATGTGGATTCTGTACGCATCTATTAATTGTGTTGACTATTAACAGACAAATGTAAGTTTATTGTATAAAAATTTGGTTTGTCTAATCCAAACCATCTCTGAGTAAGAGAGCCAAATGCAAAAAGTGTTGCAACTGTCCCCGGTCTCCCCTACAGGTGTGTGTCCCGGTGTGTGTCCCGGTGTGTGTCCAGGGCTGTGTTAGAAACCGCATACTTTCCTACTACTCATACTACTACTACTACCTACTACTACCTACTACTCATACTAACTCTGAGGTCATTTTGAGTATGCGAATGCGCAGTATGCGAGTTTGAGTCGGTTTGAGTCTGCCAGAAGTTCCCAGATGGCAGCTACACTAGATTCGCCAGAAGGTTGAGTATCCATGAGGAGCTTGCTACTCACACTCAAATTACCCAAGATGCAACGTAACGTGACATCACAGATCGTCTTTTCCTTACCGCGAACAGGGAAATTCAATAAACTAAACAGGACAACAGAAATGTTCCTGCTGAAGCCTGTTGTTACGTGACTTTATAAAGTTTTAATATTTGTTCATGTGAGAAAGTAACTGTTTAGACCCCAAATATACGGCCAGTTTATCCAAACGACGGCTGTTTAGAAGTTTGCTCCGATGTTTTTCAGAGAAGTGAAGCTCTGCAGCGACCGCGACATCACAGAGGCAGCAGCCGGTCTGCAGAGCTGCTCGGCCGGCCAACCTCCGTCCTCATCCCGGGGGAGAAAACCATCGCTAATTAACTTACCCGCAGGTTTTTAGAGGTTTACCACCGGCTGGTTAAAGTATTTCTAGGAGATAAATGTTGGTCTCAGTGATGAAATCTAACAATTGTGGCAGTAGCAGAAGTTTGTTTGAATAAAAAACCATGGTTGGACAGAAGAGCAGCACTGCCTTAGGGTCTGTAGCCTACGTTACGCACAGAAAACACCACATTTACATCAATAAATAAATGTTTTACAATGAATCGGGCTGATCTCAGAGCTGGCAAGACTCTCCGGTAAGGCATATTGAACGGTTAAATGCCGTGTGTGCCCCTGTGTGTGTCCCGGTGTGTGTCCAGGTGTGTGTCCCTGTGTGTGTCCCTGTGTGTGTCCCTGTGTGTGTCCAGGTGTGTGTCCCTGTGTGTGTCCAGGTGTGTGTACCTGTGTGTGTCCAGGTGTGTGTCCCTGTGTGTGTGTGTCCCGGTGTGTGTCCCTGTGTTTGTCCCGGTGTGTGTCCCTGTGTGTGTCCAGGTGTGTGTCCAGATGTGTGTCCCGGTGTGTGTCCCTGTGTGTGTGTGTCCCGGTGTGTGTCCCTGTGTGTGTGTGTCCAGGTGTGTGTCCCGGTGTGTGTACCTTGGCTCTCGGGCCTGCGGCTCCTCCTCAGGTAGACCGGCGAGCTGTCGGAGGAGGGGCAGGACCTGGACGGCGAGCTGCTGCTGGCCGTGACCAGCGCCTCCTGAGACGTGGCGTTGGTCAGCTGGTGGTAGCGGCCGCGCGGGGCCGCGGCCAATGAGCCGCCGCCGCCACCGCCGCCGTCCTCCGGGGAGCGACGCACCTGAGGGACACGGAGGAGGGACACGGTAAACCCTGAAGGCAGTGGAGGCGTCTATGTCAGTGGTTCTCAAACTTTTTCACATCAAGGACCCCTAAAATGACACAAATTAGACCACGGACCCTAGCCTATGTTTTGAAGTAAACACCAGAAATACACAAAAATTGGTTCTGAGACTAAAGGACGCCTTTTTAAAGTAATGTACATTCAAATTAGGGCCAATGGTGTGAATTTTTGGAAAAAACGTTAAACATTTCTAGAAAAAAGTAATAAAAATTCTCAAAAAAAGTTATTAAAAAAAAAATCTAGAAAAAAGTGGTAAGATTTCAAATAAGAAAAAAACTGTTACAATTTTTCTAGGAAAAAAGTGGTAAAATGTCTCTAAAAACTTAAAAAAAAAAAAAAAAAAAAAGAAACTTAAAAAGTTCCAGAAAAAAGTGCCAAAATTCTAAGAAAAAAGAAAACATAAATTAAGTTTAAAAATGCTAGTAAAAAAAAGTGGTAAAATTTCAAGAAAAAGTTGTGGACCCCCTTGTACCCTCTCAAGGACCCCTGGGGGTCCCCGGACCCCACTTTGAGAACCACTGGTCTATGTGATAGAGAGCCGAAGCGGAAGCAGTCGCATGGGACCTCAACTCTGAAAAAGTCTCCATACAAATGAACGGGAGTCCAAGTTTTATTTCGTGATCCGGTTGAATTGCGCCATGAGAAAAAACTCTGTCCTCTACCTGTTTAAAACATCACGGTTCATGAAGAGAAACCAGCAGTTTGTTGTAAAACTGTTGTAGCCTAAAATAAAATTCCGAACAGTCCGTAACCAGAAAGACTCCAGGTGGCGTAGTGACGTCACCATGGCGACCACATGGCGTCCTTCCTTTCCCGTGTCAGTTGGTGACGTATCTTTTGTGGGACACCAGATCTGTAGTCCGTAGAGCGTCTTCACACTAAATACATTCTTCTGTTGCCGTTTTACAACAAACTGCTGGTTTCTCTTCATGAAACGTGATGTTTTAAACAGGTAGAGGACTGAGTTTTTTCTCATGGCACAATTCAAACGGATCACGAAATAAAACTTGGACTCCCGTTCATTTGTATGGAGACTTTTTTCGAATTGAGGACCCATTGGGCTGCTTCCGCTTCGGCTCTCTATACACAGAGTCGGTAACCAAGGAAACGTCACTTCCGGTCAGAGCCGTGGGGGAAAACAAACCGATTCCCTCATAGACATACGTGTGAAAACGCAGCATTTTAAACCTTTGTCTAACACTTGTCTGCTGTCATGTCTTAGTTTGAATCACTTGTATCTGCTGACAAAGAGCTAGATATTAAAAAACTCATCACGATCCGGGTCCAATGTTGTCCGTACATTTTAAAATATTGGCTAAAATAATACCTAACGTATTTATTTTAAACTCTGAACTATATTGAGGTAGTGACCTCGTTTAGAATATAGCCGAAAATAGTGTTTCAAACACAAAAAAAAGAACATAAATAAAATAATAAAACCATAAATTAAATAAGAAAATGATGAACAAACATATAATTATTTAAATTCATTCATTTATAATATTATTTATAATTTTCCCACAGATATTACAGACTTCGTCTTCACTGTTTGTGGAGCTGAACTCCTTTCCGCTCCGCCATCAACTCTACACAGACTGACTTTGTGAGCAGCTTACGCGTTACGCACTTACTCAGGCGGAAGAAAAAGTAGTTCCCACCAACCGCGTGTCATTTAGACCAGATCTGAATAGTTTAGTTACTTTCCACTGTGTTCCTGTTAATGATATGCATAACCACAAATGACTGAAGTATCATAAGTATCGATATTTTCATTTGAGTATCGATTCTAGAGCAAACAGACCTGGTATCGGAAGTATCGATATTTTGAGAGAGAAATTTTACCACTTTTTTGGTGAATTTTACCACATTTTTTCTCAAATGTTTTGCGAAATCTTACTATTTTTTCTGAAATTTTTATTATTATCATTTTTTAGAAATTTAACCACTTTTTTGAGAAATCTTACCACTTTTTTCTAGAAATGTTTCAACTTTTTTGGAGAAATTGTACCACTTTTTTCCAGAAATAGTACTAGTAGTAGTACTAGTATAAACTGGTGTTTTAGTCTTTTCTACCCGTCCACCTGTCCTGAGCTCTGATTGGTCTCTTCTACCTGTCCCCCTGTCCTGAGCTCTGATTGGTCTTTTCTACCTGTCCACCTGTCCTGAGCTCTGATTGGTCTCTTCTACCTGTCCACCTGTCCTGAGCTCTGATTGGTCTCTTCTACCTGTCCCCCTGTCCTGAGCTCTGATTGGTCTTTTCTACCTGTCCACCTGTCCTGAGCTCTGATTGGTCTCTTCTACCTGTCCACCTGTCCTGAGCTCTGATTGGTCGTTTCTACCCGTCCACCTGTCCTGAGCTCTGATTGGTCTTTTCTACCTGTCCACCTGTCCTGAGCTCTGATTGGTCTCTTCTACCTGTCCCCCTGTCCTGAGCTCTGATTGGTCTTTTCTACCTGTCCACCTGTCCTGAGCTCTGATTGGTCTCTTCTACCTGTCCACCTGTCCTGAGCTCTGATTGGTCTCTTCTACCTGTCCACCTGTCCTGAGCTCTGATTGGTCTCTTCTACCTGTCCACCTGTCCTGAGCTGTGATTGGTCTCTTCTACCTGTCCACCTGTCCTGAGCTCTGATTGGTCGTTTCTACCCGTCCACCTGTCCTGAGCTCTGATTGGTCGTTTCTATTCTACCTGTCCCCCTGTCCTGAGCTGTGATTGGTCTTTTCTACCCGTCCACCTGTCCTGAGCTGTGATTGGTCTGATCGGTCTCACCAGGGACGTGTCGAAGGAGAAGGCGGGGCTTCGAGCCGACAGCAGCGAATCGGGGGAGGGGGAGGAGCCTCGCATGGCCAGGTGAAGAGGTGAGCGGGCGGAGTGCAGCGGGCTGTCCTGCTCACACACACACACACACACACACACACACACACACACACACACACACACACACACACACACACACACACACACACACACACACACACACACACACACACACACACACACACACACATGTTTTAAATGCATACAAGTACCACATAGATCTGTTTACAGCATCAAGGCTTCTGGACTTTGTCAGGAACCTCAATTTAAACAAAATCAAACATTTTTTTCTTGGTCTCAAGTCCACTTTTTTGTGGTCTCGGTCTTGTCTCGGTCTCGTGTCTCTCGGTCTCACAATGTCTGGGACTGGCAGAACGGTCTAGAAGGGATTTGTAGCCTACAATGTCCAGGCAGACATGCTTTTTTTGGGGGGGGATTTTATTATTTCTATGCCCCCTTCAAGTGGAACCAAAAATGCATTTTGTGACACAGACGCGTCGTCCTCTCATGTTCTACAACTCATGCAGAACAGCAAAATATGGTGTAACTAGTTGGGTTTTTTTGGTCTCGTTATCGGTCTCGGTCTTGAGCTCAACTGGTCTTGGTCTTGACTTGGTCTGTCTTGGTCTTGATACTCTCTGGTCTTGGTCTTGGTCTTGGTCTTGGTCTTGGTCTTGGTCTTGGTCTTGATACTCTCTGGTCTTGGTCTTGGTCTTGGTCTTGGTCTTGATACTCTCTGGTCTTGGTCTTGGTCTTGGTCTTGGTCTTGATACTCTCTGGTCTTGGTCTTGGTCTTGGTCTTGATACTCTCTGGTCTTGGTCTTGGTCTTGGTCTTGGTCTTGGTCTTGATACTCTCTGGTCTTGGTCTTGGTCTTGATACTCTCTGGTCTTGGTCTTGGTCTTGATACTCTCTGGTCTTGGTCTTGGTCTTGGTCTTGGTCTTGGTCTTGGTCTTGATACTCTCTGGTCTTGGTCTTGGTCTTGATACTCTCTGGTCTTGGTCTTGGTCTTGGTCTTGGTCTTGGTCTTGATACTCTCTGGTCTTGGTCTTGGTCTTGATACTCTCTGGTCTTGGTCTTGGTCTTGGTCTTGGTCTTGGTCTTGGTCTTGATACTCTCTGGTCTTGGTCTTGGTCTTGGTCTTGGTCTTGGTCTTGGTCTTGATACTCTCTGGTCTTGGTCTTGGTCTTGATACTCTCTGGTCTTGGTCTTGGTCTTGATACTCTCTGGTCTTGGTCTTGGTCTTGGTCTTGGTCTTGGTCTTGGTCTTGGTCTTGGTCTTGATACTCTCTGGTCTTGGTCTTGGTCTTGGTCTTGGTCTTGGTCTTGGTCTTGATACTCTCTGGTCTTGGTCTTGGTCTTGATACTCTCTGGTCTTGGTCTTGGTCTTGATACTCTCTGGTCTTGGTCTTGGTCTTGGTCTTGGTCTTGATACTCTCTGGTCTTGGTCTTGGTCTTGGTCTTGGTCTTGGTCTTGGTCTTGGTCTTGGTGACACATCTGTTGACTTGGTTTATTTATTTAATGGCAAATCATGGAGTGTGTAAATGTTTTACTGTTTAGTATTTTAGCATCACTGGATTAGCGTTCTTTTAGTGTGTATTGTTGTGCATTGTTCTGTTCTGCCCTGGCTGATTTAACATAATCTCTCTTCCTTCAGGATCCCCTGGTACAGCCTCCCCTTGTACCACACAGCCCTCCCGTCCTCCTTCTCTTCCCCCCATATCCCTGCCGGACTGTAGAACTCTGGACGTCATTCATCTTTTCTCTCTCTCTCTCTCTCTCTCTCTCTCTCTCTCTCTCTCTCTCTCTCTCTCTCTCTCTTTTCTCTCTCTCTCATATTCGTCCTCACTTCTTTGTGTGTATATTATCTTGTTGCTGCTTTCTTGGCCAGGCCATGCTCGTAAAAGAGATTTTTTTATCTCAAGCAATTTGCCTGGTAAAATAAAGGTTAAATAAATAAATAAACTGGGCGGCACGGTGGTGCAGTGGTTAGCACTGTTGCCTCACAGCAAGAGGGTTCTGGGTTCGAACCCGCCGGCCGGCTGGGGCCCTTCTGTGTGGAGTTTGCATGTTCTCCCCGTGCATGCGTGGGTTCTCTCCGGGTACTCCGGCTTCCTCCCACAGTCCAAAGACATGCAGGTTAATTGGTGACTCTAAATTGCCCATAGGTGTGAATGAGAGTGTGAATGGTTGTCTGTCTATATATGTTAGCCCTGCGATAGACCGGCGACCTGTCCAGGGTGTACCCTGCCTCTCGCCCAAAGTCAGCTGAGATAGGCTCCAGCTCACCCGTGACCCTAGTGCAGGATAAGCAGTATAGAAAATGAATGAATGAATGAATAAATAAATAAATTGTCTGGGAATGAAGTAACCAGAGTCATAGAGTGGGGTATAAGAAGGGACTTCTCTGTTCTTGGGGCAACTACTCTGAACTGCTACCTGCTGTGTAGTTCTGCGTTCTGTCCCCTTCTCTCCTTCTCTGTGGAGAATGGAGAATAAACTTTGGGTGCATGCTATCTCTCCTGTCTTGCTCTTTGACTCTCCACCACCGGCAGGACCAAAATGTCCACGACAGACGCTTTGGAAGCTTTTGGTGTGAAGGCACAGAATCAATGTAACCAAGAGAAGAAAAACAGACAGATGGGATGAAAACAAATGTTTTTAGTGTATTTTTTTTAAACAGCAGCAGAAAGAAAGCCGACCTTCCTGTCCAGGCTGTCGTCGCCCTCGGTGGAGCTCACGCTGTCACGGTAACGGGACCGGGAGGGCCGGTGGCGGCGCGCCTTGACGGACAGCTGGGCGCGGCCCTTCTGGATGCTGTTGTCCAGCAGCTCCGTCTCCGGCACCTCGTTCAGGTCTGAAACCCAGAGGTCAGAGGTCAGAGGTCAGCGCTAACCCCGCCCCCTCCACCTCCCCACGGCAACATGGTGCACCGTGTTGCCATGGAGACAGTGGGGGCGTTGCCATCACCCCTGGAAGAGCGTAAAACCTGAATATCGCAATAAATAACTGGTAATGGAAAACGCCTACATTTAGAAAAACTCTTAAATATCATTGAAACATTTAATGTTCATGAGCCGTTTCTTCTCTTCAGACGTATCGATGTCAAAGTGTATCGCCATGGAAACACTTATTTCAGTTGAAGAACATCACACAGCTCGTTGAACGTATCCCAGCTCGACCTGAAATTTAGTTTCAGCAGTTCGTCTGTGAAATCCTCCTTCACCTCCTCTCTAGGAATCCCTGCACACATACTATATAGAATATTATATACTATATATATATAATCGCTGTCCCATCGCCATGGAAACGCAACACACTAAACAAACACACAAAACAAACTAAACCATAGACCACCACACTGACAGTTTTTAGGTGTCTTGGTCATATTAAATTACACTTATAATTTGTTTATTATAAAATGTAGATTGAAACATTAAAGCAGAAGTAAGTGATCCGGTGGTTTTGGCTAACGCTGCGTTCCAGGCAGGCTTTTGAAACCGTAAATTACAGCTTCAAGTCACAACTTACGACTTTGTAGCGTTCCAGGCAACCCACTCGTGTTTCTCCGACCTGTTTTACCTGTGAAAGTCACTATAACGGCCACTCGTAACTTCTGACCCGTGAAGTCGTACCAGATCGAACTGGTACGACTTCACAGGTCGGAAAAACACGAGTTACGAGTTTCCTTGAACGCACCATAACAGTCCTCGTCCCTACGTCACCACATTCACGGCGTCCCTTGGCTGCACACACAGAGAGGACTGCCCCTTTATGCCGTTCTCTCTCCTCATTGGATAAAGGTTGTAGGATACAAGGAAAGTTTTCTCCTGGGCTCAGAGCAGAGCAGAGTGACTGACAGACCCGTGTTTCAGACCAAACACTCTATAGAAGTGATTGCTGTCGGAAGATACAACTATTTAAGACTTAGATTAACACAAATTTATACAACAGTTAGTTCCGACCGGTCCCAACCGAGCAATTTGATTGGACAACGAGACGTTCCATAGTGCTGATATACAGTATAACAGCACTGGGACTTTTCACAGACATAATCACTCCGCTGTTCAGCTGGACAGGAGCTAAGTCAGAGCTACGCTCCCCATACAGGAGTTCAAAGTTCAAAGTGTTTATTGTCATATGCACAGTGGAAAGGTGAGTTTCCCTGACAATGAAATTCTTACTTTGCTGTCCTCGTCATAGAAGCCAGCAATTAATAAAAAGAGCAATTACAAAACAACAATAGTACAATACAACAACAATGAGCAGCAATAATAATAATAATAAAAGAAATAAAATTAAAGAGAAGGAGGTATGATGTGTGTGTGTAATATGCACTATGTATAATAATAAATAAATAATAAATAAATAGTGTGCAAATTGTGCATGTGCAAATGTGGTGCTACTGTGTGAATAATGAGTTACCGACTCCTATTGTTTAGGAGTCTGATGGCAGAGGGAAAAAAGGAGTTTTTCAGCCTGGAAGTCAGGTGCTTTTCACACTTCTGTACCTCAGGCCTGAGGGCAGAAGTGTGAACAAGTTGTGCTGGGGGTGGGTGCGGTCATTGAGGATGGAGGCTGCCCCATCTCTCTGCTGCTGCTGCTGCTGCTGCTGCTGCTGCTGCTGCTACAGTTATAAACGGACCTGAACATTAAAACCTGGACCTGACCTGGTCCGTCTAATTGGAGATAAATCTCTACTAAACCCGGCTGGAAAAAAAATCGCCGCGGGGGCAACTACGTTTTGACGGTGATGTGTTTTGATATTAGCGTTAGCTGTTGTTAGCCACGTAGCTCAGCTACTTAGCTTCAACTGTGTTTATATTAATTACATAGATGATAAACAAATGTAATACGGTATCGATAACGTCTCTGTGTCTTCACGCTGGTACTGTTGCTCCGGTGTTAATCAGACACCGGCTCAGAACCAGAACCAGCACTGGAAGCAGCTCGGTGGAGAAGCTTGTAGCTCGTAGCAAGCTAGTATGAAATGTTTATGTGTTGCCTGGCAACAGCCTTGTCTCCCTTCCAGCTGCAGAACTATTTCTGTTGGCGGAGCCAAATAAATGATTAAATAAACAAACAAATCATAATCTCTTGTAGTTTATTACTGTTCTAAAAATGCGCTCGTAGCACTGTTGTAGGCTATAAAAGCAATATCACTTACTTCTGCTTTAATGTAGAAAACTGTTTTTGTTTTTTTTACTCTCCTATGTGTTAATGTTTATCTGTAAAGGATCCTCAATGATGCTATTAACGTGGGTGATCTATAAATGTCCTTAAATTATTGAAAACACCACACTGCTCATTCACCAACAATGCAGAGATGTCAGTTCTTTAGTAAAACCCATATTCCTCCACCAGGAGGCGCTGCCATTGGACCGATGCTGTCACTACTCTCTTTCCCAGCGCTCTAGGTACATCATCCTCAAAGTGAAGTCTCACAGGGCAAGAATTTTAACGAATTATGGGATATCGCGAGCCTAGACTTTACCAGAGTTTTGCAAAAGCATCTTTCAATGGAAACACCTGCAAATAGCAGAAATTTCAGAAATAAAATAACTTTATTTAGTGAAAAGCTGCGATGGAAACGCAGCTGGACAGAATCACTGAGCTACAACACAGAGAGAGTTCTGTCCTTCTGATGAGTTGTTAAGATGAACCACTCACCATCAAATATTCAACACACTGACCACACACAGAGAGACACACACACACACACACACACACATTAACACTGTTGTTCCTGTTGTTTGATGATGTGTGCTTCAGTGTGTTTCAGTGTGTGTGTGTGCTCACACTTCCTGTCTCTCCTCCCCCACACTGAACACACTGCAGTTTATTTCCCAGGGGGAGGGAGAGGGGTGTGTGTGTGTGTGGGGAGGGGGGGGGGGGCAGATTTAATGAAGCAGAAGATGGAAGGAGGAGAGACAGAGACTTGTACTTGTTTACCTGAGGATTTTAAGCTGAGACCTTTATTTTGAAAAGGAAGAGAAGTTGACGGTTATTTCATTTCATGGAGATTTTATTTTCTCATGTAGATTCTCTCTTCCCAACAACCTTATTATCATTAAAGGGATAGTTCAACATTTTGTCAAATTGACCCATTGCCATAATCCCTATAGTCATAGCAGTAGGTTCGTTACCTTTAATTGTCGGTGCAAGCTATTTTTAGAACGGCGGAGCAGAGCCGTGAGCTGCTCAGAGCTACACTATGGAGGCTCATTATGGGATTTCTTGGTTTCCCTCATCAAACTCATCAAATACACAATCCAACAACTCCACAACGCTCTGGTGGACAAGTTGTGAGCTGCACATTCACCACGCTATGAGATAATAACACAACGTTACCACACAGAGTTGTTGTAGAGGGAAATACAGAGACTGATGATGAAAAACTGTCCCTGAAGGCAACGTGCATCAGTGGTTTTGCATGAATTTCCCTCTGAAACAACTCTGTGTGGTAACGTTGTGTTATTATCTCATAGCGTGGTGAATGTGCAGCTCACAACTTGTCCACCAGAGCGTTGTGGAGGTGTTGGATTGTGTATTTGGCCAGTTTGACAAAATGTTGAACTATCCCTTTAACCCCTAACAGGATGTTACTACACATTAGGACCAGTTTCCTGCCAAATAGTGAGACACACGTCAGTCATGTGACATCATGAATCTTATTGTGAAGGAATAAAATGAATCTGAACGACCTTTAATAACCTGCAGATCACGACTGTGTGTGTGTGTGTGTGTGACTCACCAAACACGTTGTCGGTGTCGTCCAGACTGGCAGTCATGGCTCAGTGCTCACTGTGCGCACACACACACACACACACACACACACACACACACACACACACACACACACACACACACACACACACACACACACACAGAGACACACACACACACACACACACACACACACAGACACACACACACACAGAGACACACAGACAGATGGTCAGTCTCAGTACGGAGGCTCTGAAGGGACAAAACACCAGAAACCAGAGAAACACCTGAGTGACCTCTGACCTCTGGATGGAAACACACTGGGGTCACCTGAGGTCAGAGGTCAGAGCTGCTGCCCCCCCCCCCCCCCCCCCCCCCGGCAGGAAACAGATGGACTCAGACACACACTAAACACTAAACACACACAGAGTTCCCAGCTGCTGTTGTGTAATGGTTTGTATTTGTGTTGTTTCTCAGTGTTTTGAGCTGTTGAACGTTTCTGTTTGTTCATTCTATGTCAGTAGTTGCGTTTCCATCAGCTGTTTAGATGCATCTAGATGTATCGCATCGGAAAATGATGATGGAAACGCCGTGATTCGAATTAAAATCCCCTGATTCGCACAAACTGAAATACGCTGCTACGGCCGGTTTTGGTTGATGATTCGAATTAAAGCAGAAGTGAGTAATATATTTGTGTTAATCTAAGTCTTAAATAGTTATATCTTCCGACAGCAATCACTTACATAGAGTGTTTGGACTGAAACACGGGTCTGTCAGTCACTCTGCTCTGCTCTGAGCCCAGGAGAAAACATTTATCGTATCCTACAGTTTTTATCCAATGAGGAGAGAGAACGGCATGCAGGGCTGTGTGTGCAGCCAAGGAACGCCGTGAATGTGGCGACGTAGGGACGAGGACTGTTATGGTGCGTTCAAGGAAACTCGTGTTTTTCCGACCTGTGAACTCGTACCAGTTCGATCTGGTACGAGTTCACGGGTCAGAAGTTACGAGTGGCCGTTATAGTGACTTTCACCGGTAAAACAGGTCGGAGAAACACGAGTGGGTTGCCTGAAACGCTACAAATTCGTAAGTTGTGACTTGAAGCTGTAATTTACGGTTTCAAAAGCCTGCCTGGAACGCAGCATTAGCCAAAACCACCGGATCACTTACTTCTGCTTTAAGTGGTGACGTAGCCACTTTCACCCCGACTGCTCCCGTGTTGCAGTCAAGGGGGCAGTTGTGGGTCTGAGAAGTGAAGTCACTTCCGCGTTCAACAAACTGCAATCCCCCCGGCTTCCTCTGGGGGCTGGTGTCAGAAGGGAGCAACTCCAACAGAGCCCCATGTTAAAATAGCCGACTTTACAGCTTAAAAAAACATATTTACAGCCTGGTACCATTACATTTTTTGGTCTCAACCGATAGTTTCTACCCCCGCACACACTCTGAGGGGGGTGATTTTTTTTTAACTCTACCGTTTTACTGTTATTAGGTTTTAAATTCTGGCCAATTAGGGCGCAGAACCGTTGAGTGACAGGTCCGGAGACCACTGCTTCGAGGCCAGTGGGCTGATTCACACAAACTGAAATACGGTAGGCTACGCTGCTATGGCTGGGTTTTGGTTGATGATTCGAATTAAGTGACGTAGCCACTTTCACCCCTTCTGCTCCTGTGTTGCAGTTCACTCACAAGACAACATCAGGGTTTCCGCTACACACCTTCATAATGATGTTACTGCTCTGTTCTTCATAGTTCATCTATGCATCATATGGTTAAGCACCCAGCTGGAATTGGGAACAGGTATTGTGTAAACAACATGTTAATATGTTTAGCCATGTGTAATTTGTTCGATTTAATGTGGGAGAAAATGCTAATTGTCATACGCTAATAGCGATGCTAATGTTAGCCTCTGTGTAGTGTGCATATATGTTTGGCCTCATGGTGGTGATGTTGAGCTAACAATAGTCTTCGAATCTGTTTATGTGTTTATGGCAAACGTTTTATTGTCATTATCTCATGTGAAATGTTGATTAAGGCTCAAATATATTGTCATAAGGCATATTGTGGTAAAAATCATTATCAAGGGTTAATTTTATTTATTTTATAAGAGCTCATTTATTTCATTTATCTGTCCTTTAGCTCTTACAGTGTTGAAAGAAGAATGGATATGAATGAAAGGAAAATTATATATCAAAACGTGCGTCTTGATCGGGATCGGTGTGCTATTACTTTTCTCAACAGTTTACGAAAAAGAGCGAAAAAGACCAATCATTGGAGTTTAACAAACGTCTACTGCTCAGGCATACTTTCACCTAGAGACTCCATTTAAACTTTAAACAGTAGACACAAGTCTTGTGTATTGTCGTATTACTCCACGTTTTGATAGGTCATATAGTTTTTGATCAATCCCTGTTCAATGACCATGATCATTTTTGGAGAAATTATGAGATTATAATGGTTGTGTATTGGACGGAATGTTCGTTTCAGAGTGCGTGACATCATCGGTTAGAGTGGGAGAGATGCCAGAAAAACTCCAGATTTTTTCTCTTTCCAAACTCCAAACGGCCACAATTTACACTCTACACACGTGATTTTTTCAGAATTTGTAGACAAACTTGTTCTGTCTCTCATCATCTGCTCAAAATATCAGAGAGACTTACAGAATTTAAACTCTGAGCCTCTAAGTGCGGCCACGTCTGTCTCTGCTCCTCATTGAGTCCAATACAAATATTTTCTGAGAGAAGCAGAACGGCCTGATGTTTTAAAACTGCCAGCGTCGCCAAAATATTTACTGTAGAAACACCAAATCGTACCAAATTTTTCAGGAAGTCCTTAGAGCAACGTTGATCTGTGTTTTGTTCTGATAGGAGTTACCGTTTTGTCAGGCTAAGCCTAATTGTGAGGCCGGTGCAGAGGCAGAAAATGGCTTTTTCTCCACGTTTCTGTCTGTCTCAGCCTGCGGGGGCCCCTATCGCCGTGGTAACCTCTTTGATCCTCAGGCCAGAGCTCGTTAACTTCATAAACAATCCACCTGGCGCTCGTTTAAATGTTTATAAACACAGACACAGCTAAATCAGACTGACACAGGATGCAGCTACTAACTAACTATGTGTCAAGTCAGTCACACACACACACACACACACACACACACTGTTAACCTAATGTGGTTACAGCTCCTCCATATCAGTGCTTATAGAAAGATGATCATGTGTCTGTCTGATCAGCTCTGTCTTGACCTTAAGATCGTGGGTTTGATTCCCATGTTGGTAAAACCGGCAGTAGCCCCGTGGCCCTTTCAAAATTTCCCCAGAGGAAATTTTCTAATTGTTGCTGTTGTTGTTGTTGTTGGAAACAGGAAGTAGAAGCGGAAATAACAATCTTTGCGTCATGACGTTCTCCATGCGTTGCTTATTGAATGTGATGTCACATCGTTGAATGTGATGTCACATCGTTGAATGTGATGTCACATCGTTGAATATGATGTCACATTGTTGAATATGATGTCACATCGTTGAATGTGATGTCACATCGTTGAATGTGATGTCACGTCGTTGAATGTGACGTCACACTGTTTGTTTGAACTCCACTCAGATCTTCTGAACCAGATTGATCTGTGAGCTGCTGCTCAGACTGGGTGGAGATCTCTCTAACACACACACACACACACACACACACACACACACACACACACACACACACACACACACACACACACACACACACACACACACACACACACACACACACACAGGTCTAATGAGACAAACACTGACGGCAGCAAAGCGGAGCTCCAGCAGGAAAATGCAGCGTCAGACTGAGAAGATGGAGGAGGAAAAGATGAAATGATGAGAGATGGACGGACCGAGGAGAGGGGGAGACGAGGGGGAGACGAGGGGGAGGAGAGGGGGAGGAAACAAGGACAAACAGCCAGAGGGGGGAGAGGTGTGGGGGGGGGGGCAGCTGAAATATTCAGGCAGGTAAATCATAGAGGAAGATAAACTCACCTTTCTCTCTCTCTCTCTCTGCCTCTCTGACTGTTGTCATGGCACGTCTCCCTCTCTCCCTCTCTCCCTCTCTCCCTCTGCCTCCCCCAGCAGCCGCTGACCAGGACCGCCACTCCCAGAGTTCCACGGGGCGTCGCTCCGGGCAACGGGATGTAGTTCCCTCCCTACGACTCAGCAAAACACTGCAGCCTCCATCTGACAGAGCAGAGCAGAGCAGAGCAGAGCAGCAGCTCCAAGGACGGCTGAGGCAGACTGGGAGGAGGGAGGAGAGAAGAGAGAGGGAGGGAGGAGAGAAGAGAGAGGGAGGGAGGAGAGAAGAGAGGAAAAGACACGTGGTTTATTCAGGAATGACATATCAGATTTATAAATGAAAAGAGAGTAAAGAGAGTGAAGAATCTGTAGGTGGAGCTATAGGAATCAGGTGAAGAATGAAACGGATCAATAAGAGAATCAATAGGAAATCAGATGAGTCATGAAAATCAAAAAGGTGCTGAGAAAGAATCCAGACGATTAAAGGTTCAACACGTTGAATCTGTGTCTGTGTGTTCGCATCAACTCTCTGAGTCAACAAAAATGACAACAAAAATAAACCAACAGATTACAGGCTTAGGTGACGACGATGATGATGAAATTAAAGTTAAAGATACTTCATTAACCCTTTGCAGGAAATTACATTGTTACTGCAGCAGCACCAAACAGAATACCACTTACACACATGGTACATAGAATACACAATAACAACTTATTACACAACCCATTAAAGCATGGATAGGGAACTCTCATCAGTGGTTTTACATGAATTTCCCTCTAAAACAACTCTGTGTGGTAACGTTGTGTTATTATCTCATAGCGTGGTGAATGTGCAGCTCACAACTTGTCCACCAGAGCGTTGTGGAGTTGTTGGATTGTGTATTTGATGAGTTTGATGAGGGAAACCAAGAAATCCCATAATGAGCCTCCGTAGCGTAGCTCTGAGCAGCTCACGGCTCTGCTCCGCCGTTCTAAAAACAGCTTGCACCGACAATTAAAGGTAACGAACCTACTGCTATGACTATAGGGATTATGGTAATGGGGCAATTTGACTAAATGTTGAACTATCCCTTTAAGTAAGCAGTGATACGTGCTGTTGGCTGTTTAGGACAAATAAAGAAGAAAGCTAAGTACAATGAATGATTCCCTGTGCAGGACTTTATGAAGTTGTGATGTATGGTGCCATGGTATGAGTAAAAATAAAATAAATCACCTTTGAGTCTGAGCTGATCCCAGAGCTGCAGACGTGGCTGTAGTCTGATCACTTTACTGTCTCTTATCAGGCTGTATTTGTGTCACTGGAGTCTTAGACAGAAGGTCGAGGTCAAGAAAGTATAAAGTGGGTCAGTGGTTAAATTCATATTCACAAATATCTTGCACCGACAATTAAAGGTAACGAACCTACTGCTATGACTATAGGGATTATAGCAATGGGCCAATTTGACTAAATGTTGAACTATCCCTTTAAAGAAGTTAGTGAAACTTGAGACACTCTGAGTTCACACCTGAACAGGACAGACCGGCTCAGTACCTGCTCTCATGATCAAACTCCTCTTAAGTCCTCAAGACTCAAGACTCAAGACTCAAGACTACTTTATTAATCCCTTAAAGGGCAATTCCATTTGGTGGCTCACACACCATGCTCATAGCACAAACACATAACAGCACAAACACACACATAACATAACAGAGAAACCAGGAAAGAAAAGGAGGGTTGGCAGCTGTGTGCAAAGTCTGCTAGTTGCATGTAAGAAAGTGAATAAATACATCATTAAAAATAGAAATTCTAATAATGTTGGATTCTTGTAAACCACATGTGGTTTACAAGAATCCAACAGGACTTGATCCTGGTCTAAAGGTTTGTGGAGATTATCTCCATCAGCTGAACAACAAACATCATTAAATATTAAAATATGTTCAAGATTTCATGATAAGAACTTAATTACACACAGTAAAAAGGTGTGTTTGAGGGTGGATTTATTGTTGGTCCAACAGCAAGCTGTTCAAAGCACTAAAACTCACACAGTTGAATTATGAACATCTTACTTTTGCTTTTGATACTTTCAGTAAAATCTTCCACTTTTTCTTTTTCTAATGTACGTTGCTTTTATGTTACTTTGTAAACCCTCATTTAAAATGTTCTAATAAATTCATGATTAATTATTATTAATACAATGCAGGTGATTTTTTTGTAGCATATTCTGATACTGTAGTTCTGCAGCTATAGTATAGTGGTCGGACAATGCCCACTACACTGTAAATGAGGGAGAAGAAAAAGAAGAGGACGAGATGGATCCCTCCTGTACCCCCCCCCCCCCCCCCCCCCCTCCTGACCCCTATCCTGCTATTATGATGCCAGGCATGGTCTTACTATGACTATTCTATTCCTCTCCATGCACTGTTATGTTTTGTTTAAAATAAAAAATATATGTATCTCTTTGGAATAGTATATACATTGTAGTGTTTGCATTTCTCTATTTGTAAGTTGTTTTTTGCCTACTACTGTATTTATATGTATTTGTGGGTGTCCCTCCGTGCCACTACAGAGAGACACACATGTGAGCTCTCAATCACATATAGCCTACTGTATGTCTGCCTGACGTGAAATTAACTTTACAGGCTCACTGCTTATGCACTCACTGAGTCTGTAGGCACCTCCCCTGGGTGGAGCTGCCCAAAGCACCACTAGTTGACTACAGCTGTAGGACCTTCTAGGACCCCCCACTGACCCAGCCTTTGATTGGCTATCTTAGATATGGTAGGCCATATATTTGCCTGTAATGTATTCTTTTTAAAAAAAAATCTCTGCTTGAAAAAGGTCCTGCGGACCGAAACGCTGTGTCTTATAATAACGTTTTTGCAAGAGATCGGACAGTGTGCGGGAGACCCTTTTTTCCTTTTGTAAAAAATAGCAAACTTCAAATGTAACTTCAAGTAACGTGTAAACAACCTAAATGAGTAAAGCCCATAAAGGGTTGAGCGGGTCAAACTTTGCTTTGTGTTAATAGTGAATTGTCCATTGGTGAAGCTCTTGTGGCACAACTAGAGTTACTGTAAGTGAAAAGAAAAAGAAAATCGAAGTATTGAGCACCATTTGGAGAGAAATTGAGGATAATAAAAGGTCCATTAATCATATTATAGGTAGTTAACCAGATTAATAAGGTGTAATTTAAAAATTTGGGTAACACTTTACTTGAAGGTCTCGTCATAAGAGACATGACACAGTCATGAACATGTCATAAACATTATGTCAATGTCATAACGTTGGAGTATTTGTGTTTATTCACATCACTCACGCGAATACACGAGTAGCCTACAAACAATTCACGTCGTCATGCGTGCGGTGTGAAAGCACCACTTGCCCGGTTGAAGAGCGTTAGCTGGGCTGCAGGCTGCCTGCCCCGCTCAATACTGCAGCCACCTCAATAAAAGTATTATCCATCACTCACATATACAGAAAAACATATGAAAACAGGGCCCAGGTTGAAAAAAAAACAATCAAAAAACATTAATATAGCTTAAATAGCATTACAACAAAATAATACAAAATAGAATAAAATAAAGGAAACAACAATTCATTTTAAAGGAGCATTATCGCAAATACAGCAGTAATAGCATAAAATAAGCTGACATATGTAAAAGATGGGTCGGGGGGAGCCATAACTAAATTTACAAAAAAAATCGCCAACAGTATAGTGTCCGTGGGGCAAATGCAGCATTTGTCTTTGTTATGATCCAAGCCGGCCCGGCGCTTGCTGCGTTAAAATGCACTCGGAACTCGCAAATCCGACCTCCGAACCGGACAAATATGCAACAGTAAGTAATGTAGCAGTGTTAGGCTGCTCACAGTCACTGAATCGCTGGTAGAACACTTTGTCTCCACGTCCCTGTGTCTTTCTTCAGCTGTCCTCTCAGCGTTATTAAGGAGGAGGACGTTTCAGTTGTTGTTGTCGTTGTTGTGGTTGTGCGCGACGTAGAGCTGCCGCTTCCACTAGCGAGTTTTCTTTTTCCCGCGATTGCACGTTCATTCAGCCTGGTGAGGGAGGAGGAGGGGGGAGGAGGGGGGAGGGAGAAGGAGGGGGGGCGGGGGGGGGGACTAAACGAGGCTGCTCTCTCTCTCTGACAGCTGCCCACTTGTTTATATCTGATAAGCTCCGCCTGGCTCCATCTAGTGGCCGAATTTTGCGATAATACTCCTTTAAATAAAAAAGTACAAATTACAAAGCATTCAGTTTGAATCTGGACAAATTCAGTGCTATACATTTGTGTTTTTGTGAATGTCAATGGTGCACAGCTCCACAGACCTGCTTCTCTCTCCGGTGTTGTGCCTGTGTCTCTCCTACTGTTTCCCACGGAGCTCTGCCCCCTTTGAAAGAAAAAGGAAGCCCATTTGTGGAAAGACGTCGCCTCTGATATGTAAAATGTGTATTATAGAAGAGTTAGTTAGTTTCAGCAGTATCTGAAAGTCCAGCTGTCAAGATGTCAAGATTTTTATACAAAACACCAAATATGTGTATAAATGAAAATGTTGTGCTTACAGGTAGATAGAAGATAAAAAATGAAATATAAAAATACTAAATTATTTGGCAAAAATGTGAATTTAATTTCAATGTATTTGAATGTCCAGCCCCAGAGGTGTCAACAAATATAGTTGATGACCCCTGACGTATTGGTGGTCACAATGGCAGGGCACATACTGTATGTGCAGTGGCTTGGACTCTCTAGGCACGTCTACCGTCGTCAGGGACTGATTTTGGACTGCAAACCAGCTTAACAGCGGACTTTCAGCAGATGTGATGATTGTGTTTATGCTAGAATACCACTGTGGTGGGGAGCTGCAATTTCATTGTATTTTAAAGCAGTGGCAATAAAGGCCTCTTATCTCTTAGGATAACAACATCTTATCAGTTTGATTCTTTCAGTCAAGACACCTTTCATCTTGATGTTGGTGATTTCCAGAGTTAAACATTAACTGAGTAAAAAAGTAGTTTCTGTTTCACCTTTAAATCCTTAATAAAGAGCTGGTTGAAGCAGCAACAGGAGGAGAGTTGTTGAGTAACGGACGGAACTTAATGTCGCATCAGACTTTTGGAATTTATCGACACAGAAAGTGACATAGCAGGTCAGTTTTATTTTTTTAATCACAGTTTTATAACTTGTTAATGTCTTTTGTTGTATTGTTCATCCTGTAAAATCATTAATTCTGAACATTACAAACAATCATTTAGTAAGAATTATGTTTAGCTCTATAAAGTCTTTCAGTTCACAGAGTTCTTCTCAGGCCTGTTGTCCCCAATCGTCATGGTTACCAGAGTTTATAATAATAAAAATAATACATTATATTTATAAGCTTTTCCAAAAACTCAAAGACACTTTACATTTTAAAAAAATCAATTCAGTTCAACACAAATAATAAACATATAAATTCAGTTAAAAGCAGCAAATTCAGTATAAAACATAGAAAACAATATAAAACACACACAGAAATTATATATTAAAAGCTGATTTAAAAAGGTGTGTTTTTAACATGGTCTTGAAAGTTGGGAGGTGAGTGCAGGTGCGGATGGGTTTGGGGAGTGAGTTCCAGAGGCAAGGCAAGGCAAGGCAATTTTATTTGTATAGCCCGTTTTTACCACCAGTTTGTCTCAAAGGGCTTTACATCCCATCATAACAACATCCTCTGTCCTTACAGGGTTGCCAACTTTTGGTCCTGGGCTGGAGTGAGATTCTGTTGGCGGCGCGCGCGGGGGGGGGGGGTTTAGCTGTCCATAATAATAATGATAATAGTAGTAATGTTTAATGTAGTTTTTCTCTTTCTATCACACACAAATACGCACACACAATACCTGCAAACTGAGTAGAGGTGGAATAAGTGGTAAGTGGCAGATTCAACCCCTCTAGGGGGGTCTGGGGGCACCCCCCAGAAAAAAAATTGTGATTTTAACATGTGAACTAAGCATTCTGGTGGACTCTGAGAAGAAAATAAGGGAAAAACAACATTTGCTTCAGATAAGAGGGGGAACAGATCTGTGGTTCCTATCATTGTATGGCTGGAGTTGTATAGAGGCTGGGGGTTGTATAGAGGGAGGAGAGCTGTCCATAATAATAATAATAGTAGTGTTTAATGTAGTTTTTCTCTCTGTCACACACACACACACACACCATAACTGCAAACTGAGTAGAGGTGGAATAAGTGGTAAGTGGCAAATGAAACTCCTCTAGGGGGGTCTGGGGGCACACCCCCAGAAAAAAAATTGTGATTTTAACATGTACATTAAGCATTCTGGTGGACTCTGAGAAGAAAATAAGGAAAAAAAGCAGATCTGTGGTTCCTATCATTGTATAAAACTGGCTGTGTTTTTTTGGCCTGGACTGGACCAGCCTTTCAAGGCCCGTTTCCTCTGCTTCACCATGAGCCTCTTTCAGGCCACACTTTACTGTTCCACTTCTGCCCTATTCTCATCTCTATCTTGATGTAGGCTACTTTAATAGCCTATGAAAGAACAGAACAGACATGTCCTGTGATTTTCAGCCTTCTATGAGTCTATTACAGCCTGATGATATAAGTCAGGCCCTGAAATGTCTACTATAATAATATAAAAATAATAATATAGCCTAATAATAATAAAATCGAAGTTTGCAGGTATGACACACGTGCACACGCACATGCGAACGCGCACACACACGCACACGCGTTGCTGTGCTGTCTCTCTCTCTCCTCTGCTCTCTGGACTGAGCTGCCTGGCTGTACTTTGGGCTAACGTTACAGTCTGCATGGACCTCCATGGGTTTTGATTTTAGTTCTCAGCGGACCGGACCAGCCCAACCAGCCCGACTGCAGGCGTCAGTTCGAGCCGCATCCGGTCCGAAAACATAACTCGGTCAGGTCGTGCCTCGCTCTCTCTCTCTCTCTCTCTCTCTCTTTTTTTTGGCTACCGTAGATTCTGATCAGGTCCGGGCTTTAACACCCGCGGGTCAGCTTTTAACTTTCAAGTCCGTTAGAGCTCCAGCTTGATGCAGGAGCAGGACTTCAGTGCTGCACGTCAGTGCTGCGCTGTCTGACCAACACCGAAGCAGCAGGCGGACGTCACTGTAATGACGGTAAATGTTTTCAGCGAATCAATCAACAATCAGAGAAAATTGTAAATAACACATTACACTGGAGTGGTTTAGAGTCGATGTAATACCAGAGCTGGTTTATAGTCATTCGGAAATGAGTACATGATGAGTGGAAATATTAACAACAAAAAATAAGTCAGATTTGGCGTGAGATTTCTCTCTTGAGCGTGAGAGCGTGAGATTGAGGCTGAATGCGTGACTGTCACGGCCAATGCGTGAGAGTTGGCAACCCTGTCCTTAGACCCTCACATCCACTGAGGAAAAACTCCATGGAAAACCCTTTTAACAGGGAAAACCAGGAGAAAGTTCAGGGTGAGCAACAGAGGAGGCATCCGTCACCCAGGACGGACAGACGGGACAGAGATGTTGTTACAGACAACAAGAGGGAGGGGGCAGTGATGGAGAAGGCTCTGTCCCCCCAGGTTCGGTGCTTGGTCCGTGTGGGTAGTGACAGGATGTTTCCTTCGGATGAGCGGAGGTCGCGGGAGGGGGTGTGGTGATGGAGCAGGTCTGTGAGGTAGGGGGGGGCCAGGTTATTAAGTGCTTTGTGTGTGAGGAGGATGATTTTGAACTGTATGCGGTGAGTGATGGGCAGCCAGTGCAGGTCACGGAGGACGGGGGTGATGTGATCTCTGGAGCGGGTGTGGGTGAGCAGGCGTGCGGCTGAGTTCTGGATGTATTGTAGTTTATTGAGGAGTTTGGATGGTGAACCATAGAGGATGCTGTTGCAATAGTCCAGTCTGGATGTGATGAATGCATGGATGAGGGTTTCTGCAGCAGAGAAGGTGAGTGAGGGGCGGAGACGGGCGATGTTCTTGAGGTGGAAGAAGGCGGTCCTGGTGATGTGATTGATGTGGAGGTCAAACCTTAGCTTACTGTCGAAGATGATTCCTAGGTTGCGGGTGTGGGATGAGGGAGACAAAGTGCAATTATCAAAGGTGAGGGAGAAGTTGTGGCTGGCTTTGGTGCGGGATGTGGGGTCAATGATGATGATGTCTGATTTGTCACTGTTCAGTTGAAGATAGTTTCTTTGCATCCATGATTTAATTTCGGTGAGACAGTTGCTGAGGGTGGAGTGGGTGTTGTTGGTGATGGCTTTGGTGGAGATGTACAGTTGGAATTCGTCGGCGTAACAGTGAAAATGGAGTCCATGTTGACGGATGATCTGGCCAAGGGGGAGCATGTAGAGGATGAAGAGGAGGGGACCAAGCACCGACCCCTGGGGGACACCTTGTGACAGAGGAGCGGTGGGGGAAGTGCAGTTGTTGATGCTGATGAACTGTTGTCGGTTGGAGAGGTAGGAGTGAAACCAGGAGAGTGCTGTGCCAGTGATGTGGAGAGAGGATTCCAGACGGGAGAGCAGGATGGAGTGGTGGATGGTGTCGAAGGCTGCTGTGAGGTCGAGGAGGATGAGGATGGTGAGGTGTCCGGAGTCTGAGGAGAGGAGGAGGTCGTTGGTGACTTTCAGGAGGGCTGTCTCGGTGCTGTGTTTTGAGCGAAAACCAGATTGGAATGATTCAAACAGGTTATTGCAGGTGAGGTGGGTTGTGAGTTGTGAGGCAACAGCACGTTCCAGGATTTTTGACAGGAAGGGGAGATTGGAGATGGGGCCGAAGTTATTTGGGTTGTCAGACTGGGTTTTTTGATGATGGTTGTGATGGCAGCCAGTTTGAGGGTTTGGGGGACAGAACCAGAGCAGAGGGAGGCGTTAATGAAGTCAATGATGAGTGAAGAGATGACAGGGAGGCAGTCCTTGATGAGTTTGGGGGGTATGGGGTCCAGGTTGCAGGTGGAGGTTTTTATTCCGGTCATGATGGTTGTGAGTTGTGCTGGCGATACTGGAGAGAAGTGGGTCAGACACTGGATAGTGGTGGACGGGGGAGCAGGGGGGAGATGGGAGGGATCCTGGAGGTGTTGAGGTTACTGTAAATGGTGTTGAGGAGGGAGTTGATGGCGGAGAACAGAGCCTTGGGGTTGTTGGAGCCAGAGTGGATGAGGTGGGAGTAGTGGGTGGTCCGGGCAGCGTTGAGTGCTTCTTTGTACTGTTGTAGGTGGTCGGTGTAGGCGAGAAGGTGAACTGTTGTGCAGTTGTAGTAGTTAACCAGGTCAGTGGGGTCATCAGATGGTGGGCGGGGTGAAGCAGACAGACAGTGGGTGAGTGAGGCTGAGAGAGCAGAGGTTAGAGATGGATTTAAGATTTCTGAAGGTTATGGTCCGGTTTTGTTTTGCGGTGGGGATAGGGATGTCTATGTCCATGGTGATAGCCAGGTGGTCAGAAATATGCAGGTTGTGGCTGGTTAACTGTTGGATGTTGAGATTGGTGGAGCAGACCAAGTCCAGAAAGTGACCACGGCTGTGTGTTGGGAAGTCGAGACAGTTTAACAGTTCCAGAAATTCTGTGGCCGGTTTATTGTCTGTGCTGTCAATATGTAGATTAAAATCACCTAGGAGGAGAACAGATGGCGAGATGGCAGATAGCTGGGCTAGAAGGTCGGCAAGATCGGAAAGGAAGGAGGGATGTGGTTTGGGGGGGCGATATATGATGGCTGTGACCAGAGGACAGGGACCAGAGAGTTTGTAGGTGAGGTGTTCAAATGAGGGGGCAGGAGGAATGGAGATGGTGGTTGTCTTGATGTTGTTTCTGTAGATGGCAGCAATGCCAGCTCCCCGGCCCTCTGTGTGGGGTTTGTCCACATAAGTGTATCTTGTGGGGGTGGCTTGGTTTAATGAAAAATAGTCCAGAGGTTTTTGCCAGGTTTCAGTGAGACAGAGAAAATCCAGGTTATTGTCCGTTATGAATTCATTGAGGATGAGGCTTTTGTTGTGTGTTAAATAAGGCTACTTTGAGGTGATGTTGCTTTGTGGATGGGGGTGCCTGCATCTGGTGATGGTCTGAATGTGAAAAGTTACAGGTTGTAGGTGTAACGACTGATGTAACTGTCACAAAAGGTTCTTGAAGATCTCTGGGTCAAGGATACACAGGCCACGAGGAAGTCAAATCACGACACAGTTTATTTTTCTTTAGAAGATGATCATAAAAAGCTAAAAGGGCCTTAAAAATGTCTGTCGTTTAGAATGAGCAGCAGGGGGCGCTAGTACACAGTCTTTGATACAGTCCTTTTGTGCGCTGACAAGTCCCAGCACCGTGCGTCCTTGGGGAGAGCTCTTGGGTGTGTGGCTGTGGACGCAGGCTGCGTTGGGACCCTCTCTGGAGACGCAAGGAACTTCTACGGAGTAAAATGAACAATCATGTGTGCACCAATCACAATATAAATTCAGGAACTGATTTGGAGATACACTCGCCTGATGCCAATAAGGCTTGAAGCATATCAGGTCCTGTGGGACTCGATCTGGCCTATCCTCTCCGGCTGGCTCCTCTCAAGCAGTTACGTGCAGTCCCTCTGTGTACCCGCAGCTACCCCCACTAGCTGGGCTGCTCATCATGGACAGGCTCCTCTCTGCTTGCCACCCCAGGAGAGGAAGACAAAGACACCGTGCAAGATCCTCTGGCCTTGCCCCTCCATCCAATCAGGTTGTCTACTACTGATTTGGGAAACTTCGTACCGGTGTGTCTTCACTGGAATGGACACACCACAGCTGCATTGGGGAGAGTTAATTGGCACTGCACACAATATGATCACACACAAAACAAACAAACAAAGTCATAGGCTCTCTCCAATTACAGGCTGTGACATAACCAGAGGGAAGAGCTAGCGGTCATCAGTGAGCTGTGTGCTGCCAGTGAAGCTTTGGGCGGAGAGGAAGAGTGAGAGGGGTGAGTGGAGGGGGTGTGGCAGGTTAGCCGCTTGCATGCGGCTACCATACCGGTTTGGATGGAGGCCGTCATTTTTTAAGAGGGGGGAGCGGTTCCAGAACAGATTAAAATTGTCTATGAAGTTGATGTTGCGAGTGGAGCAGGGTGTGGAGACTGAGAATCCTGCTAAAACCTTCTGCTCCGCGGGCCATGGTGGGAATGGCAAGGCAAGGCAATTTTATTAGTATAGCCCATTTTTTACAAACAGTTTGTCTCAAAGGGCTTTACATCCCATCATAACAACATCCTCTGTCCTTAGACCCTCACATCCACTGAGGAAAAACTCCATGGAAAACCCTTTTAACAGGGAAAACCAGGAGAAAGCTCAGGGTGAGCAACAGAGGAGGGATCCCTCACCCAGGACGGACAGACGTGCAATAGATGTTGTTACAGACAAGACAGCTTACAGTTTATGACACAGAATAACGGAATGGAGCCGGAAATAAAAACAGACTTCCCGCAGCTGCTTAAAAAGTTTAAAAGGTCTAAGTTCAGACTGTCTACGAGAGGTGTCATTGGACCCAACATGAACAACCACTCGTTTTATGGAGGACGGGAGAGAGTGCAGCAGCGCCGGCAGTTTGCTTAGGGACCGTTCGTTATTTATGGAATGGGCCAGCGGAGGAAAATGGGGGGGGGTCATGTCATAATATTCTTTGTTGAGGGGTGGGTCCACTAAAAAAAAAAGGTCAGCGAGGGGGGTCATTCAACTTTTTGTCTGGAGGACACTGCAATGCCCGCAAAAACCAAAAACAAAACAAAAACGGGTCATTTAAAAGCTGCAAGCACTGATGACAGAGAGCAACGGCCCCCAAATCACAACGTTATTTTATATTGCTCCGGTCTGCCCTGAGTGGGTTTCGAACCCGGGTTTCCCGCACCGCAGGCGACGATGCTAACCGCTTCGCCAAGAACTAAATAAGGACTTTGCACGCGGGTTAGCACGTGTTTTATGGGTGAGTGAGTTTAACTTCAGACTTCAGGCTGTGAGCGGCACGTACGTTCACGTTGCTTTCATGAATTGTAAACAAACAGTCGCCCCCTCGGTTTTAGCTTCCAGCAGTTTCTGAAGCAATTCTGCATCCCTTTGGAAGCATTTAAATAAACTAACAAATAAAGAACCCAAGAATAAAAAGATAAGAGAGCTGAGGATCGGTGGACAACCCACAACAGATAGTATGATTATTGCAACCGAGTTTAATCGTTTTTTTATTCAGTCAGTAGAGGAACTGGCTCAAAATTTTGATCCTCAATCATTAAATAACATTGAAAGGGAAGATTTACCCAATTCATTTTACATCAGAGAGGTTAATGAAACTAAAATTAGCAAAATACTAGACAAATTATCTAGCTCAAAATCCAAAGATGTGTCTAACTTGGACACAGCTTTTATTAAGCAGCATAGTTGCTCTATCATAAAACCGTTATCTCATTTAATAAATCTTTCTATAACGTCAGGTAGGTTTCCAGATCAATGGAAAACAGCTGTTGTCTCTCCCATTTTTAAATCAGGGGACTCAGACCAGCTACGTAATTATCGTCCAATTTCTATACTCCCGGCAATGTCTAAGATTTTGGAAAAAGTAGTGTCTGAACAACTAGTTGACTATTTAGAGTCAAACCAACTTCTATATCCGGACCAGTTTGGGTTTAGACATAAACACTCTACTGAAACAGCTATTTGCTTTTTTGTTGAAAACCTTAAGTGTTTTATGGATGGGGGTAATGTCTTGGGTGCTGTGTTTCTCGACCTAAAAAAGGCGTTTGACACTGTCAACCACAACATCCTGCTATCTAAGTTGTCTAAATTTAACTTTTCCAAACTTGCTCTAAGTTGGTTTGCGTCTTATTTACATTCAAGAAAACAATGTATGAGGATTGCACATAATAATATTGGCATTCCCCAAGGGTCAATTATGGGGCCGTTGCTCTTCAGTTTATACATCAATGACCTGCCTGAAAGCTGTCCGGGGGCTGGTTGTCAGCTTTACGCAGATGACACAGTCATTTACGCATCAGACATCTAGTGAGGCTGCTGAGACTTTATCCTCATTTTTGAGCAGGGTACGCCTCTGGCTCCAGGATAACAAGCTCACTCTAAACAAGAATAAGACAGTCTCCATGTGTTTCTCCATCAAAAACACATCACAATTAGAAGATTTTAGCATAACATTGCAGGGAGAAGAAATTGAGACGGTAAAATAATTTAAATATCTGGGTGTAGTTCTTGACTCCAGACTCAAGTTTGACAAACATGTCAAAAAGATATCAAAAACAATAAAAAACAATTTAAACTGCTTCAAACTAATTAGACATTAATCAAAGCAGCACAGCTGTATATGCATGCCATGATTTTTTCTCATATGTTGTATTGTGTTACAGTGTGGAGTCAGGCCTCTCCAACCACAATAAAGTCAATAGCATCTCTGTATAATCAAACCATAAAAATAATGGCCAAGAAACCAATAAAGTGGCATCACTGTCTCATCTTGAAGCAGTATAATTTGCTTAGTTTTGACAATTTCTTAAAATTTTCGTCTGTCAAACTGGTTTTTAAATGTTTGCAGAACTTGGCTCCAGATGTGCTGTGTAGTCGTTTTAGAAGACAAAATAGTGAAAGGATCACCAGGGGTACGGCAAGTGGCAACTGTAAAATCTCACGCCGTAAGACCTCCTTTGGGCAATCAGCCTTCTCTATAAAGGGTTCCCAGACGTGGAATTCACTACCGACAGAAATAAAACTAACCTAAGACATTAGAATTTTTAATACAAAGGTTAAAATCTGTCTGAAACAAAATCAGAACTGTATGCATTTTTAATGTCTCATGACTTGGTATGATTTTAGATGTAATGTACATTTTATAGTGTTGTAAGTCATTTTGATGTCTTTCTTCTTACCTTCTTTTTTTCTACTAAAAGGGACGGGAGTGTGAAACTAGCATTAGCTATAATCTCTGTCTGCAGAACATCAGTCACATTGACTTGTTTGTAACGAGTGGAAGTGTCACTATGTTAACCTGCATTGTCCCTATCAAATAAACTGAATTAAATTAAATTACACGCGAGGGCTCCACAGAGGGAGCCCACGGCGGAGAGTAGATTCAGATATACACACAGCGTTTGGTCAGCGAGACTTACCGGCATAGGCCCATAGACTGCGCCTGGTGAGTTAGATCGGCGTCCGGTAAGCTGTGTTGGTGGTCTTCCGTGGAGGTTAGCCCAGTGCTAACAGTGGTTGCACGGTGTGGTGCCGGTCGGGTATCAGGATAAAAATTTAAAAATCTACACACCCGATTATCCAGAGGGGTACGCCGAATTAAAACACAGACATCGCAGATCTGAAATCTGCTGTCCAGTGGCGTCAATATTGAATAAAAACCTGTTTAAAATCAGATTGTACCAGCTTTTGAGGCAGTGAGTCTACACTGTGCTGTGGCTCAGGCGGCCATCTTGGGTGAAAAATGCAGAGCAGGTGGCGTTTATCAACAAGATGTAACTGAATCTGTAGCTTGCAAAATAAAAGTGAACACCAAGAAATCACAGCTGTATTTTATGTAGTAGCCTACTGTTGCAGCGATTCAATTTTTTTATTGTGATTAATCTCAGAATTTTTCTGAGTTAATTGCGATTAAAGCAATTCTTACCGATCTGGCATAGAGAGCCTAAGCGGAAGCAGGAAGTAACGGTCACCATGGGACCTCAACTCTGAAAAACTCGCCATTCAAATGAACGGGACTGAAAATTTTATTTCGTGATCCGTTTGAATTGCGCCATGAGAAAAAAATATGTCCTCTACCTGTTTAAAACATCACGTTTCATCCCGAGAAATCAGCAGTTTGTTGTAAAGCTATTGTAGAATAAAATTCAGAAGAATCTGTAAGCAGAAAGACTACAAGTCGCGTAGGTGACGTCACACACCAAATGCCGCCCTTTCCCGTGTCAGTTGGTGACGTATTTTTTGTGGGACACAGATCTGTAGTCCGTAGAGCGTCGTCACACAAAATACATTCTTCTGTTGCCGTTTTACGATAAACGGCTGATTTCTCTTCATGAAACGTGATGTTTTAAACAGGTAGAGGACATATTTTTTTCTCATGGCGCAATTCAAACGGATCACGAAATAAAACTTTCAGTCTCATTCATTTGAATGGCGAGTTTTTCAGAGTTGAGGTCCCATGGCGACATTACTTCCTGCTTCCGCTTAGGCTCTCTATTTCTCACAGCACAGGACAAACATTTGAAAATCAACAGCTCCACGAGCCCCCTCCCTCCCCGCTGCATGCGTTGGCATGGCAACGGTAAACAGAACAGGAACGTGAGTGAAACGGGAACAACACAAACAAACACAACACCGGAGTTTTAAACCGTATAAACGGACTCAGTGATGATGACTGATGAGTTTTATAACAAACTGTTGTTAGCCTACTGCTACTGGAGACGCAGGGGAAGTGATTGTTACAGATTACAGTTCTCAACGAGCCGGGCTGGCGGCCGGACCAGCGCCACCTGATGCGCTGGTTCAGGGCCAAAATAACTCTGCGACCGAGCCGAGTCGAGCCGCACCGGTCCGGACTTCAACCGGGTCCAGACCGTTGAGAACTCACAGAGCTAACAGTAGCCTAGCCGTTAGCACTGGATGAACTCACAGAGCTAACAGTAGCCTAGCCGTTAGCACTGGATGCTTTATAGATGTAACCCCTTTTTCCCTTAGTGTTTATAATCTACACTGTGGTCACACCCAATAAAATAAACCAGGTCCTAGATTCTCAGCTAAAGATGGTGAATTCGCTGTGGTTCTGAATTAAACAAGGGACTTTGTCATTAGAGTGGGAAAAAGGAAAATAACTAGCGCGGTGCCTCCACTGAAAACTTGCTAGGTGTTAGCAAACTTGCTAGGTGTTAGCAAAGATTATGTAAGCCCTCAGAAATACAAATGACTCTTAAAAGAATGTTAAACCACAATATGTAAAAGGTAAGACACAAACATTTATTTTTATTAAACCCTTTAGATTTTTGTAATGCTACCTTTAAATTTAGAAAAGCTTCAGCAATTAGAAAATAACAAAATAGAAAATAATAAACGAACACTTCCTGTACCCTTTAAATCAATACAGTAATACCTGAAGCTTCAAAATGCTTTCTTTTGTTACCTTACATCAATGAAATGAACTGTTTTTAATTTGAGCTCAACCCAATCTTTTAAATGAAAATAGCCTAATAAACCTATGAATTGAGGTTTTTAGCTTATTTATGAACCAAATCACTTATGAAATAATTACCTAGATGTGTTTTTAATATTTCACCTGTATTCACACCTTTTAACTGTTCAAAATGTTATTTCAATAACCCAAATGCATAGAAATATCAACCATAGTGCTTTTGTACACTCAAAACACAGTAGTTGTACCCACACCTGTACCACAGTATTTTTCACAGTTCACACAGATGATAATGATACCAGAAAAAGTCTAACCGAAGCGCTTGGATAATCTTCCCTAACCGTTGGGGCCCATTTGAAGCGTTGGTGCACATGAAGTTTTATCCAGTTGTGAGAAGAAGAGTTAACTTTGAACCCGAGTCTGTTTTAACACAGTCCCGTGCCTGTATCCTGCACTCGGTATCGTTCCAATGTCAAGTACTCACGCAACCTCTCAGTGTAGAAGCAACATGGCGGTGTAGCCAGCCAGGCCGCAGAGCGATGTCCAGACAGCTCCCCGCCGACTCCCGTAGCTCCGGCTACCTGCGACATGTCCTCGTTCCCTGCTGTCGACTCGTCCGCTCGTCCGGTCCGTGCATAGGCAGCGCCAGGGGGGGGGCTAGCAGGTGCTATAGCTCCCCCTAGTGGTGGCATAGCACCCCCGTACCACCCCCATGAAATCCCCCCCAAAAAATGTTTAATGTATTTTTGATGACATTTTATCTAATGCGCTTTGTATCTAATTTCTGTCCGAAAATGTCCTAAATTAAATTAATTATGTTTCGAAATGTATTTCTTGATATTAACACGAGGTCAAAGGTGAGGTGTCAGGTGTCACGTATTTTTACGTGACAGGGCGCGCTTGTGTCGCGGACTCGGTGCAACAGAGACGAGAGCAGTGACACCGCGGCTCCGCCCGCTCTGATCAGCAGGTTTGGTTTTCAGCAGCAGCAGTCCACTCTCTCTGTAAGTTACAAGCTACAAGTCATTTATCTAACATCACAATTAGTCTGAAGCTGTTTAACGACGGTTAAAATGAAACTTAAGGTAAATATCCTGCATAGTTTGTTTCTCTTTTCTGTGCCGCGCTGATCAGAACGCTGCTCCGCGGTGTGTTGGCGACAGAAATAATAATAAAACACAGGCTTTCACATTTTGAAAGTGCTCGTGGTTTTTTTTTGTACAAGTGCAGCCAAACATGAGGCTGAAGAGAGAGGGACAGCAGAGCTGCTCTGACAGCTCAGATGCAGGTGAGCCAGGCAGCGCAACGGTGCTTTTTTTTTTTTTTTTTTTACTGTAAATGCCGGTGTCGGCACCGTCCCTACAGGTGAAGCACAAGCACACAGACGTACGTTGTTGTCTGACCTTCTTCCTTCACGGGGACGATTAATCGATAATTGATCGTTAATTTTCCAGATGATCGATCAAAAAGATTTCTTCAAATGCCCATCCCTAGTGGAAACCATCAAAAGCCGAGTAATTATGATAAAAAACGTCCAGATCGTGAGTTGTCATGAGTTTTTGATCGTCATCTATTTCAGCTCTCTTCATCATGGAGTTCCCAAATTCACACATAAGGTGGATAAGGTAGATATACATAATTAAAATACAAACGTGTAAGTAAGTCTCTTTTATATTACTGTAAACAGGAAAAGTTAACCTTTATCATTTTTTTTTAAAGACCATAGAATATTTTTAAACAATATAATACATGAATTACAGAGTTAATATATGAACAATATTTATTTTAATAGGACTATTGCAAAAACGAGAAAAACCAGAGGATTCTGGGAAATGAAGTCCTACTTTACTCTGTCTTCTAGAAGCAATATAAAAGGGATAATCTGTATATTTTTAACATGACTAAGATTATAGAAACCCAGTAAAATAAGGAATGAATGTTTATACACATTTTTTGAGATTTTTAGAGAACCCTACATAGACACATGTGACGTCCTGTGTTTACGTATCACTCGGGGCTGATCACTATCAACGTTACAATATCAGACATGAAACTCCACGACCAGCTGCGGCTGCAGTTATTGGTCTTTTAAAAAACTATTTATTTCCAAAAACCTTCTTTCTTGTGTGTTGTGACTCTAGTCTCCTCTGCTCATGTCCTGCTACTGCTCTGTCAATAAGCGTTCTTCCTGGTCGGGAGGGGGGAGAGGAGGAGAGCTGTGCACAAAGTGATTACATATTAAGTAGGTTCGGTCGCTCGTCAAATCTTATTAATCGGACCGAATAATATTATTGGTCAGACTTTTCTCAGAATTATATGAGAATGAAAAAATGATGAGTTTTTAACCCTGTTGGGTTTCTCTTACAGGGGCGGCAGTGGCTCAGGTGGTAGAGCGGGTCGTCCAATGATCAGAGGGTTGGCGGTTCGAATCCCGCTCTGTCCCGGTTGCTGCCGTAGTGTCCCTGGGCAAGACACCTTACCCACCTTGCTCCTGATGGGTGATGGTTAGCGCCTTGCATGGCAGCTTCCGCCATCAGTGTGTGAATGTGTTAATGTGATGTACTGTAAAGCGCTGTGGGTATCGTTCAGGTATAGTAAAGCGCTATATAAATACAAGACCATTTACCATTTACATTTTAATGTATCATCAGATTATTAATAGCATTTTAACTTAGATAAAGAAATGTGCAAAAGTTCCAGAAAGGTAAGAATAGCTTTAATAGCATTTTTTTGCTCAAAATATCAGAAACTCTGTGTATTGTGTTGTAGCAATATGAATGGATACTGATACTGGGCGAAGCAACATCCAGTGGTATTTAAAAGTGAGCGCAGGTGAAGATGGCAGAGAGAGAGCAGCAGTGTTTGGTTGACAAGAAGAACAAGTTCTTTAGTGTAGGAACACAAGGAGCAAAAACATGTGGTTTTCTGTAACATTAGAAGAGTGCGCAAATCTCTGTGTAAGATAATAATGAATGAACGGGCAATTAAAAACAAAAACAAAAAAATACAACCATTAATTATTTAGTATCAGTTCAGTGCTTGTTGTGGATGAGAAAATCAGCCTGGCTGTGAAGTTGGCTTTATTCTCCTAACACTTTCTAACAGCATTTTCTTTCTTGTAGACCTGCTGATCTCATCATGAATGTTACTGACATGCTCCTGGATAAAATCCTCTCCTGGGTGGAGCTACAGAAGGAAGGTGCAGCCAAGTTGAAGGAACTGGCCTCTGAGATGGAGGGAAAGAAGAAGGATGCAGTAAATGCCGCAAAGTTTGTAGGGAGTTCAGTGTCTGTAGGTGGAGCAGCTGCAATGACAGCAGCAGGATTATTAACCTTCTGTACTGGAGGGTTAGCAGCACCTCTTCTGGTTGCAGGAGCGGTAGCAACAGGGGTTGGTATAGCTACCAGTGTGGGTGCTGAATTTGTGGATGCAGCAGAATCAAGTGGCACCATGGAAAAGGCTGAAGAGGTTTCAGAGAAGATCCAGAAGGCTGAGAAGGAAATCAAGCGACTCATGACGTTACTGGAAAAAGAAGGGAAGAAGGCTTGTGCTGATGGAGACATTTCTCCAGAAGATTACGTTGTAGAGAAAATCCTGAGGGCAATGGCAAAATGCAAAGGACTGGTGTTAAATGACAAGGTCAGTTTGCGCAAAATGGTATCTCAACAGATCAAATCAGATGCCTTTAAGCGAGACATTGCTTTAACTATTCTTTACATGGCTGCACAAGTCCTCATAAAATAATTTGCCAAAGAGCTTCTAAAAGAAGTTGGTAAGAAAACTGCAGCAAAGGCAGTTGGACGTGTAAGTAACAGCTTCTCAGATCTGTCTCACTACTTTTCCTAATGTGATTCTTTTTTCTTTTTTTTTAAGCCCTGTATGAAGTCTTCTATGGTGCATGGTATGTTAGTCAGTTTAAAAACAAACTCACACCCCTGTTGTTAATGAGAACTTTGCTTTTCAGATTACAGGAGGAGCAGTTGGACTTGTATTTTCAATTCCTGACCTGGTCAACAACTATAAAAACCTGGACAAACATGAAACAAAAGCCAGTCAGAGTCTGAGAGAGAACGCTGAAGCCATACAGAAGGCCACTGAAGAGTTTAAAAAGAACCTTGATGAAATTCAGTGAGTATGCTCATCAACATTTTTACATTGTGATGTTAGAAATGAACAGATCAAAGGTTCATTTGAGGTTTGCCTGAGCTTCTCTGTCCAGAAGTCAAACTGGAACACCTCATCGTTAGAAGATGCACATGTGGACTAAAGTGTTGTTTTAATATGATGGAGATGATGCGTCTAATTTGTGTATATGTGATGTTTCTCTTACAGGAATACATTCGAGAGATTAGCCAAGATAAAGGGCTCCAAGAGGCGTCCGGATGAAAAGAAAGCATTAATACAGTTTGCAATAGAAAACTGTGCGGATAAAGAAGTTCAACAGTGGCTGAGAGAGAATTCAGAATCTGAGACTTTCTTCAGTCTCATAGATTTGTTCAGTTTAGTGAAAGAGAAGCTTGATGAGGAAGAACAGAAGGACCATGGTGACACTGTTGACATCACCTTCCTGGCTCATGGAGCCATCACAGGGGATCTGATCCCAGCCAAACGTGTCCTTCCTCTGTCCACCGTCTCAGACGTCGTCCTGCATTCTCCCTGGAACTCTTATCTCAGTGTTGATGCAGCGTATGATATTGCAGCAGGACTCATGAAACCTGAGGACAGGAAGTTTCTCTGTGATGGAGAAGGCTGTCGGATCTCTGCTAAGGATCATCGACCCCCCAACCTGCCAAACCACTGGAACTCCATGAAGGAAGCTGTTAAAAAGGGTCAACAGATCCCTGACATCAGGCTCAGCCCAGTTGGACAACCAGGCGATCCTGTGTCCCGTGAAGTTCTTACCAGGCGTGGTCCTCTAGGGAAGAACCACATCATCGTCCCATACATCATCATCTCAAAGAAGTGGAGCTTCTGGTCTCCAGAACCTGTCCCGTTCTCCGCTGTGTCCTTGGCCTTGGGTCTGGTGCTCATGTTCTCCAGGTTCACGGCCACCGTCCATCTCACTGCCTGTCTGGGTAAATCATCTGCTCGACAGAAGTCAAACAGGGAGTATCTGGAGAAACAGTATTCCTGCACCATCGACAAAACAACGATGACGTCCTCATGTCCAACAACACACACAGATAAACAACTGCTAAAGATGGTGGAACATATATTTGGTAAACCTGGTAAACCTGGTTCATGGTTTTTTGGGTTCTTTTTTTTGGTTTTTTTGGGGGGGCTTTTTTTGTCTTTAATGTACAGGTGAGTTGAGAGAGAGACAGGAAATGAGAGGTGTGTGTGTGTAGGGGGTGGGGGGGGGGGGGGGGGGGGGGGTGACACGCAGGATAGGGCCTCAACACATGGGGCAGGTGCTCTACCAACTGAGCTCAACACCCCCTGTTCCATGTTTGTGAAGCTGAGTCAGAGAACAGTAATACAGTTCAGTTTTAACTGCAGGTTTGTGTATTGAACAAAAACTATATTAAGAACACTAATCAATGTCAAGAGTGGAGTGTGACAGTTAGAAGTAGATTAGTGCATCATACCTTTCCTCACACAAACATGGATTTTACTCTCGATCAGCTCATAAAAAAATAGAATAGAATAGAAACTGTATTTTATTTGTCTGAAACCAAAGGGGAACCAAAATGTATCTCTGACAGGGCTCAACACTAGCTTTACACATGGCCAGAAGCCTTCAATGATACTTGACTTTGGCATTTGTTGTGTAGTGCCATTCTCACTGAGGACTGAACCCTAAACTGTAAAAAAAAAAAAAAAAAAAAAAAAAAAAAAAAGTTATTGTGATTTTAAAATTCTGTAAGAAAAAGCTTCATCCATCTTCCAACTGCTTATCCAAGGTCAGGGCACAGAGGCAGCAGATCCACCAGAGCCCTAGTTTGGCTGCTTGTATCATCACTTATGACCACCGGTGATGGAAGGAATGAAGGCCTACTGGTAGAACGTGAGCTTTGCCCCTTGGTTCAACTCTCCGTTTGTTATAATACAGTAACACTGCCCCCTCTGTGCTGATTCTCCAGCAAGTCGCACGCTCCATTGTTCCCTTACACTTGAACAAGGCCCAGAGATACTTGAACTCCTTCAACGTGGGGCAGCGACTCTTTCCCTGCCTGCAGGCTGTGCCTCCCCTTGGCTGTCTGGAAAAATTACATTATTTAGTTAATCTAAGGTTGTTGTTTTTTTATTTTATTTCAGATAACTTTACCACAGCTTTAAATGTGTCAGCATTTGGTGATTTCCATAGTCTAATGAACACGACTCAACTGAGTTTACCTCAGAGTTTAGTTTGTTGTGTAATGTGAGTGGTGGTCCAATAACGTGATCCTGTTATTGATGAGTTGGGTTTTAATAACAGCTGATAATAACTGTGATGGCATGGATTGTGATGAAAAGGTGTTGCACATTTGCACACAGAATATCTGTGCAAACCAATGCGCATGTTTTAACACCCTTTGCTTCAGGTATGTGAATCATGTTTATTGATCAGTTAACCCTTTGTTCTCTGATCCACATCACACTGTTCCTTTCTCTTGTTTTTGTGCCACTTGCTCCATGTGTTGTTTCACTTCCTGTTTGATGATCCTGGAGTTCACAGGTAATCTCTGGATCAAACGGAGTGAAAAGTAAAACGTTACTTGCTCCTCTATAAACTAAAGGATACGTAACATTCATTTTTTAATTTATTTTATTTTAACTGATCATATTCATCTATAAAATAATTCAATAATCTATTTTGTTTTTGGAGGATGCTGTTCTAACCATGATGTCTGTCTGGTCTTTGACATGTTTCTCTGACATTTGCATCAATAAACTGTAATACAATAAAACAACACATAGTATGTTCATGTTATTTTCCACTTCCACTGAATCAACGTTGTTATTCAACACCAGTTCAAGTTCAAGTTCAAGTTTATTTGTCATATACATTAAAAAGTACAATGTACAGTCAATGCATTGAAATGTAGTCTGCCCTGGCTCTCTCTCAACCCTTAGAAAGTAAACAATAAAGAAAATAAAAACTAATAATGACAGTAGCATCATCTAAACAATGACAAGTAAAAAAACAAGCATGTACCATAAGAAGCATCAATAATTAAGTCAATCAATGATCTGCGACCTACACGTTCATTCATTCCTACATTCACAATCATTCACACTCATTTAAAGCAGACGTTATACAATATCAAGCCCCAATAAATACATCAATCAATCAATTCTCATCAGAAACTAGAATATTCATTCATTTACATGAAACCTCATCACAGCAACACACTGATTTCCATGGATTATTATCTCCAGTGAAGTGAAATCCATACTAACATTATTTTCCATGTTTATTAAAGAAGAGATTAAGCTGATGTGGTGTTTCCACGGTGATGGAACATGAAGGTGATGACATCAGTGTCTCTGGGTTTCCACCAGGTGGCACTGTTGGCTCTGACTTCATCCAGATGTTTTACCCTCTCCTACAGAACATTTTTAATGTTTGTTGTAGTTGATGTAAATTTGCTGGAACCCTGAGATGATGATGAACATGTTTAGAAATCTGACACACTCATATATTCCTCATATATGAGTGTGTGTTATTATACTTTTTATACTTTGATTTGATTTTAGTTTATAGTGATCGCGCCAACCAAACCCAGAGGTGGGTGCTGGTCCGTTGCAGATCTGACCTCCTATGCCACTTCCTAGTCAGGGCAACTCCCCGCTTAGGGGAAGCTTCTTTTTATTCATTCATTCATTTAGAGGGGGGAGAGGCTGGGTTCGTCCACCCGAGGTCCCGCCATGCCCCAGGGGAACCGGGCACGGACCGATCAGTCCGGCCTCACCCCTCCTCTTTTTATTTGATTACATTTTGTTATTCTGTTTATTTTGTTATAATAATGTAATTATCATGAGTCGACCATTGTTATAAAATAATCGTGTTACTTGTGTTTGTGTTAAAAAAAAAGTCTTTTAAAAGTGAAGACTGTTATTTTGTTGTCATTGTAAGCAGTGATTTCTTCCATAGCGATGTGTTCTAGGAGAAGATCGATCCAATGGTTGATGTTTATTGAGTTTTTTGATTTCCAATTTAGGAGGATTGTTTTCTTAGCCGCAGTTAGAGAAGTGAGCAAGCTGTTCCTGTATTTATTTGGTATGGTGGTTATTGGAGTGTCTCCTAGTAAGCAGAGCTGTGGAGATGAAGGAATCTGCAGTCTAGTACAGTTTCTGCTGACCAGGAAGTTTCACCTTCAGGTGTGACCTCTGGGGGCGGAGCCTCCTGGTGCTGCACTGTTTTTAATAAATCCTTATTGTCATAGGCGGCGGGTGGGCCTGACGTTTGGGAAGGCTGCATAATCACACAGCGCAAGGATGAAACTGCTGATCATTAAATATATCATTAACTATATGCAATAGTCTCAGTGTCACACAGTAGTGTATGATTCTTTTCTACCAGCAAGTAACACCATTGAGAAAAGCTCTTCTGGGATATTCTGGCAGGATGGGCTGAGAAGGACCATTGTCTTTCTCTCCCAGGTCAGTGCAAGTTAGACTACCTGTAGCCTACCTGCACCAGCGCCGTTGACTGAGCTCTGGCCGGCCTGGCTGCATCCCTCTCCCGATTCCGCTCAGTGTTGCTGGCCGCTTTTGAAATATTTTCATTTGGTTTTTCCTTCTGTTTAAAAAAGGATCGGATGTCCATGTTGGATTTCAAAAATCACGCGCCAAAGCGACAGCGGGAGTTGACTGACTATCACCATGGCAACGCGTTCTCATATTTGTCAACATTGTGACAGCTGCAGTGACAACCTCACACACACTGAGGTTGTGCTGCAGCTGCGGCCCGTTCATAATGGGAAATCATGTATAATAATATGCACACATATTATATCATGTAGGGGAGAGTGGGGTAAAGGGAGACATTTTTTACATTTGCTCCCCTCTAAGCGAGCTAAAATGATTTATCAGTCAAATTTACACATTTCCCATTAATTCAGGATGTTTCCTAGCAATGGAAATTATCAGAATGTATTTAGAACGAAGGACAGTGAAAATATGATTGTTTTTTAAAAAGTGGTCTTGTGTCTCACTTTACCCCAGCTCAGGGGTAAACTGAGACAGACTAGAGAAATCAATGGGGTAAACTGATCCACTTACTTTTTCCACTCTGAAACTACCATAACAACACATGTTGTAACAGTTAGAGTCCTGACAGCTTGACAACCACACATCCCAAAATTAATGTCGGACTAGTAACAGAATCATGGGGATTGGTCAATTAAGCACTTATTTTTCTAAACACAAAGTGACTCAAGAACAAAATCAAATACAACACAAAATGTTTTAATTAACATTCAAATGACAGATAGAGTTAGATAGTCTGGGGGTCAGATTGTTGGTCCCGACAATTGTGACCATTTCGATCAGAAGTCCTCTTGTGTGTGGGGGGAGCCGACAAAGTGGAATGTGACTAAAATTGAGTTAATTAACCAATAAAGAAGCGAGCTGACTGAGAGCACCTAGCATAACAAAGCAGTGCGGCTACAGATCATGTTTGATCACGTGAGATTTCTGGCTTGGGGGATGAGATTCTTTTCTCTCCCATTTTAGAAAAAACGGCCTCTCTTAGAAATTCAGGCTAATTTTCAGCCAGCATCATCACATGGTTTTATGTGTTGGTAGTTCATCATCATGTATCATAGAAGTTTTTCTACCTGAATCAATTTGCTTTGGCACAACAGTTGATTAAGTTGACAGCAAGAAAATTTACTTTTACATGCAAAAATAACATTTTTGTGAAAAGAACATGCTTTCCACAGCATCATGAGGTCCTCTCCTTCATGGCCATGGGGGAATGGAAGGGGCTTGAAAACATAATGGTCACATGACCATAAATGTGTTCCGTTTTCTAGATACAGGGGGCGTCTCACATTACCCCACTCTCCCCTATAATAATATGCACACATGATATTATATCATGTATAATAATATGCACATATTATATTATTATATACATGATTTTTGCAATTTTCCAGCATAAAATTTGGGAAGGCTCAGCTTTCCCTAGCCTCCATTACCCGCCGCCCATGCTTATTGTCTCTTAACCGCTGTGTCATTTTTATTCCAACTGGTCTGAGATCTGATCAGAGACACAATATTAATTCAACCTATTGATAAACGATAGATTAACTGATTAGATTGATTGATTAGATAAGGGATCAAGGATCAAAGAAATCTGCCAGCAGGAAAAGAACAATACACATCAACAACACACAATACAATATAAACATCAACATAATGTACATTGAGTTATTAAGAAGGACAACATACATACAGTATATACATCCCTCAAAGCCGCAATGTTTTTCCACAGACAGCGTCAGATGGCTACTCAAACATGCACTCAGAAGTTTATTTATTTCAAGCAAGCCCACATGTTTGTAAAACTATGTGTCTGGAGTATCAGAACAACTCAGGAGGATCTTTAACAAACACCGTATCCCTGTGTATTTCAAACCCAGCAACACACTCAGACAGAGACTGGTACATCCCAAGGACAGAACACCACACACCCACAAAAGCAATCTGGTGTATGCAGTCCAATGCAACGAGGAATGTAAAGACCTCTACATTGGAGAAACAAAACAACCACTGCATAAACGCATGGCCCAACACAGGAGAGCAAACTCCTCAGGCCTGGACTCTGCTGTCCATTTACATCTCAAGGAGAAATCCCACTCCTTTGATGACAACAATGTCCACATCCTGGACAGAGAGGACAGATGGTTTGAAAGAGGAGAAGCCATCTATGTAAAAGTAGAGAAACCTTCCCTCAACAGGGGAGGAGGTCTGAGACACCACCTATCTCCAATTTACAATGCTGCCCTTTCATCCCTTCCCAGGAGATTCAACAATCTAATCTCAGGGTCCCTTAATTAACGTTAGCTAGTACATTATTAAGCATTGATTAACTTTTTAAAGATATATTAACAATCATTATTATGTATTACTTAGGGTTAGGAAACACATTAATGAATGTAGCCTATTACTAAGCAGTTAATTAATGTTTACTACTCAAAGTTAGTTAATAAATTAAAAGTTGAATAATGTAATTAGTTATCATTATGCATGCATTACTCAGCGTTAGTTAACACATTAGTTTAATGCTTAATAATGTACTAACTAACGTTGATTAAGGGACCCTTATTGTAAAGTGTTACCGAAACAACTATTCACAAGTGGCATGTGACTCCAACGACTGTCGTTATAACACAATAGGGCACTATCAAAGTCGAACCCAACTTTCCACCAAAGACAATCACTCAAACGACTGTCGTTGGCACTTGGAGCACAAAAGGGAACCAGTGACATCATCACCCTTGTGAACGCCCACACAAGAGGTTAAATACCTGGGTCTCCACACCAGTTAGTAGGACCAGTCCCAGCCTGGTCAGATGCTACATGAACTGATGAACTACATTAACTGAGTAAAAAAGTAGTTTCTGTTTCACCTTTAAATCCTTAATAAAGAGCTGGTTGAAGCAGCAACAGGAGTAGAGTTGTTGAGTAACGAAGGACAAAACTTGACGTCGCATCAGACTTTTGGAATTTCTCGACACAGAAAGTGAGACAGCGGGTAAGTTTTATCCTTTAATCACAGTTTTGTTGCTTGTTTATGTCTTTTGTTGTACTGTTACTCCTGTAAAAAAAATTCATTCTGAACATTACAAACAATCATTTAGTAAGAATTGTGTCTAGCTCTCTAATGTATATAACAAATATAAGTATAATCTAACAACATATATTGTAATGGCAAGAATGGTTTATAGTGATTTAAATGTTTAAATCTTGTCAATATTCAGTTTGTGAGCAATCTGTTATTTTCTTTCTCAACTTCCAGAAGTTTGATTTAAGGGGGCAGGACGGTTATTGCCGGCCTTGCATAGTAGGGTTTTCTATAACTTTAGAAGACTGCACATCAAACCCCCCCACCCCCCCATCAGTTTAGTACTTGTTGTGGATGAAAAACTCAGCCTGGGTGTGACGTTTGTTTTATTCTCCTAACACTTTCTAACAGTATTTTCTTTCTTGTAGACCTGCTGATTTCATCATGGATGTTGCTGACATGCTCCTGGATAAAATCCTCTCCTGGGTGGAGCTACAGAAGGAAGGTGCAGCCAAGTTGAAGGAACTGGCCTCTGAGATGGAGGGAAAGAAGAAGGGCGTTAATATCTCTAAGGTTGTAGGGAGTTCAGTGTCTGTAGGTGGAGCAGCTGCAGCCGCGACAGCAGGTATAGTAACCCTCTGTACTGGAGGGTTAGCCATACCGTTTCTAGCTGTAGCAGGAGGGGTAGCAACAGGGGCTGGTTTAGCTACCAGTGTGACTGCTGATATCGTGGATGTGGTAACGTCAAGTGGCACCATGAAAGAGGCTGAAGAGGTTTCACAGAAGATCCAGAATCATGAAGAGGGAATCCAGAAACTCATGAAAACACTGGAAGAGGAAGGGAAGAGGAGAGAACAACAGGCTAGTGCTGATGGAGACATTTCTCCAGAAGATTACGTTGTAGAGCAAATCCTGAGGGCAATGGCAAAACGCAAAGGACTGGTGTTAAATGACAAGATCAGGTTGTGCAAAATGCTATCTCAACAGATCAAATCAGATGCCTTTGGGCAACGCATTGGTTTAAGTATTCTCTATGGGACTGTACATGGTCTTGCCCTGATTGAAAAAGTCCTCATCCAAGAACTTGCAGAAGATCTTCTCATAGAAGCTGCTGAGGAAACGGGAAAAAAGGTTATTTCAAAGGGCGTCTCCAAAGCAGCCACCTCCTCAGTGGTGAAAGGTGCTTCTCAAGCAGCAACTTCCAGGCACCAAAAGTAGCAGCCAAGGCAGTTGGACGTGTAAGTATCAGCTACTCACATCATCAATGGACTCTTGTTTGAAGTTTTTTTGGATAATTGAATCGTCACAACACAGTGAGGAACTGTTTTCTGTCTTGCCACTAAAATGACCTGTATGAAGTCTTCTATGGTGCATGGTATGTTAGTCAGTTTAAAACAAACTCACACTCCTGTTGTTGTCAATACAAACCTTGCTTTTCAGATTGCAGGAGGAGCACTTGGACTTGCTATTTCAATTCCTGAGCTGGTCATCAGCTGTAAAAACCTGAACAACTGTAAAACAGAAGCCAGTCAGAGTCTGAGAGAGAACGCTGAAGCCATACAGAAGGCCGCTGAAGAGTTTAAAAAGAACCTTGATGAAATTCAGTGAGTATATGCTCATCAACATTTTTACAGTGCGCTGTTAGAAATGAACACATCAAAGGTTCATTTGAGGTTTGCCTGAGCTTCTCTGTCCAGGAGTCAAACTGGAACACCTCATCGTTAGAAGATGCACATGTGTGTTACGCCCCAGCTAGGGGTCTCTGAGGTGCAAAGTGTTTAAAAATGATGGAGATGATGTGTCTAATATGTTTATATGTGATGTTTCTCTTACAGGAAGACATTCGAGAGATTAGCCAAGATAAAGTGCTGCATTGAGAACACCAAGAGGCGTCCGGATGAAAAGAAAGCATTAATACTGTTTGCAATAGAAAACTGTAAGGATAAAGAAGTTCAACAGTGGCTGAGAGAGAATTCAGAATCTGAGACTTTCTTCAGTCTTGTGGATTTGTTCAGTTTAGTGAAAGAGAAGCTTGATGAGGAAGAACAGAAGGACCATGGTAACACTGTTGACATCACCTTCCTGGCTCATGGAGCCATCACAGGGGATCTGATCCCAGCCAAACATGTCCTTCCTCTGTCCACCGTCTCAGACGTCGTCCTGCATTCTCCCTGGAACTCTTATCTCACTGTTGATGCAGCGTATGATATTGCAACAGGATTCATGAAACCTAGGGACAGGGAGTTTCTCTGTCGTGGAGAAGGCTGTCGGATCCCTGCTGAGGGACATCGACCCCCCAACCTGCCAAACCACTGGAACTCCATGAAGGAAGCTGTTGAAATGGCTCAATGGATCCCTGACATCAGGCTCAGCCCAGTTGGAGGACCAAAGGATCGGGCTTTGGAGTATTTTGAAGTTCTTACCGGGCGTGGTCCTCCAGGGAAGAACCACATCATCGTCCCATACATCATCCCAGAGAAGTGGAGCTCTGAGTCTCCACAACGTGTCCCGTTCTCCGTTGTGTCCTTGGCCTTGGGTCTGGTGCTCATGTTCTCCAGGTTCACGGCCACCGTCCATCTCACTGCCTGTCTGGGTAAATATTATACTGAACAGAAGTCAAACAGGGAGTATCTGAAGAGACAGTATTCCTGCACCATCGACAACACAGGGATGACGTCCTCATGTCCAGCAAGACACACAGATAAACAACTGCTAAAGATGGTGGAACTAATATTTGGTAAACCTGGTTCATGTTTGCGGAGCTGAGTCAGAGAACAACAACCTGACAATACAGTTCAGTTTTAACTTCAGGTTTGTGTATTGAACAAAAACTGTATTTTTTTTAAAGTATATTTTTGGACTTTTAATGCCTTTAATTGATAGCACAGTGAAGAGAGAGACAGGAAATGGGGATGCAGAGAGGGGGAATGACATGCAGGAAAGGGCTGCCCGATGCGGGATTTGAACCAGGGCCAGGGGCCGCCTGCAGTGAGGACTATAGCTGCCCCACAAAAACTGTATTAAGAACACTAATCAATGTCAAGAGTGGAGTGTGACAGTTAGAAGTAGATTAGTACATCATACCTATCCTCAGACAAACACAGATTTTACTCTGGATCAGCTCCAGAAGAATAAAGATAATAGAATAGAATAGAATAGAATAGAATAGAATACAATAGAATAGAATAGAATAGAATAGAATAGAACAGAATAGAATAGAATAGAATAGAATAGAATAGAATAGAATAGAATAGAATAGAAGTTATCTTTGACAGGCTCAACACTACCTTTACACACACCCAAGACATTTCAACACATGGCCTCGAGCCTTGAATGACACTTGACTGTTGCTTTTGTTGTTCAGTACATTGAAGTGTCATTATCATCGAGGATTGAAACCTGAACTGTAAAAAAACAACAACATCCATCCATCCATCCATCCATCCATCCATCCATCCATCCATCCATCCATCCATCCATCCATCCATCCATCCAACTGGCTTTCTGAAGTCATGTCCCAGAGGCAGCAGATCCACCAGAGCCTCTTCTGACCGCTTGTATCGACCTGGTTCTCAGGGTCGTGACCAGCACTCAGAACTACAAGTGAGGAGAGGAACGAAGAGCGACTGGTAGATGGAGAGCTGTCCCTTTGGGTCCAGCTGGCTGTTCATCCTGGTTCAGTAACTCTGCCCCCTCTGGGCCCATCTCAGGTCAATCTCAAGCTCCATTGTTCCCTTCACTCTGGAACAAGGCCCAGAGATAAACTCCTTCACTTGGGGCAGCGACTCATTCCCTACCTGCAGCAGACACAGTCCACTGGTTTCCTGCTGAGAACCAAGGCATCTTTCTCTATGGAACTCTCTCTTTTCCTTTTTTTGGAGTGGGTTAGACATTGTAAACATGTAAACAGGAAGTGAGAAGTTGTAGCTGCAGTGGTTTTAGCACCAACTGGTTTGTTGTTGTTTGTCATCAGGACTTTTCTCAGGTCTAAATGGAAACGTCTCTCCTCTGTCCATCATAGAGTCTTTCATTATAAACCATGTGATCAGATGTGTTATCATTATTAACCCTTTGATCAAACAGCTGCTGTGTAATCCACGTGTATTGACTATTGGCATTATGCATCATGTTTATTGATCAGTTAACCCTTTGTTCTCTGATCCACATCACACTGTTCCTTTCTGTTGCTTTTGTGCCACTTGCTCCATGTGTTGTTTCACTTCCTGTTTGATGACCCTGGAGTTCACAGGTAATCTCTGGATCAAACGGAGTGAAAAGTAAAACGTTACTTGCTCCTCTAGTGGAAACTAAAGGAGACGTAACATTCATTTTTTAAAATTTGAACTGATCATATTCATCTATAAAATAATTCAATAATCTATTTTGTTTTTGGAGGATGCTGTTCTAACCATGATGTCTGTCTGGTCTTTGACATGTTTCTCTGACATTTGCATCAATAAACTGTAATAAAATAAAACAACACATAGTATGTTGATGTTATTTTCCACTTCCACTGAATCAACGTTGTTATTCAACACCAGTTCAAGTTCAAGTTCAAGTTTATTTGTCATATACATTAAAAAGTACAATGTACAGTCAATGCATTGAAATGTAGTCTGCCCTGGCTCTCTCTCATCCCTTAGAAAGTAAACAATAAAGAAAATAAAAACTAATAATGACAGTAGCATCATCTAAACAATGACAAGTAAAAAAACAAGCATGTACCATAAGAAGCATCAATAAATAAGTCAATCAATCAATGATCTGCGACCTACACGTTCATTCATTCCTACATTCACAATCATTCACACTCATTTAAAGCAGACGTTATACAATATCAAGCCCCAATAAATACATCAATCAATCAATTCTCATCAGAAACCAGAATATTCATTCATTTACATGAAACCTCATCACAGCAACACACTGATTTCCATGGATTATTAATCTCCAGTGAAGTGAAATCCATACTAATATTATTTTCCATGTTTATTAATGAAGAGATGAAGCTGATGTGGTGTTTCCACGGTGATGGAACATGAAGGTGATGACATCAGTGTCTCTGGGTTTCCACCAGGTGGCACTGTTGGCTCTGACTCCACATCCAAAAAGAGAAAGAGAAGACAGGGAGGGAAGGAGAGAGGGAGAGGAAAAGACACGTGGTTTATTCAGGAATGACAAATCAGATTTATAAATGAAAGTAAAGAGAGTGAAGAATCTGTAGGTGGAGCTATAGGAATCAGGTGAAGAATGAAACGGATCAATAAGAGAATCAATAGGAAGTCAGATGAGTCATGAAAATCAAAAATGTGCTGAGAAAGAATCCAGACGATTAAAGGACGATTAAACAGAATACCACTTACACACATCGTACATAGAATACACAATGACAACGTATTACACAACCCGTTAAAGCATGGATACACAAGATGGAAACAACTCTGTGTGGTAACGTTGTGTTATTATCTCATAGCGTGGTGAATGTGCAGCTCACAACTTGTCCACCAGAGCGTTGTGGAGTTGTTGGATTGTGTATTTGATGAGTTGATAAGAAATCCCATAATGAGCCTCCGTAGCGTAGCTCTGAGCAGCTCACGGCTCTTCTCCACCGTTCTAAAAACAGCTTGCACCGACAATTAAAGGTAACGAACCTACCGCTATGACTATAGGGGTTATGGTGATGGGCCAGTTTGGTGTGAAAAAACGTCAAAAGTTGACATTTTGACGTGATAGGTGCTGTTGGCTGTTTAGGACAAATAAAGAAGAAAGCTAAGCACAATGAATGATTCCCTTTGCAGGACCTTTTGAATGACAAGGCGAGCCTCTATGAAGTTGTGATTTATGGTGCCATGGTATGAGTTGAATACAGGCCAAAAAAACAAACAAATCATTGAGTCTGAGCTGATCCCAGAGTAGTCTGATCACTTTATTGTCTCTTATCAGATTGTATTTGTCGATTATCACTGGAGTCTTAGACAGAAGGTCTCCAGATTGTTCTTTTCTAGAAACCAGCCAGTCTGAGGATTTTAGAGGCGGAGCTGAGCAACCTGCTGCTGCCTGGTTCGTTTCCACTTCCTGTTTACAGAGACATGTCAGAACCTTTCACCTTCTCATGACACAGGAACTGAGGACTCATCTCCACGCCCCCTTCATTCTGATTATAACCCAAAACCTATTCAGTTTTTGAACAGCAGGAAATTCAGTGTGTAGAGTGAGCGGCAGCTGAGGTGTGACTTCCTGGACACTTCCTGTTAAACACTTGTGTTTACCGTGTGGTTTACAGGAACCTGAGCAGACTTCTGATGTGCAACAGGTCTGAGAGAGCTGATGTTCATCACACAGCACAACAACATGGCTGCTTTCAGACAGACACTGGTCTGGTTCTGGTTCCGGAGTCTCTGAACACAACAGTAACAACAATCTTTTTGCATTCCTGCTGTCTCAGTATATTTATTTTAAGTTTATAAATTGTTTGGTCCGACATTGGAGTGAACCCAGCCTCGGCCATCTCTTCCCCAAGTTGAAAGATAAGAATGAATTTACTTTATCAAGCCTCAAACGGAACTTGATCTTTCTTGTGCTGCTTTCTAGCTTTTCTTGAATTCCTGTAGATGCCCAAACCTCCATCAAACATTTAGTTTCAGGAGTTCGGGAACCGGAACCGTTGGTTTGTTGGTGCTTCCCGGTCCTTGGTGAGGTGTGTTCAGGGGAGTGGCTGCTGTGGGAAACCTTAGACAGAGACTCATTAAAGGTTCAGTACAAGACGTCTGATTCGTGTCCTGATCCCAGTGAAAACCTTCCACATTAAAGCACATTTGGTTTGTTGTTTCATGGTCTATCTGTGACTCGTTGGTGAATGAAGTTGTCATGTGTCTGACCAACCGACCAACAGCTTTCTGCAGAGATGAACATCAACTCTCAGTGGAGCGCTGTAACATCCAACATCTATACTTTTTATCTTAATTTATTCAAAACAAGTCACCTTCTTATTGATTGATTGATTGATTGATTGATTGATTGATTGATTGAAGTGTTTATTTCGAATATAAAAATAAAAAAAATAAAAAAAGAGAATAAGACAAAACATTTAAACATGAGATATAGAATACATATTCGAAAAGGAGTGAGAAGAAGTAAAACTTATAAACTCCCAGCCCCTCTCCTTATACTGTATATGACTAGCTAAGATCCTTGTCTAAACATATCTTATGTTACCAAATCATGAATATAATTTATTTATAATTTACTTTACGTTTTTTTTACTTTACGTTTTAATTTAATTTACGTTGACTTATAATTTACTTATACACACTAATTATACAAACATACAAACATACATACATACATACATACATACATACATACATACATACATACATACATACATACAGTTAAGGTCAAAATTATTAGCCCCCTTGGAACTTTTTGATAATTCTCTAAAATAATGCCCAATGTTTGCAATATTCATACAATTTAATTCAGTAAATCATTCATCAATGACATGACCCCTTTTTGGTACACTTTGGAATGTAAATAATATTCAAGATTTCTTTATGACAAATCTGGTCAAAATTGAGATGGTCAAAATTATTAGCCCCCATGGGATTTTTTGATTTCAAAACAAATGCACTCTGTTTGAAACCATACCTGAGCAGTCAATTAGGTCTGAAAACACACCTGAGCAATCAATTAGCACTGAACCTTATTTAAGTGACTCCAAGAAGCAGAGTTAGTATGACTTGACCACTTGAATGAAAGGGATCTGACATCTTTGTAAGAAGCAATATCACCATGCCAAAAAGCGAAGAAATCAGCCTGGACCTCAGACAGAAGATAGTGGATCTTCATCATCAGGGGGAAGGATATACTGCCATTTCCAAGCGTTTCATGGTGTCTAGAACAGCTGTCCGTTGCATCATTGCAAAATACAAAGAAACAAAGTCTGTTAAAAACAAACCTGGCCGTGGCCGAAAACGCAAGATTTCCAAAACTTTGGAGCGCAAAATAATCAGAGATGTCAACAAGAATCCCCGGACCTCTGCAAAGACGATTGTTGCTGAACTGGCTTCGTCTGGACCCCTAACCCAACCCTTCACGCAAGACTGTTGTGAGGGCCCTTCATCGTGGTGGACTTAAAGGTCATCGACCAAGAAAGATCCCTTTGCTCTCACGGCGGCACGTCAAAGCCCGACTGAACTTTGCCAGAGACAATTTGAAACATGAGGGTCAGTTTTGGAAGTCCGTACTTTGGTCTGATGAAACCAAACTTGAGCTGTTTGGGCATATGGATGCTGCTTTCGTTTGGCGAAGGAAGGGCGAGGCCTTCAACCCTAAAAATACTGTCCCCACAGTGAAGCATGGTGGTGGAAGCATAATGCTGTGGGGCTGTTTTGCTGCTTCAGGCACAGGAAACCTTGTCCGGGTGCATGGGACCATGAAAAAAGAGGATTATGTGGATATTTTGAAGAACAACATCACGACATGTGCTGCCAGTCTAGGGTTAGGTCGGCGCTGGGTCTTCCAACAAGACAATGACCCGAAGCATACATCAAAATTAGTCAAGGACTTTTTGAAAAACACCAAAATCAAGGTTCTGGAGTGGCCCTCTCAGAGCCCTGATCTCAATCCTATTGAGAATCTGTGGAGGGTGCTCAAGGTTCGGGTCCATGCTCGGAGACCAAGTAATTTGCAGGATCTTGAACAATTTGCCAAGGAAGAATGGGCTAAAATCCCTCAGGAGACATGTGCCAACTTGGTTACAAACTACCAGAAGAGGTTGTTGTCAGTTTTGGATCAGAAAGGTTACACTATTGACTATTAGTTGTCAGGGGGCTAATAATTTTGACCATGGCATTTTTTTGTTTTTTTCTTGTTTTGGTTCAGCAAACCAATAAAAATGTTCATTTGACCTTATACAGATGTTGTCTTTGTTCTTGTGGACGCACACAAACTATAAATACTTAAGGTTATGGCCCATGTCATTGTAAGGATGAGGATTTTATTTTATTTCATGAGGGGGCTAATAATTTTGACCTTAACTTACATACACATGCCCACATACAGATACATACACAAACACACACGCACATACATGCAAAAGGAAAAAAACAAAAAAACAACACCACAAGATAATGACCAGTATAAAAAGATAAAAATAAATAAGCGCAGCAACTTCATTACACTTGGTGCTACCCAACATCTTCCTCGTTCCTGTACCTCTGAAAAATAGACTCTTTGTACCTCATTTTAAACTGTTTCATGTTTGGACGCTTGGACCTTAAATTATAACTCCCCTCATGAATACTAAATAATTTTTGTATATTTGCTGGTAATACATTATTTTTTGCTTTGAACATGATTTGAGCTGTTTGATAGCCCACGATGTCTGTAAGTTTTAGTACTTTGGACTGTAAGAATAATGAGTTTCTGTGTTCCTGATAGCCAGCGTTGTGAATTATCCTTATTGCCCTTTTTTGTATGATGGTTAATGGTTGTAGAGATGTTTTGTAGTTGTTGCCCCAGACTTCTGCACAGTACTGAAGATATGGTGAGACCAGGGAACAGTAAAGCGATGCCATGTAAAGCCCTTTGAGACAAACTGTTTGTAAAAACGGGCTATACAAATAAAATTGCCTTGCCTTGCCTGAACTTTCATGAACTCTTTCTATTTCAACTCCATCTATTTTTACATAATAACAAAAACACAGTTTTTATACACAATGAAAAACTTAGGGCCCAACACTGACCCCTGGGGTACCCCACAAGAAGTGTCCAAGCATGGAGAAACACAGTCACCCAATTTCACAAACTGCTGTCTCTCACTTAGATAACTTAACTTCTTAAGTTATATCTAGTTTGCAACAGGTTACAGGTTGACAACTTCAATTCTTTTTTCACTGTACTGAAAACACACTGAACCCTGAATCTAAAACAGATCACAGATCATCACACTTGATTTCAGTCATTTCTCAGTCACCGTGATGCTGGATGCCAGGGTGTTTTACAGATGCAGGTCTCTGAGTTTGTCTGTTTTCAGGTACAAAAGTGACGCAGACAAAGTGGTTTCAAATCCTCTTTCTCTTTGACTAAAATACTTAAACCACCTTTTTTTTCTTTGTTTGGAACAAAAGAGAAAGTAAAAACAACATCCTGTCATCTGGTATAAGAAGCAGAGCTGATCTTGGACCGACAGACCACAGCCGTCACTCAACACATCCAAGTAGGTGAGACAACAAACCTGTATCTTCTGTTCATGATCATAATTTTATACACTGCTTAAATATCAACTTTGTTGTAGTAGCTACAAGTAATAACCAGTTTTCATATAGGATGTTTTCATATGTTCAAGGTTTTGAACCGTGCTCATCAGTTTGTTTTCAAACTCTCTTTATTGTTTTTTCTCATTTGGAAAATAATACACGACAGACAGCAATACAAACATCATACTCATTTACACCTACACGTTTACACATAAAGCTCATTATAGTTAATTTAATATAAGCTATGTGGGCGGCTGTGGCTCAGGAGGTAGAGCGGGTCGTCCATTAACCGGAAGGTCGGTGGTTCGATTACACTGTAAAGCGCTTTGAGTGGTCCAAGTGACTAGAAAAGCGCTATAAGTGCAAGTGCATTTACCATTTACCATCTCAAAATAAATAAAAAATAAATATAACACACACAAAGGATACATACAAGGAAACCCTAAACAAAGCAAAAGAGAAATTTATTTCCTTATACTGATGGTTGAGCACTTCTAAACTTGCCATCAGACTATGTGTTGTGGTTGAAATAATCCATAAATGGCTGCCAGATTCTATAGAACTTTCTTTCTTGGTTTTTGTCCTGCTCTGAGGCCTTGTCCACACGAGCCCGGGTATTTTTGAAACCGGAGTTTTGCTCCGCGTCCACACGAGTGGTGTAATAAAAACACTCCGTACACACGCAACCGTGGAATCCAAGTGACACAATGCACGTGTGGAAGGCTGTTTTAACCAATCAAAATACAGTGGAAACCGCTTATGGATCAAAAGGCTTGGGACCGAATCATTTCTATACAAATGCTGTTTAAATAATTCGTTATCAAGAAATCCGCTTATAGTGTTCATTTTTGGTCATTTTATGGATGAAAACATGCACAAAAACAATTTCAAAACTACGTGTAGCCTTAGCTATTTATTATTTATTTTCGGCGGTGTCCCTTTGACGTGCACTGCTGCAGCAGCCTGCACATGTTGCTGCGCTGTGTCTTGACTCTTGTGCTGTGTGTTGTTGTGCTGTGTTGTTGTGCTGTGTTGTTGTGCTGTGTGCATCACCTGGCTGCTGGCGCAACTCATTATCACTGGCTGTTGTGTTGTCTGTCAAAACATGGATGAATGAAACATATCCACTTTATATCGACCGCGGACGTCACGAATAAATGTTCGGCTTTTGGCTCGTTCCGTTCATCTCCGCATAGGCTCTTTTTATCACTACATGACAGCAGTGCGACCCCCCCCCCCCCCGTCGTACCCGGTCTGACAGTGACATAGGCTATTGCCTGTTCATTCATGAAAATCATCCCGAAAAACTCTCAATCAAACAAGGTGGGGAATAAGAAACTGCGGCGCTACTGATCCCAGTGAAAACCTTCCACATTAAAGCACATTTGGTTTGTTGTTTCATGGTCTATCTGTGACTCGTTGGTGAATGAAGTTGTCATGTGTCTGACCAACCAACCAACAGCTTTCTGCAGAGATGAACATCAACTCTCAGTGGAGCGCTGTAACATCCAACATCTATACTTTTTATCTTAATTTATTCAAAACAAGTCACCTTCTTATTGATTGATTGATTGATTGATTGATTGATTGATTGATTGATTGATTGATTGATTGATTGATTGATTGATTGATTGATTGAAGTGTTTATTTCGAATATGAAAATAAAATAATAAAAAAAGAGGATAAGACAAAACATTTAAACATGAGATATAGAATACATATTCGAAAAGGAGTGAGAAGAAGTAAAACTTATAAACTCCCCCCCCCTCCTTATATATGACTAGCTAAGATCCTTGTCTAAACATATCTTATGTTATGAAATCATGAATATAATTTATTTATAATTTACTTTACGTTTTTTTTACTTTACGTTTTAATTTAATTTACATTTACTTATAATTTACTTATACACACTAATTATACATACATACGAACATACATACATACATACACATGTCCACATACATACACAAACACACGCGAACATACATGCAAAAGGAAAAAAACAACACTACAAGATAATGACCAGTATAAAAAGATAAAAAATAAATAAGCGCAGCAACTTCATTACACTTGGTGCTACCCAACATCTTCCTCGTTCCTGTACCTCTGAAAAATAGACTCTTTGTACCTCATTTTAAACTGTTTCATGTTTGGACGCTTGGACCTTAAATTATAACTCCCCTCATGAATACTAAATAATTTTGTATATTTGCTGGTAATAGATTATTTTTTGCTTTGAACATGATTTGAGCTGTTTGATAGCCCACGATGTCTGTAAGTTTTAGTACTTTGGACTGTAAGAATAATGAGTTTCTGTGTTCCTGATAGCCAGCATTGTGAATTATCCTTATTGCCCTTTTTTGTATGATGGTTAATGGTTGTAGAGATGTTTTGTAGTTGTTGCCCCAAACTTCTGCACAGTACTGAAGATATGGTGAGACCAGGGAACAGTAAAGAGTGTGGAGTGATTTCTGATCCAAAACCTTTTTTGCTTTGTTTATTATTGCAATAGTTCCTGAGACTTTACTTTGTACATGTTTGATGTGTGATTTCCAATTGATTCTGTCATCTATGGTTACCCCCAAAAATTTAATTTCATGAACTCTTTCTATTTCAACTCCATCTATTTTTACATAATAACAAAAACACAGTTTTTATACACAATGAAAAACTTAGGGCCCAACACTGACCCCTGGGGTACCCCACAAGAAGTGTCCAAGCATGGAGAAACACAGTCACCCAATTTCACAAACTGCTGTCTCTCACTTAGATAACTTAACTTCTTAAGTTATATCTAGTTTGCAACAGGTTACAGGTTGACAACTTCAATTCTTTTTTCACTGTACTGAAAACACACTGAACCCTGAATCTAAAACAGATCACAGATCATCACACTTGATTTCAGTCATTTCTCAGTCACCGTGATGCTGGATGCCAGGGTGTTTTACAGATGCAGGTCTCTGAGTTTGTCTGTTTTCAGGTACAAAAGTGACGCAGACAAAGTGGTTTCAAATCCTCTTTCTCTTTGACTAAAATACTTAAACCACCTTTTTTTTCTTTGTTTGGAACAAAAGAGAAAGTAAAAACAACATCCTGTCATCTGGTATAAGAAGCAGAGCTGATCTTGGACCGACAGACCACAGCCGTCACTCAACACATCCAAGTAGGTGAGACAACAAACCTGTATCTTCTGTTCATGATCATAATTTTATACACTGCTTAAATATCAACTTTGTTGTAGTAGCTACAAGTAATAACCAGTTTTCATATAGGATGTTTTCATATGTTCAAGGTTTTGAACCGTGCTCATCAGTTTGTTTTCAAACTCTCTTTATTGTTTTTTCTCATTTGGAAAATAATACACGACAGACAGCAATACAAACATCATACTCATTTACACCTACACGTTTACACATAAAGCTCATTATAGTTAATTTAATATAAGCTATGTGGGCGGCTGTGGCTCAGGAGGTAGAGCGGGTCGTCCATTAACCGGAAGGTCGGTGGTTCGATTACACTGTAAAGCGCTTTGAGTGGTCCAAGTGACTAGAAAAGCGCTATAAGTGCAAGTGCATTTACCATTTACCATCTCAAAATAAATAAAAAATAAATATAACACACACAAAGGATACATACAAGGAAACCCTAAACAAAGCAAAAGAGAAATTTATTTCCTTATACTGATGGTTGAGCACTTCTAAACTTGCCATCAGACTATGTGTTGTGGTTGAAATAATCCATAAATGGCTGCCAGATTCTATAGAACTTTCTTTCTTGGTTTTTGTCCTGCTCTGAGGCCTTGTCCACACGAGCCCGGGTATTTTTGAAACCGGAGTTTTGCTCCGCGTCCACACGAGTGGTGTAATAAAAACACTCCGTACACACGCAACCGTGGAATCCAAGTGACACAATGCACGTGTGGAAGGCTGTTTTAACCAATCAAAATACAGTGGAAACCGCTTATGGATCAAAAGGCTTGGGACCGAATCATTTCTATACAAATGCTGTTTAAATAATTCGTTATCAAGAAATCCGCTTATAGTGTTCATTTTTGGTCATTTTATGGATGAAAACATGCACAAAAACAATTTCAAAACTACGTGTAGCCTTAGCTATTTATTATTTATTTTCGGCGGTGTCCCTTTGACGTGCACTGCTGCAGCAGCCTGCACATGTTGCTGCGCTGTGTCTTGACTCTTGTGCTGTGTGTTGTTGTGCTGTGTTGTTGTGCTGTGTTGTTGTGCTGTGTGCATCACCTGGCTGCTGGCGCAACTCATTATCACTGGCTGTTGTGTTGTCTGTCAAAACATGGATGAATGAAACATATCCACTTTATATCGACCGCGGACGTCACGAATAAATGTTCGGCTTTTGGCTCGTTCCGTTCATCTCCGCATAGGCTCTTTTTATCACTACATGACAGCAGTGCGACCCCCCCCCCCCCGTCGTACCCGGTCTGACAGTGACATAGGCTATTGCCTGTTCATTCATGAAAATCATCCCGAAAAACTCTCAATCAAACAAGGTGGGGAATAAGAAACTGCGGCGCTACTGATCCCAGTGAAAACCTTCCACATTAAAGCACATTTGGTTTGTTGTTTCATGGTCTATCTGTGACTCGTTGGTGAATGAAGTTGTCATGTGTCTGACCAACCAACCAACAGCTTTCTGCAGAGATGAACATCAACTCTCAGTGGAGCGCTGTAACATCCAACATCTATACTTTTTATCTTAATTTATTCAAAACAAGTCACCTTCTTATTGATTGATTGATTGATTGATTGATTGATTGATTGATTGATTGATTGATTGATTGATTGATTGATTGATTGATTGATTGATTGATTGATTGATTGATTGATTGATTGAAGTGTTTATTTCGAATATGAAAATAAAATAATAAAAAAAGAGAATAAGACAAAACATTTAAACATGAGATATAGAATACATATTCGAAAAGGAGTGAGAAGAAGTAAAACTTATAAACTCCCCCCCCTCCTTATATATGACTAGCTAAGATCCTTGTCTAAACATATCTTATGTTACAAAATCATGAATATAATTTATTTATAATTTACTTTACGTTTTCTTTACTTTACGTTTTAATTTAATTTACGTTTACTTATAATTTACTTATATACACTAATTATACAAACATACATACATACATACATACACACACATGCCCACATACAGATACATACACAAACACACGCGCACATACATGCAAAAGGAAAAAAACAAAAAAACAACACTACAAGATAATGACCAGTATAAAAAGATAAAAATAAATAAGCGCAGCAACTTCATTACACTTGGTGCTACCCAACATCTTCCTCGTTCCTGTACCTCTGAAAAATAGACTCTTTGTACCTCATTTTAAACTGTTTCATGTTTGGACGCTTGGACCTTAAATTATAACTCCCCTCATGAATGCTAAATATTTTTTGTATATTTGCTGGTAATACATTATTTTTTGCTTTGAACATGATTTGAGCTGTTTGATAGCCCATGATGTCTGTAAGTTTTAGTACTTTGGACTGTAAGAATAATGAGTTTCTGTGTTCCTGATAGCCAGCATTGTGAATTATCCTTATTGCCCTTTTTTGTATGATGGTTAATGGTTGTAGAGATGTTTTGTAGTTGTTGCCCCAAACTTCTGCACAGTACTGAAGATATGGTGAGACCAGGGAACAGTAAAGAGTGTGGAGTGATTTCTGATCCAAAACCTTTTTTGCTTTGTTTATTATTGCAATAGTTCCTGAGACTTTACTTTGTACATGTTTGATGTGTGATTTCCAATTGATTCTGTCATCTATGGTTACCCCCCAAAATTTAATTCCATGAACTCTTTCTATTTCAACTCCATCTATTTTTACATAATAACAAAAACACAGTTTTTATACACAATGAAAAACTTAGGGCCCAACACTGACCCCTGGGGTACCCCACAAGAAGTGTCCAAGCATGAAGAAACACAGTCACCCAATTTCACAAACTGCTGTCTCTCACTTAGATAACTTAACTTCTTAAAGCAGATATCAGTGGAATGTTTTTGTTAATATAAGTCCTAAATAGTCCTATTTTCCTTCAGCAATCACTTACATGAAGTATTTCAGCCTAAACACGAGTCTCTCCGTCACTCTGCTCTGCTGTAACCCGAGGAGAAAATTTTCCTTGTGGGATACAAGTGTTATCCAATGAGGAGAGAGAACGGCATGAAGGGCTGTGTGTGCAGCCAAGGGATGCGCGTGAATGTGGTGACGTAGCACGAGGACCAATTGATGCCTGACAAGGGCGGGGGCTGCTAACTCATGGTGCGTTCAAAGAAACTCGTACTTTGTGTTTTTCCTTCCTGTGAAGTCATACCAGTTCGATCTGGTACGAGTTCACGGGTCGGAAGTTACGAGTGGCCGTTATAGGGAACTTTCACAGACAACAGGATGGTAAAAACACGAGCTACGGGTTACCTGGAACGCTACCAAGTCGTAGTTGTGACTTGAAGCTGTAACTTACGGTTTCAAAAGCCTGCCTTGAACGCAGCATTAGCCGAAACGGCTGTGAAGCTGATATCTGCTTTAAGTTATATCTAGTTTGCAACAGGTTACAGGTTGACAACTTCAATTCTTTTTTCACTGTACTGAAAACACACTGAACCCTGAATCTAAAACAGATCACAGATCATCACACTTGATTTCAGTCATTTCTCAGTCACCGTGATGCTGGATGCCAGGGTGTTTTACAGATGCAGGTCTCTGAGTTTGTCTGTTTTCAGGTACAAAAGTGACGCAGACAAAGTGGTTTCAAATCCTCTTTCTCTTTGACTAAAATACTTAAACCACCTTTTTTTTCTTTGTTTGGAACAAAAGAGAAAGTAAAAACAACATCCTGTCATCTGGTATAAGAAGCAGAGCTGATCTTGGACCGACAGACCACAGCCGTCACTCAACACATCCAAGTAGGTGAGACAACAAACCTGTATCTTCTGTTCATGATCATAATTTTATACACTGCTTAAATATCAACTTTGTTGTAGTAGCTACAAGTAATAACCAGTTTTCATATAGGATGTTTTCATATGTTCAAGGTTTTGAACCGTGCTCATCAGTTTGTTTTCAAACTCTCTTTATTGTTTTTTCTCATTTGGAAAATAATACACGACAGACAGCAATACAAACATCATACTCATTTACACCTACACGTTTACACATAAAGCTCATTATAGTTAATTTAATATAAGCTATGTGGGCGGCTGTGGCTCAGGAGGTAGAGCGGGTCGTCCATTAACCGGAAGGTCGGTGGTTCGATTACATTGTAAAGCGCTTTGAGTGTTCCAAGTGACTAGAAAAGCGCTATAAGTGCAAGTGCATTTACCATTTACCATCTCAAAATAAATAAAAAATAAATATAACACACACAAAGGATACATACAAGGAAACCCTAAACAAAGCAAAAGAGAAATTTATTTCCTTATACTGATGGTTGAGCACTTCTAAACTTGCCATCAGACTATGTGTTGTGGTTGAAATAATCCATAAATGGCTGCCAGATTCTATAGAACTTTCTTTCTTGGTTTTTGCCCTGCTCTGAGGCCTTGTCCACACGAGCCCGGGTATTTTTGAAACCGGAGTTTTGCTCCGCGTCCACACCAGTGGTGTAATAAAAACACTCTGTACACACGCAACCGTGGAATCCGCTACCAAGTGACGCAATGCACGTGTGGAAGGCTGTTTTAACCAATCAAAATACAGTGGAAACCGCTTATGGATCAAAAGGCTTGGGACGGAATCATTTCTATACAAATGCTGTTTAAATAATTCGTTATCAAGAAATCCCCTTATAGTGTTCATTTTTGGTCATTTTATGGATGAAAACATGCGCAAAAACTATTTAAAAACTACGTGTAGCCTATTTATTTTATTTTCGGCGGTGTCCCTTTGACGTGCACTGCTGCAGCAGCCTGCACATGTTGCTGCGCTGTGTCTTGACTCTTGTGCTGTGTGTTGTTGTGCTGTGTGCATCACCTGGCTGCTGAGCCACATGACTGTCGGTGCGGCGCAACTCATTATCACTGGCTGTTGTGTTGTCTGTCAAAACATGGATGAATGAAACATATCCACTTTATATCGACCGCGGACGTCACGAATAAATGTTCGGCTTTTGGCTCGTTCCGTTCATCTCTGCATAGGCTCTTTTTATCACTGCATGACAGCAGTGCGACCCCCCCTCCCGTCGTACCCGGTCTGACAGTGACATAGGCTATTGCCTGTTCATTCATGAAAATCATCCTCTCAATCAAACAAGGTGGGGAATAAGAAACTGCGGCGCTACTGTAGTAGTTCTGTAATATTAAAAACACACCGGCAGCGGCCCCAGCTGATCTGTAGCGTCACTTGTTACCAGAGGCGGTCCTGGCTAGTTTTACGCCCTGGGCAAAACCATCCATTGGTGCCCCCCCCCCCAAAAAAAAAAACACCCCACCAACGAACAAACACAAGAATATATTATAATCAGTGTTGGGGGGGTTTCTTTTAAAATGTATTCCCCTACAGATTACTGATTACATGTCCCAAAATCTGTAATCTGTAATGCATTTCGATTACTCAAGTAAAGTAATACTAATAGTACTTTCTGGATTACTTTTAGCGTATTTCAAAATCACCTGCCTGAGCGCCTTTAACACTGAATTTGATCTTACACATGATCTTATAGGCTACTGTGGTTCCTTTAAATTAAATCATCAATAAATGTGTTAAATGTGAATTTGTCAAACCACAGTTTAATTTGTTATTGATCATCCAGCCATATTTAAATGATTTTTTTAAATAGCCAATCACATAAAATTATAGGCTTAGGCGATATTAAAACTGAGCAGCTTGACTACCTCTGAACCTCTAAAAAAAAATACACAATTTAAAATGTATGTAGGCTAAAGTAAAAATGTGCTTAAACTCACTTCTCTGCTGAAGTCGGTGTGGTTTTGGAAACAGTGTGACGTTGCTGTTAAACCAGCTCATTACAGTCCAGGATCCTTTTTAACACATGATCCTGTCGCAGTTCATTCATGTTGTTCATGAGGAATATTGCTGGGCATCCCATAGCAACATTACCAAAATGAAGCCAACTTCAGGGCGAGGAGTTTAGCGCTTAACCCTCCTTTCTTTCCCCGCATGAGAGCCCTCTGGGCCGGCGGAGCATCCGACGTGAGACCTCAGCAGTCGCAAGTTGACCCCCCCCGCCCCCCTCCCCCCTCCCCCCTTGCCTCTCCTGACACACACAGAACCTGTAGTAGACCTATGACTCTCAGCAGCAAGTTGACGTGACATAGGGGCGCCCCAGCGACCACTCCACTAACTTGACGGCGAGTTTTGTTTTGTCTTTTTTTTTTTTTTGGAGAGCGCTCGTGCGCCCTCATAAAGATTGCGCCCTGGGCGGTCGCCCATATTGCCCATAGCTAAAACCGGCCCTGCTTGTTACTGTAAATGATGCTGTGTGGAAAACCAGCTGTGGTCTGTGATTGAGGGTGAGTTTGGAGCTGACAAGAGGATCGCCCTGACGACCGTTTCCTTATATTTTTCTCATCGAAAAACTATACAAATAGCATTTAGATGATGTAAAAAAAAAAAAAAAAGTGATAAAAATCCACTTTGTCACCTCCATTTTTGCGAGCTCACGTCAACTTCTGCAAACCGCTGCAAACAACCTCTGCAGCTGCAGTGTTTACATCAGCACGTGTGCAGCTATGACGTAAACGAGAATAACAATCGCGGTTGCAGTGTCCACACGCACCCGGTGAAACCAACCCCGGCCCAAAACCCCACCCTGGACTCCGGTTTCAGGGTTCCAAAAGCACGGTTGCGTGTGGACAGGACATACAACCGGGAACATATGTTCACGGTTTCAAAAATACCCGGGCTCGTGTGGACAAGGCCTCAATTTCTCATAACATCTGCCATCAGATTTGCATAAATTGGGGCTGCCTTTTGTTTCCAGTGGAGTAGAATCAATCTTTGTGCAAGTAGGCTGACAAAACAGACCATACTATGTTCTGGTTCCATGTTGCTTTTTGTAATATTTGAGTCGATATTTCCTCAAACTGCCACCAATGGATTTAAGTTTATACGTCTGTGTAAAATATTTGAATCAGTTTTTTTTTAACTGGTCTTTACTAATCTACTAGATTATGAACAACATGAAAACATTTTGACTTTTTGGTCTTCTGTGTCCTTCAGTAACTTTATATCTGGGTTCTTGTAGACTGGCTGATCTCATCATGGATGCTGCTGAAGAGCTCATAGATAAAATCCTCTCCTGGGTGGATCTGCAGAGGGACTGTGCAGACAAGTTGAAGGAACTGGCCACTGAACTGGAGGGAATGAAGAAGGGCGTTAATATCACAAAGGTTGTTGGTAGTTCAGTGTCTGTAGGTGGAGCAGCTGTAGTCACGGCAGCAGGTGTATTAACCCTCTGTACTGGAGGTTTAGCCATACCGTTTCTAGCTGCAACAGGAGCGGTAGCATCAGGCCTCGGCATTGCTACCAATGTGGGCGCTGATGTCTTTGATGCCATCATGGCCAGTTGCACCTTGAAAGAAGCAAAAAAGATTTCAGACACAACCGAGACTCTTAAAAATGAAATCCAGAATCTGATGGAGTCCCTGAAAGACCAACAGCAGGATGACGATCTTCCTCCTGATGAATATGTCATGGAGCAAATCCTGAGAGCAATGGCCAAACGCAACGGGCTGATACTAAAGAGAAAAGTCCATTTTATGAAAGTGGTGTCTGATTTGCCAGTGAAAAAGATGTCGGAGACAAACATTGATTTAGAGGAGCTGAAAAAGTCGGTCCTTGATTTGTCCCTCCTTCCAGAGTTTGTTGGACAGTTGGCCATTAGTGAAATGACCAAAGTAGCCAACACGTTCTCACCCCCAGTGCGTCAACAGCCTGACGAACGGTCACTGTCCCTCCTCGTCACATGCTTGACTCAATAGGTGCCCGTTTTTCGTCAGGTTTTGACGATGGAGGCTTTCAGTTGATTCCAATGCAGTCCCCTTCGCGGCGATATGTGACGCTCAGAGCAAGTGATCCAGCCGAGCCGGGCTGCGGCACTGACGGACGCTGTGAGCAGAGGAAAACTTTTTTTTTTTTTTTTTTTTTAACTTTTCCTTAAATCTTTATTGAACCTGATGCTGCTGTGTCTGACGTAGCCTTCGGCAAGGACGTCCTTTCGGTTATTTATTTATTTATTTATTTAGTGATCATGGTGTTTGGTGCAGAATAATCAATAAATAAATAAATAAATTACGTCCTTGTCGGAAGCTGCGTCAGACCAGGAGGCGGGGGGGGGGGGGTTGTGGATTCTACAGGTGAAGACCACTTCCGCGTTCAAAAAGCTGCTCTGTTTAATCAATATTCTGAAGAAAGATCTGATTATTAGCCATAACGCTGTAACCATCCAAGGAAGACTGTGTAACAATATTATGTGCTTCTGCTGAGTCCAAAAGCCCTGTGTAATATCAACTTTATTTTAAGAAAACACGCTTTGTTTCCAATGTCATATCACAGAGAAGCACTACATTACCCATAATCCTCATATTTATCAGCGACGTGTCTGATTGGTTGAGCTTGCTGTTACCAGCAAATGAAAAAATAAAACAAATTGAGCTTATATTATTTTCTTAGTAACTAAAAGGTCTTAACTCATTGAGTGCCAACCACGTAATTTCTCGTTTTTCGTTCCCATGCGTTGAGTGCCAAAAACGTAATTTTACGTTTTTTGCTTTTTTTTTAAATTATGAAAATAGACACTTTAATACACATTATATGTAAATTTGGGGACTCTACGACGAGGAGAACTGAAATAGATGACGATCAAAGTCACATGACAGCTCATGATCTGGAAGTTTTTATCATAACTCGGCTTCTGCAAACGAGTTCTGCATGCAGATGCAGCGCAGATGCAGCGCAGCTGCTCTGCTCTCACCCGCGCTGCTGCTCCAGCTGCTCGGAGCAGAAACAGGAAGCTCTCAGCCCACAGTCCGCCCGGTCTTCAGCTGGAGCAACACCGTGTCCTCCCCAAAGTCCTCCCGCGGTAAAATCTGATGGTCTCTGGGCCAAAGCAGACCGGCATCACCGACCCGTACCACAGAAGGACCGCGACCACCGGCGGGACCGGTCTTCCCGAGCCGCGGTGGCCGACAGACCCTCACGTTCCGCGGCGAGAGGCTGTGACACAGCACGGTGCGTCTGTGTTATTGTTGTTTAGTGGCGCCCCCCCCGCCCCCGATGGTGGTTTTGTGAATAGAACAACAATTGTTGTATATATTTATCTTATACGAGCCCTTTGATCCAGAAATGCGAGTGTGAGAAGAGCGACAGACACAAACAGCGCACCTTTCATAAAAGACGCTCTATCTCCTTTTCTAGAAAAAAAGGAGGGATTTTGGTGAAACCCAGCCATGTTTAGCTTGACTTTTCTCAGGAACGGAGGCACGTAGAAACAAACGGTTTGTGGCCACTTGAAGCATTAAGTTAAACCTTTAAATTGAGCCACAGTATGTGTTGGTGGCAATAATATAGAATACACTGTGGCTCTACAAAAATCGTCAAAAATGGTCTAAATTGCCGGTACACTTGACTAAAACTTTGGAAAGGAGCGCGGCACTCAATGAGTTAACATCTTTTTTGTTTTCAACATTGAATAAAAAAACGGTGCTATATTGTTAAAATTCAACAATAAAATGCATAAAAGTTGGCTTGACTTCTTTCTTTTTTTCTTTTTTTTCATAATTTTCACCAGCATCTTTCTGGTCCACATCACATCACATTTATTGTAATTTTTAATTCAATGAGTGACATTTTATTTTTTATCTGAAAAACATTATTATGAATTCAAGGGTCAGAGGTCACTGATTAGTGTTAAATTTAACCTTTTTGACCCTGTTTCCTTGAATAAATCACTAAGACTTTGATGCGGGAAGCTGAGATTTTGATTTGATTTTGTTCAGAGCACTAGGGACAAAGTTTCTGTAGAATTTCAGACCTGTCGGACGTCCAGAAGGGTCACAGCTGACCGTCCAGGCTCGTTTCTCGGCCTTCAAAGCCTAGATTTAGAAGCCTTTTGTCTAATAACGTCTACATCCTTGGGGTTATAAGGCTGAAAGTTTCATGCATTTGTCCGGGGCCTAAGGCCATCCACCATGTGCAATTTCAAACCCGTGCGACCTTCACAAGTGTCAAAGGTCGCTGATCTGTGACCTTTTTGACCCCGTTTCCTTGAATAAAACACCAAGACTTTGATGCGGGAAGCTGAGATTTTGATAGGTTGTCCAGAATGTCTAGTAGATTGTGTGTGCAAAGATTCAGAGCTCTGTGACATTCAGAAGGGTCACAGATAGCCAAAAAGCAATGCTCCTTTCTCTGACCTCTTATTAAAGGAGAAATGCAATTCTTTAATAGCTTCCAGATGCTTTGGCCTATCAGGCTGAATTTTTAGCTAAAGGAGCTGGTGTACGATCAGGAAGTAGGGGAGCTGTGCATAAAGCCAATTGGTAAGTGTCAAAGGTCACAGGGGTCAAACATCAAAGTGAATCCAGCCATTCCTGCTTTTTCTCAACAAAACATACACGCTTTAAGTTATCATCATGAAATATTAATAGGTTGTATATCAGAGAGTCCTCTATCAGAATATTTTGGTCCCGTTGCTCTAGGGGCCCCGGGGGGCCACTTGGCTTTCCCATGCTCCCACAGAGTTGGGTCTCGGGGTGATGGAAAAGTAATGGCTCAATCAGGACCAAACACACATCTACGCGTTCGTCTTGGGCCCCCGAACCATATATTACGAAATCAGAACTGTACGACTTTTGGAAATGTGTTTTGTCTATTTTGGCTTTTCTGACTAAGAGGGTCTCTCAAGCTTTAAGTCTGACAGACTCTGAGTCTGAAAAGCTGAAATAGACAAAACACATTTCCAAAAGTCGTACAGTTCTGATTTCGTAATATATGGTTCGGGGGCCCAAGACGAACGCGTTGATGTGTCTTCGGTCCTGATCGAGCCATTACTTTTCGAGAGGCGGGGCTTCAAACAGCCGCATTCCTCTGTATCCTTGAGGCCGCCGTTTCCATAGAAACCGACCAAATCACTTGAAACTTGGCCTGTGGACTCATGGTGAGGCCCTTATCCATCACCCCGAGACCCAACTCTGTGGGAGCATGGGAAAGCCAAGTGGCCCCCCGGGGCCCCCTGGGGCCCCTAGAGCAACGGGACCAAAATATTCTGATAGAGGACTCTCTGATATACAACCTATTAATATTTCATGATGATAACTTAAAGCGTGTATGTTTTGTTGAGAAAAAGCAGGAATGGCTGGATTCACTTTGATGTTTGACCCCTGTGACCTTTGACACTTACCAATTGGCTTTATGCACAGCTCAAATATTGAATATCTTTGACTGTATCAAAGACGGTTTATCTTTGATTGTATGTCGCAAATACGTTTTTTACCACATCACATGAATAAATAAATACATTAGCCTAATATATTTAGAGATATGGTGATATAGTCTCTGACTGGTCATTATATGACTCGATCATGACCCCACTCTCGATCCGTGCGCAAGTAATTGGTTGTGATAGGGTCATATTCTGGGCCTGATCGGACTAGTTGTGATTTGACGTCATAACGACCCAATCGGGCTCTCTCGAACAGGTCCGGGTCCGTCCGTGTTTGCTGGGAACTGAGGCCTTAACTAAAGAATGGGCCAAGATGGCTGCCACATAGGTGGGCAGCTGTTTTTTCGCTCTGTCGGTTAACTTAGGAGATTTGTGGTTAAACAACCAATGTAATATCAAATACTTACATAAGTACTACTTGTAGCAAAGATGCATAAATATTAGCAGCAATTTTAGTGCTTTCTGAGAAACAACATGGAACTTTGGAACACAGTCTTCACCCACTTTGAGAAAGGCTACTCTAGACGTATACCAACAGAAACAAGCATTGGACAGCACAAAAAAATGCAATTCAAAAACTACAAGCAGAGAACAAGGCTCTGAAGATAGACATCGTCGACTGCCAGCGCTACAGCTGAGAATGGTCCCTTAAGATGCATGGAGTGAAGGAGGAGGAGGGAAAGGACATAAAGTGCAAAATTATCGACATCCTAGGCAGCACGGCTCCTAAACTCTGCAATAACCTGGAAGACAGCATCAACACTGTACATTGTGTCGGGCAGCGGCAGCAGGATGGAGCGAGCAGGTCAACCATCATCACTCACACTAAAATGCATTCAGGATGCGGTCTGGAGAGAAGAGAAAGGCTCACAGTTCTTGTTCGACAACAGCGCTGTCACCAGAAGACAAGGACACAAGAGAGAAACTGTGGCCCCTGGTGAAGAAAGCCAGCGAGGAGAGGAAGAAATCTTCCATTTCTGTCTTGTTTGTCTTTACAAATTTCATTTCATTTTGAGTTAACAATGTTTTACAAGAATGAAAGGCAAGGCAATTTTATTTGTATATAGTTTGTCTCAAAGGGCTTTACATGACATCATAACACCATCCTCTGTCCTTAGACCCTCACATCCACTGAGGAAAAACTCCATGGAAAACCCTTTTAACAGGGAAAGGGGAAAAAATAACTGGTCCTCTTCTTTTTCTTCTCCCTCATTTACAGTGTAGTGGACAATGTCCCGGTCACTATAGCTGCAGACCTACAGTATCAGAATATACTACACAAAAAACACCTGCATTGTAATTACATCAGTGCAAAAAATGATCGGCTGCCCTCTTCCCTCACTTGAGGATGTCGCCGACACCTGCTACCTCTCCAGAGCAAAAACTACCAGAGACCCTTCCAACCCTGTTCACCTCCACGGAGGTCCGCAACCTTGATGTCATCTTGGACTCAACCCTTTCATTTGATTCACACATTAAATCTGTCACCAAATCTGCCTTCTTCCACCTCAGAAACATCTCCAGACTCCGGCCATCACTCTCTGATTCTGTTGCTGAAACCCTCATACACGCCTTCATCACCTCACGTCTGGACTACTGTAACTGTGCGTTCACACCAAAAGCTTCCAAAGCGTCAAAAATGCCCGAGAATGCGCATCAGACAAGACAGCTTCCAAAACAGCAAATATTTTCAGCTGCTTTGGTCGCTCATCACGTGACTGACGTCAAAGTTTGATCGCGCTGGTCATTGGGGAGCCGAAGGACAAAAAAAGGAGCCGACGGACATCTCTATTCTGACAGGTTGCCGCTGAACCGCGTCATAGCTAATTACCCTAAAGTTAACCAGGGCCCAACTTCTTGGACGCTTTGGAAGCGTGGCGACGCCTGTTGACGCTTTGGACGCTTTGGAAGCGTGGCGACGCCTGTTGACGCTTTGGACGCTCAGTGTCGCCGGGCTCTCATTGAAAATGAATTGACTTCCGGCGTTTTGACGCTTTGGAAGCTTTTGGTGTGAACGCACAGTTATGCTATCCTCCATGGAGTCATCAATAAAACTCTGGACAGGCTACAGCACGTGCAAAACTCGGCTGCCAGGGTTCTCACCCACACCAAACCCTGGCAGCACATCACCCCCACCTCAAACAGCTGCAATGGCTCCCCATCAACTCCTCATCCTCACCTACAAATCCCTGCATTCACTGGCCCCTCAGTATTTAACCGACCTCCTCCATATTCACCATCCCTCACGGAACCTGCGATCTGCCAACCTGGGTCTCCTCACCATCCCCCACACAAGCAGACGCACCTTTGGGAACAGGGCCTTCAGTGTGGCAGCTCCCACTCTGTGGAACTCGCTCCCACTTCATCTGCGCCAAGCCCAAACCCTGGACTCCTTCAAATCACTGTTGAAGGGGCACCTGTTCTCTCAGTTATTGTTAAGTGTCCTTGGGTGTCTTGAGAGGCGCTATATAATTTCATTGTATTTTAATGCAGTGACAATAAAGGCCTCTTATCTCTTATGATAACAACATCTTATAAGTTTATGGGAGCGTTTCCACTGCAGGAACTTGGGGGTAATTTTACGGGGCCAGCCCCGTTGGTGTGTGTCTCCACTGCAGGAACCTCCCCCACAGGGCTGAACTCTATTACTCTAGTAATCTATTACTCTAGTCCACCAGTAATCTATAGGCGTGTCTCCACTGCAGGAACCTCTTACAGGAACTTTTACGGGGCCGAACGGAGTCCCTGCCTGGGGGTAGGTACTCAGATCGGCCCTGAAGAAGTCCCGGTGGGGCTTGAGATTTACTCTGTGCTGATTGGTCAGCTAAGAGAGATGCTAGATGCTAAGAGAAAGAGAAAGAGAAAGGCCAGAAATAAGCGCTATTTTTTCAATAAGTCAGAAAGACGAGTAAAAGACAAGAGTGGTAGTAGGCCTAGTAAGAAAAAAAGTCTGATAAATACGTGATAGCGGGATTACGTGATGGCAATTTAAAGAAAATTTTTATAAAGTGTCTATGCTGCCAGAAAAAAACAATAACAAGAGCAGTAAAAAAAAAAAAAGGCTGCTCAACGACCGTGCGATGACCGAAACTGTCGCATGTTGACATAAGAGCCCGTTGGGTTCCTGTCTGCAGTGGAGACACGGCCACCGAGTGAGAGGACGGTTCCTGTAGAAGTTCCTACCCCCTCCTTTTACCAGGAACTCCTGCAGTTGAAACATGGCTTTTGATTCTTTTAGTCGAGACACTTTATTATCTTGATGTTGGGCAGGCACGTGCACACATAGGGCCCAAAGGGTGCTTGAGCCCCTGCCCTTTTTGCCTCGTATTAAAAAGTTATATATATATATATTTTTTTTTTCCAATAAATGCATTCCTGTTGTGCATGAGGATGTAAACAACCACGCTATAAAAATGCCACGGTTATCTACCGTACGCATTTCCTTGTAATATACACGGTATTGTGTATGTACGTTGGTGTGTGTGTTGTCCGCTGCTGCTCCGCTCTGTCCCTGTCGGGGGGGGGGGGGGGGGGGGGGATGCCCCGCGGTGCGCACTCCCTCACATGCACGTCCAGAGAGAGAGAAAGAGAGAAGTAGAAGCTGCTGCCTCATTGATAACTCTGTGTGTGCCGCACGTAGATGAGACGTGACAGTGGAGCGACTTGTGTCGAATCTTGTGAGTTATAAATCCACCAACATAACTTCCTCGTCGGTTCTGACAAGTCGCCGTCCACTTATTCAACAAGCTTAATATGAGCCATATTTCAGAAAAGCCCCATTTGTGTTCGTTTAGCTCACTGCTTGTTAAGAGTTAAGCCCCGTCCCGTCCTCTGTCTAACATCACCTGAATGTAGTGAACAACAGCAGCAACAGGAGGAATCACTCACTCAGCTTGATTTCACTGACTATGTGAATTAGTTTCCAGATATTGAGTTACTGTGAATTTGCTGTTGTAAATATTGCTGCTGTTCTGAAATATGCACAGTAGCAGTCACAGTAGTCATTTCTTGGTTTTGTGTGTGTAGCCTGTAGGCTTAGCCTACTTCTATTTTGCACTTGCACTCAAATTATTTTTTTTCCTGCAATGTTAATGTGCACCCAATACCATATTAGCCTTAGCCTACCAGTTCAGAAGTCATGACTCTGCTTCGGGAAGTTGGGAAATTGGTCCAGCATGTTGACTGCAGTCCTGAAGGCATGTAGGCTTTCTCTACCGACTAAATAGTAACTGTAATTTATTATAATTTATTTATTTTGATATTAAGGCCTGAAAAAATTGTAGATACTGCCCTTTTCTGATGTTGAGCCCCTGCCCCTCTATAGTCATGTGCACGTCCCTGATGTTGGGTATTTCCAGAGTTAAACGTTAACTAAGTGAAAAAGTAGTTTCTCTTTCACTTTTGGAATCCTTTATAAAGAGCTCATTGAAGCAGCAACAGGAGGAGAGTTGTTGAGTAACGAAGGACAAAACTTAAGGTCGCATCAGACTTTTGGAATTTGTCGACACAGAAAGTGACATAGCAGGTACGTTATATCTTTTAATCACAATTTTGTGACTTATTTATTGAACATTATTCTGAACATGACAAACACTGATTTTGTAAGAATTATATTTGGCTCTATAAAGTCTTTCAGTTCACTGAGTTCTTACTTGAGTTTATCAAGAAGATGAAACTGAATTTGTAGCTTGTGAGAGTGAACTTCTGAGAGAGTTCAAACTTAACATTTTGGCTCACTGGCCAAGTGAGCTTTAGAAATGTACTGGCCAAAAATTATGTATAGCCGTTTGGTATATTTTATAGTGTTATTTTTTGAAGAAATTAGCATAATTTTGTGTGGAATAAGTCAAATTTGATCTGTGAAAACTCATGGAACAGGAGAATGACAGGGTTTTTCTTGGTTTAAAATTAAGTGGTGGTAGGCTACCTGATCATGGGCTCACACATGTACAAGATTAAAACATGACAAATAAGATACTATTTGAAAACATATTTCAAAGCATTCACACTATTGTTCTTCCTCTACGCCATTTTCTTTATACTTATTATTAGTGTGAATGCTGAAAGCATTCACACTATTGTTCTTCTGTTCGGCCATTTTCTTCCGCCTTTTTACGGTCTTCTTCTAGTCCTTCATACTTTGTGCTATTTCAACAATTCATATATCAAAACGTGCAGCTTTTTCTGGACTTTATCGGATGTATTCAAATTTTTCATACTTTTTATACTTTTTCAAATATTTAACTTTTTCTGATTTTTTTCAGCTTTATAATGGGTGTGTGTTGCGTCTAACGAGCAGAGCTAGAGTGGTGCCAGAGTGGAGAGAGGCAAAAAAACATTCTAGAGTTTTTCTGGCTAAACTGTCAGCACGGCCACAAATTAAACTCTAGACAAATTAATTTCTCCAGTTTTGTAGCCACACTTGTCTTCTGGCTAAAATTCTGGTCAAAAATGCAAAGAGACTTAGATAATAATTAAAAAATATTTTTTAAATGCAGCCAGGGAGCTCTCTGCTCTCATTCAGCCCAATGCATTTTTTTCACAGCAGCAGGAGAAGGAGCTCAACTTTGTAACTTGCTGTTAAGTGCTTTTTAATTCATTTTAATTCACCAAAAAATAGTCACAGGTCACAAAAAAGTCCTCTTCTTACTTGGTGTGGCTAATTTCTGCACTTTCCTTACTTTTATTTTTAAGCAGAAGCCAGTGATCCTCTTATTAAAGGTTGTCTTTGCCCCTCTCATAGTGTCTGTGGCTGTAGCCTAGTGGTTAGCTTGCTCCGCTGGAGACCTGAAGGTTGCTGTTTCAAATCTTGCCTCAACAACAATTATAGTGAATTATTTTCCCAGTCGTCCTCTGTTGACTTCTGATAACTTGCTTCATGTTGAAACTGCTGCTCTCAGCCTGAAATTCACAGACATTTTCATTGTAAGTAATTCAAGCTTGACTCTCAAGCTTTCTTGGTGTTGACACAGTGTGTTTCCAACAGGTGCAGCTTTGGGCTCGTTAACTTCAGAGTGAGACAGAGTGCAGCTCATAAACAGACAACAGTCTTTGCAACTGTGTGTACACTGTGGCCTAGAGGCAAAATCCAAGTGTTCTGACCGTGAGGTTGTGGGTTCGATTCCTACCTCGGTCAAACATTTGTATTGTGATCACTGCTTGCACTGTTTGCTAATTCTGCAACAGCGTTCAGCTGCTTTCAGCATTCACACCATTTCCATTCTTGGAAATGCTTTTTCTAGTTCTCTTTTTATATTCTTACTAGTCTAGTACGAAGAGGGGGGTATCATGCACCCCCCGGAAATATACTTCTAACCAGTGTTTCTAGATTGGAAAAAATGTGTAGAAAATGGTGAGCTATGTTAAAAAGTTGTCAGAATGTCCCATGTATCATTTTTATGCAAATTAGTGCCGCCATTATCGAAAAAACCTAATTTCACCATATCTCAGCCAATACTGCAGATATCTGAACAAATAAGGTGTCTAGACCCATGTTTTGGGGGTCAGAGGTCACAATAAAACTATTCATAAAGTGATCACATGTTGGTGGCATGCTAGTAAGCAAACCTAACCCTTTTACCAATTACAAGACGCCAATATTGGAGATACCAAATAAGGTGTCTTGACAGAGGTTGTTGTGTGTTTAACCAAGGTTTATTTGGATCAAACATCATAATAGAACTCTTCTTGATGTGACCACTCTTCTCTTTCCCATGCCAGATAAACAGTCAAGTAAATGGTTCTCCACTATGCATCACTCATCATCGTTTTCACTGAAATCTTCAAAGTTAAACTCATCATCTCCTTCCTCTTTCTTCTCCTCTTCCTGTTCATGCTCTCCAGTGTCATGGGGATCAACCAGTGAAGTTGGTAGGATAGGACCACAGGACCACACCGGTTTCAACACTCCTTCATCAGTCTTCATCCATCCCTGCCCCTCATCATAGGGTTTTGGTTTTTCCAGAATAGGTTCATCAGCTCGCTAGTACAAGGCGACATGGTAGTTCACACGTCGGGCATGTGGCTTCAGAGCAGAGTGGCATGGAGGAAGGCGAACCAGGTCAACCTTAGACTTGCAAATGAGTTTCTTGTCCTCCCCCACCATGTTGCGTAGCAACTTGGCACGGACAACATCCACTGAAGACTCACAACTCTGTCCAGACATCAGACAGGTGAATTGCTCCAACTGCCTCAGCATCTCAGGCTTGACAACAGCATTGCACATATCCCATGCTATGTTATGGGATATGTGCAATGCTGTTGGATTAATATGGCTGAGGTGTATTGTTCTTTTGTTGTTTGTTTTTGTCATTGTGGCCGTTAAGGCATTTATGGCGCAGCTACAGTGTCCAAGACAAATTTCCCTGAACGGGACAATAAAGTTTATCGTATCGTATCGTATCGTATGACACTCTAGCAGTCACTGAGTTGTCTGAATACGTGAAACCTGGGATTCTTCTTCAAGGGCCCCACCCTCCTTGTCCCTTTGATGGCACTGGTGCAGTCTTCTCCACTGAACACATAGAACCCAAGAAGAGTGGTGCGGTGGTCTTCTCCCAGGGATTCTGCAATACTACTACTGCCTGGCTTCCGGTGCACCTGACCTGTCCCCATTGATGTTGAGATGGAGGTGTTACAGTACGAGCAGAAGCTGTGGGCAAGGCTGCTAAAGCTGACTTCATCAGAGCCCTACAGTGTGAAGATCCAGGAAGCTTCTCAACATCTCTGAGCTTGCAGAATCCCTGGGAGAAGACTACCGCACCACTCTTCTTGGGTTCTATGTATTCAGTGGAGAAGACTGCACCAGTGCCATCAAAGGGAGAAGGAAGGTGGGGCCCTTGAAGAAGAATCCCCAATTTCACGTATTCAGACAACTCAGTGACTGCTAGAGTGTCAAGCCTGAGATGCTGAGGCAGTTGGAGCAATTCACCTGTCTGATGACAGAGTTGTGAGTCTTCAGTGGATGTTGTCCGTGCCAAGTTGCTACGCAACATGGTGGGGGAGGACAAGAAACTCACTTGCAAGTCTAATGTTGACCTGGTTCGCCTTCCTCCATGCCACTCTGCTCTGAAGCCACATGCCCGACGTGTGAACTACCATGTCGCCTTGTACTAGCGAGCTGATGAACCTATTCTGGAAAAACCAAAACCCTATGATGAGGGGCAGGGATGGATGAAGACTGATGAAGGAGTGTTGAAACCGGTGTGGTCCTGTGGTCCTATCCTACCAACTTCACTGGTTGATCCCCATGACACTGGAGAGCATGAACAGGAAGAGGAGGAGAAAGAGGAAGGAGAGGATGAGTTTAACTTTGAAGATTTCAGTGAAAACGATGATGAGTGATGCATAGTGGAGAACCATTTACTTGACTGTTTATCTGGCATGGGAAAGAGAAGAGTGGTCACATCAAGAAGAGTTCTATTATGATGTTTGATCCAAATAAACCTTGGTTAAACACACAACAACCTCTGTCTAGACACCTTATTTGGTATCTCCAATATTGGCGTCTTGTAATTGGTAAAAGGGTTAGGTTTGCTTACTAGCATGCCACCAACATGTGATCACTTTATGAATAGTTTTATTGTGATCTCTGACCCCCAAAACATGGGTCTAGACACCTTATTTGTTCAGATATCTGCAGTATTGGCTGAGATATGGTGAAATTAGGTTTTTTCGATAATGGCGGCACTAATTTGCATAAAAATGATACATGGGACATTCTGACAACTTTTTAACATAGCTCACCATTTTCTACACATTTTTTCCAATCTAGAAACACTGGTTAGAAGTATATTTCCGGGGGGTGCATGATACCCCCCTCTTCGTACTAGACTATACTACTTTCCGCCTTTTTACGGTCTTCTTCTAGTCCTTCATACTTTCTGCTATTTCAACAATTCATATATCAAAACGTGCAGCTTTTTCTGGACTTTATCGGATGTATTCAAATTTTTCATACTTTTTCAAATATTTAACTTTTTCTGATTTTTTTCTCCCATTAGAAATACATTGGAACAGTCTTCAAACACTGAAACTACTGGTCCTACTTTGAACCTCATTTGCTTCCACATACTTTCACCTACAGACTTCATTCAAATTCTGAGCTGTAGACAAACTTCTAATGTTTCATCCTGTGTGTACAACTTTTTCATAGCTTGTACCGTTTTTGAGATAAATCCTTTAAAAGCACATGAGGATTTCTGACAAATTTCACACTTTTCAATGAGTGTGTATGGGGTTGGGTCAGAGTGGGTGACGTCATTGTAGAGTGCAGCAGATCCAAAAAAGCGACTGGAACTTTTCTTCTGAAACTGCCAGCAAAGCTACAAATGACACTCTACACTCATGATTTTGGAAACAGTTTGTAGCCACACTTGTCTTAGGTCTCACAATGCCGTCAAAAATGCACAGAGACTCAGAGAATAATTTAAAATATTTTTTAAATGCAACCTGGGTGCTCTGTCTCTGCCATTCAGCCCAATGCAATTTTTTTCACAGCAGAGTAGCAGGAGCTCAACTTTTTAATTCGCTGGAATGGGCATTATACTTTGTTTGATTTCATCAAAAAATAGCCACAAGTCACAAAAAAGTCCTCTACTTACTTGGTGTGGCTAATTCCTGCACTTTCCTTACTTCTTCTTTTAAGCAGAAGCCAGTGATCCTCTTATTAAAGGTTTTCTTTGCCCCTCACATACTGTCTCTGTCTGTAGCCTAGTGGTTAGCTTGCTGGGCTGGAGACCTGAAGGTTACTGGATCAAATCTTGCCTCAACAATAATTATAGTGAATTATTTTCCCAGTCGTCCTCTGTTGACTTCTGATAACTTGCTTGCTTGTTTCTGATTCTGATCAGAATGATTTGTAGCCATCATTTATTTGTAGCCATCATTTCTTGTCCTGCGCTGCCCACTATTGGACGTAACTGGCAGAATTCACCTCCCCTCCCCCGCCTTCAATTGGTTACAGGTGTTTGTTATTTCCTTGATTACTCGTACCAGTTTGCAGCACATCATCACATTACGATGAATGACAACAGTCTTGAAATCAGTGTGCTCTCTGTAGCCGAGTGGCAGAGTAAAGGTTTAGTGATCATGAGGTCATGGGTTCGATTCCTGCCTCAGTCATTTCACTTCATTGCTTGACTTTTGATTCCAATTATTCAGCTGTCATTGGACAGTCTTTGATTCCTCATAGTATAAAGCTCATTGTAACTCAGGTCCTCTGTGGCTGTATGGTTAGTGTGTTAGGTTACCACTCATGAAGTTGTGGGTTCAATTCCTTCCTTGGACATGTTTTTTGTATGCCATTCCGCATGTCTTTGTCAATTTATTCTGCTAATTCAGCATGGTTCAGCAATGGCTTTCAGCATTCACACGCATGTTCCGTTAGGAAATGCTGTTTCTAGTTTTTATTCGTTGTCTGCCGCTTGAGCTCAAATTCCCGTGAGCTGGAATGAGCTAGAAACTTGAAACTTGGCCCATTGATTGGAAATGATGTGCATTATTAAAATATGAGCCCAGTCGGCCAGATGGTGGCGCTGTAATTAAGGCTTAAAAATGCGTTTTTCAGAAGGCCACGCCTTTCACACCGTAAGTCTGATTGACTTGAAATTCGACACACAGGTCCAACTCAATGTGCTCTACAAGCCTCTGGGACCATAAAGGTCCGCCATATTAGATTTTTTGCTAATTTGCATAATGTGAAAAACAGTAAAATGAAACTAGAAAATTTCCTCTCGGGAAATTTTGAAAGGCCCACGGGGCTACTGCCGGTTTTGCCATCTCTGTCAACATGGGAATCAAACCCACGATCTTAAGGTCAATACAGAGCTGATCAGACAGACACATGATCATCTTTCTATAAGCACTGATATGGAGGAGCTGTAACCACATTAGGTTACCTGTGTGTGTGTGTGTGTGTGTGTGTGTGTGTGTGTGTGTGTGTGTGTGTGTGTGTGTGTGTGTGTGTGTGTGTGTGTGGATTGTTTATGAAGTTAACGAGCTCTGGCCTGAGGATCAAAGAGGTTACCACGGCGATAGGGGCCCCCGCAGGCTGAGACAGACAGAAACGTGGAGAAAAAGAGCCATTTTCTGCCTCTGCACCGGCCTCACATTTAGGCTTAGGGTGAGAAAACGGTAACTCCTATCAGAACAAAACACAGATCACATTGCTCTAAGGACTTACTGAAAATTTTGGTACGATTTGGTGTTTCTACAGTAAATATTTTGGCGACGCTGGCAGTTTTAAAACATCAGGCCGTTCTGCTTCTCTCAGAAAATATTTGTATTGGAGTCAATGAGGAGCAGAGACAGACGTGGCCGCACTTAGAGGCTCAGAGTTTAAATTCTGTAAGTCTCTCTGATATTTTGAGCAGATGATGAGTGACAGAACAAGTTTGTCTTACAAATTCTGAAAAAATGATGTGTGTAGAGTGTAAAATGGCTCTCCCTGTTGCACCGCAAGTGCTATTGACTTGAAATTTTACTCACACATCCTCCTGATAGTCCTCTACAAAAAAGCCTCTTGGACCATGAACAGATTTTTTGCTAATTTGCATAATGTTAAAAACAGTAAAACTAATAAACTTTTTTAATATTTATGCTATCAACACCAAACTTGGCATGAGGCATCGGGGGACTGAGACAGTCAAATCTATTATAAATGAGCATGATCGGATGAAAAACATGGCCGCCGTAAAGCAAAATATCCTCGCAAAGGGCTGGGCTTAGCGAAAATCGGCTCTAAAACGTTAACCGTTTTTCAGATCGTCACAAAACTGGATGGATATCTTCAGAAGGGGACTAAGAACAGGCCCAAAAAAAAGAGTTTGAGATTGGCACATAGGGGGCGCCACAAACGTCATAAAAGTATAACCGAACACTTGGTTTGGAAAAACCTGGGGCTTGTAATGGGTGTGTATTGCATGGAGCCTTCAGGGACAGAGCGGGTGATGTCGTCGGCTGCGGCCGGTGAGCGGGTGATGTCGTCGGCTGCGGCAGGTGAGGGTCAGGGTCGCTGGTTTGGGGCGGAACAGGTTGGCAAGGCAAGGCAAGGCAAGGCAATTTTATTTGTATAGCCCGTTTTTACAAACAGTTTGTCTCAAAGGGCGGGTTGGAACCCGCAGATTGCCGCTTGCGGCTATATTCTATTTTTGTGCTCTGTCCAGCATTTTAGAACAATAACACTACATTTTCCTGAAGACCTGAGAAAAACCCTCAGAGACCCCTTAACATTAGGCTGGCCAGTAGAGAGTGAGACTCAGCAGAGTGATGGGGGTGTGTTTAGTTCGGTCCAGTTGAACTTTGGGTTGTAGTGCAGTGTGTTCAGGGCTGAACACACTGCATGGTGAACACAACAGTCGCACCAAAATGGCCGTAGGATTTTTTTTCGTAGGATAGGTCCGGGAAAGTCCCGCCTTTCCCGCCTCTGATTGGCTGGATGGGCTACATTTTAGACTCTGATTGGCTAGAAGGGCTTTCGCCTGATTGGTTTTTTGTTTTGGCTGTGAAACACAGGCTGTCGGCAAAGTGTGATAAGTGCCTAGATCTACCTGGACTCTCTCTACTTATCTAGCCTGTCTAGCCTCTACCTGGTCTTTTTACTAAACTTAACCAACTCCTTTCTTTATTGCCTAAACCCAACCAATGGCACAATTACACTTCTCTCAAACTCAAAATGTAAACTTGGAATATAAATTTAAAAACATTTTTTTTTCGGAATGTGAAACCAGCGGGGATCGAACCTGGATTCACCACACCGCAAGTGAAAATTCAAACACACTAGAAATTACGGTTTGTGTATATTTTAGTTTATTGCAGTATGATGAGGATAGGATAGGTCCGGGACTTTCCCGGACCTATCCTACGAAAAAAAAATATTGCGTACGGTGAGGCTTCAGTCGGACATGCGGTCCGTTCAAGCTGAAAAATTAAATGTATCATTTTCACCTCTGATGCGGACGTGTGAAGCACATGGTATTTTGAAATGTTTGGCAGTGTATCAGTTCAATGAGTCAGACTATGCAGATATTTTTTCACACGCCAGAGTGGCTGGTTAGTCAACTTCATTTACCATTTACCATTTTACCTAATTTTGAGAAATCACAGCTGTATTTAATGTCTTCATACATTCATGTGTTATGTATGAGCTTTTCCCTGCAGTTTCCAAATCTTAACACAGGGACTTCCAGACATCCTGCAATTGGCTCTCACCAGAACACCACAAAACACCACACCCATACAGTCACCATACATTCAGAGTCATGCAAATATAGCCAATAACAATTAACTATCAGTTCAGTACTTGTTGTGTAATCTTGCTGGCAAATGTTTTATTCTCCATGAGCAAGTGTTGATTTTTTATGTTGAATCTGACTGGGGATCTGCTCCCAGCACCACCCAGAGGAGAATGTGCATGCTGATTACGTAAGCCTTGAAATGTTTTATTCTCCCAACACTTTGTAAAAAAAAAAACTGTCTTTCTTGTAGACCTGCTGATCTCATCATGGATGTTGCTGACATGCTCCTGGATAAAATCCTCTCCTGGGTGGAGCTACAGAAGAAAGGTGCAGCCAAGTTGAAGGAACTGACCACTGAGATGGAGGAATGCAAGAAGGGCGTTAATATCTCTAAGGTTGTAGGGAGTTCAGTGTCTGTAGGTGGAGCAGCTGCAGTCGCGACAGCAGGTATAGTAACCCTCTGTACTGGAGGGTTAGCCATACCGTTTCTAGCTGTAGCAGGAGGGGTAGCAACAGGGGCTGGTTTAGCTACCAGTGTGACTGCTGATATCGTGGATGTGGTAACGTCAAGTCGCACCATGAAAGAGGCTGAAGAGGTTTCACAGAAGATCCAGAATCATGAAGAGGGAATCCAGAAACTCATGAAAACACTGGCAGAGGAAGGGAAGGAGAGAGAACGAAAGGCTCGTGCTGATGGAGACATTCCTTCAGAAGATTACGTTGTAGAGCAAATCCTGAGGGCAATGGCAAAACGCAAAGGACTGGTGTTAAATGACAAGATCAGGTTGTGCAAAATGCTATCTCAACAGATCAAATCAGATGCCTTTGGGCAACGCATTGGTTTAAGTATTCTCTATGGGACTGCACATGGTCTTGCCCTGATTGAAAAAGTCCTCATCCAAGAACTTGCAGAAGATCTTCTCATAGAAGCTGCTGAGGAAACGGGAAAAAAGGTTATTTCAAAGGGCGTCTCCAAAGCAGCCACCTCCTCAGTGGTGAAAGGCGCTTCTCAAGCAGCAACTTCCATGGCACCAAAAGTAGCAGCCAAGGCAGTTGGACGTGTAAGTATCAGCTACTCACATCATCAATGGACTCTTGTTTGAAGTTTTTTTGGATAATTGAATCGTCACAACACAGTGAGGAACTGTTTTCTGTCTTGCCACTAAAATGACCTGTATTCACCTTATTTCGCCCCGCCCACTTTTAATTCACCTCTACTTCTGCATTTTGAGAACTTCCGGTCAAGTTCTGGTAAACATCGTTGCTGTTTTTGTTTTTATTTCGTAGGCCTATAAAACTACAATAAAACATAACACACAACGCTGCTCCTTTAAAATGGGAACACATGACTTAACCTTTTTGAAGGCAGACGTTAGTTCCAGCCGGTCGGCTTTCGCTGACCACACGGCATGGGTGTTTACATTATTAAGCCCTCTGGGGTCCACGGCAACACCGGTGAATGCCGGGGTAATGTTGTACTCTCTCGCGTTTATTTCCGGAACGGAAAATAATAGTGACGGTGTTCTTTTTTTAATGAAAACAAGACACTTCAGCATTTACATGGATCACATCGGTGTGTTTGTAGCTTAGTTTGTAGTTTGTAGCTTTCAAGCCGGGACCCATATGCCGTCACATGACGGGCTAAATCCAATGGGAAAGCTGTGAGCGGTCACATGGTCGGACAAAGATGTTTTATTTACATCAAGATTATTACTCTGTTCCCGTGTATGATCACTACTATCAGGAAATCTCCCGTAAATCCTATTAAATAATGCGTCATTTTTATGCATTTTAATCAAGTTGAGACCAGTAAATGGTCTCAGGTTACCCCAAGTTACTGATCAAGTTGCTGAGTAGCCGTCGGCAATTCACAACAACAGCACTTCCGCTCTAAAACGGAAGTTCGATGATGTCAATGGCGGCACCCTAGATCCAGCGCAAAATAAGGTGAAGTTTTGGATGGTGCATGTTACTCAGTTTAAAACCAAACTCACACTCCTGTTGTTGTCAATACAAACATTGCTTTTCAGATTGCAGGAGGAGCAATTGGACTTGCTATTTCAATTCCTGAGCTGGTCATCAGCTGTAAAAACCTGGACAACTGTAAAACAGAAGCCAGTAAGAGTCTGAGAGAGAACGCTGAAGCCATACAGAAGGCCGCTGAAGAGTTTAAAAAGAACCTTGATGAAATCCAGTGAGTATGCTCATCAACATTTTTACAGTGCGCTGTTAGAAATGAACAGATCAAAGGTTCATTTGAGGTTTGTCTGAGCTCATCTCATTGTTAGAAGATGCCCATGTGGACCAGACTGTTTTAAAATGATGGAGATGATGCGTCTAATGTGTGTATATGTGATGTTTCTCTTACAGGGAGACATTCAAGAGATTAGCCAAGATAAAGTGCTGCATTGAGAACACCAAGAGGCGTCCGGATGAAAAGAAAGCATTAATACAGTTTGCAATAGAAAACTGTGCGGATAAAGAAGTTCAACAGTGGCTGAGAGAGAATTCAGAATCTGAGACTTTCTTCAGTCTTGTGGATTTGTTCAGTTTAGTGAAAGAGAAGCTTGATGAGGAAGAACAGAAGGACCATGGTAACACTGTTGACATCACCTTCCTGGCTCATGGAGCCATCACAGGGGATCTGATCCCAGCCAAACGTGTCCTTCCTCTGTCCACCGTCTCAGACGTCGTCCTGCATTCTCCCTGGAACTCTTATCTCACTGTTGATGCAGCGTATGATATTGCAGCAGGATTCATGAAACCTGAGCACAGGGAGTTTCTCTGTTTTGGAAAAGGCTGTCGGATCCCTTCTAAGGATCATCGACCCCCCAACCTGCCAAACCACTGGAACTCCATGAAGGAAGCTGTTAAGAAGGATCAACAGATCCCTGACATCAGGCTGAGCCCAGTTGGAGGACCAAAGGATCGGGCTTGGGAGAGTTTTGAAATTCTCACCTGGCTTGGTCCTCTAGGGAAGAACCACATCATCGTCCCATACATCATCCCAGAGAAGTCTCCAGAAGACGTCCCGTTCTCCGCTGTGTCCTTGGCCTTGGGTCTGGTGCTCATGTTCTCCAGGTTCACGGCCACCGTCCACCTCACTGCCTGTCTGGGTAAATTATCTGCTAGACAGAAGTTAGACAGGGAGTATCTGGAAAAACAGTATTCCTGCACCATCGACAACACAACGATGACGTCCTCATGTCCAGCAACACACACAAATAAACAACTGCTAAAGATGGTGGAACTAATATTTGGTAAATCTGGTAAACCTGGTAAACCTGGTTCATGTTTGTTGAGCTGAGTCAGAGAACAACAAACTGTTAATACAGTTCAGTTTTAACTTCAGGTTTATGTATTGAACAAAAACTTTACTAAGAACACCAATCAACACCAGGATGAGGGAATCTGGAGGGTGATATGAGAAGAAGTACATCATACCTAGAGCACTGGAAAAGAGAGTAACGACACCACCATTGACTCCCGTGGTTAAAGCCTCATGCCCCCTAGTGGCAGGATATGGGTATTGCAAAAGCGCCCAGAAAACCCATTCACTCCAATGTATGTGTGTTGCCCACTTGCTTGTAAATTGATGAAAACGGCCGTGTTTTTGTTTTTAGGTGTCTTGGTCATATCAGATTATACTTATAATTTGTTCATTACAAAATGTAGATTGAACCATTAATGTAGACAACTGTTGTTTTTTTGTTTGTTTTTTACTCGCCTATGTGTTAATATTTATCTGTAAAGGATCCTCAATGATGCTATTAACGTGGGTGATCTATAAATGTCCTTAAATTATTGAAAACACCACACTTGCTCATTCACCAACAATGCAGAGATGTCAGTTCTTTTGTAAAACCCATATTCCTCCACCAGGAGGCGCTGCCATTGGACCAATGCTGTCCTTACTCTCTTTTACAGTGCTCTAATCATACCTATCCTCACACAAACACAGATTTTACTCTTGAGAATAGAATAGAATAGAAACTGTATTTGTCTGAAACCAAATGGTAACTGAAATTTATCTTTGACGGGGCTTTTGTTGTTTAATCCACTGAAGTGCCATTGTCATTGAGGAATGAACCATAAACTGTAAAAAAGAAAAAAAAAAAAAAAAAAAAAAAAAGGAAAAACAATTTTTTATTGATCAGTTTTTGTGATTGACTGCTGTGTAATCCACATGTATTGACTATTGGCATCATGCATCATGTTTATTGATCAGTTAACCCTTTGTTCTCTGATCCACATCACACTGTTCCTTTCTCTTGTTTTTGTGCCACTTGCTCCATGTGTTGTTTCACTTCCTGTTTGATGATCCTGGAGTTCACAGGTAATCTCTGGATCAAACGGAGTGAAAAGTAAAACGTTACTTGCTCCTCTAGTGGAAACTAAAGGAGACTGAACATTCATTTTTCATTTTTTTTATTTTAACTGATCATATTCATCTATAAAATAATTCAATAATCTATTTTGTTTTTGGAGGATGCTGTTCTAACCATGATGTCTGTCTGGTCTTTGACATGTTTCTCTGACATTTGCATCAATAAACTGTAATACAATAAAACAACACATAGTATGTTCATGTTATTTTCCACTTCCACTGAATCAACGTTGTTATTCAACACCAGTTCAAGTTCAAGTTCAAGTTTATTTGTCATATACATTAAAAAGTACAATGTACAGTCAATGCATTGAAATGTAGTCTGCCCTGGCTCTCTCTCAACCCTTAGAAAGTAAACAATAAAGAAAATAAAAACTAATAATGACAGTAGCATCATCTAAACAATGACAAGTAAAAAAACAAGCATGTACCATAAGAAGCATCAATAAATAAGTCAATCAATCAATGATCTGCAACCTACACGTTCATCCATTCCTACATTCACAATCATTCACACTCATTTAAAGCAGACGTTATACAATATCAAGCCCCAATAAATACATCAATCAATCAATTCTCATCAGAAACCAGAATATTCATTCATTTACATGAAACCTCATCACAGCAACACACTGATTTCCATGGATTATTATCTCCAGTGAAGTGAAATCCATACTAATATTATTTACCATGTTTATTAAAGAAGAGATGAAGCTGATGTGGTGTTTCCACGGTGATGGGACATGAAGGTGATGACATCAGTGTCTCTGGGTTTCCACCAGGTGGCACTGTTGGCTCTGACTTCATCCAGATGTTTTACCCTCTCCTAGAGAACATCTTTAATGTTTGTTGTATTTGATGTAAATTTGCTGGAACCCTGAGATGATGATGAACATGTTTAGAAATCTGACACACTCATATATTCCTCATATATGAGTGTGTGTTATTATACTTTTTATACTTTGATTTGATTTTAGTTTATAGTGATCGCGCCAACCAAACCCAGAGGTGGGTGCTGGTCCGTTGCAGATCTGACCTCCTATGCCACTTCCTAGTCAGGGCAACTCCCCGCTTAGGGGAAGCTTCTTTTTATTCATTCATTCATTTAGAGGGGGGAGAGGCTGGGTTCGTCCACCCGAGGTCCCGCCATGCCCCAGGGGAACCGGGCACGGACCGATCAGTCCGGCCTCACCCCTCCTCTTTTTATTTGATTACATTTTGTTATTCTGTTTATTTTGTTATAATAATGTAATTATCATGAGTCGACCATTGTTATAAAATAATCGTGTTACTTGTGTTTGTGTTAAAAAAAAAGTCTTTTAAAAGTGAAGACTGTTATATTTTGTTGTCATTGTAAGCAGTGATTTCTTCCATAGCGATGTGTTCTAGGAGAAGATCGATCCAATGGTTGATGTTTATTGAGTTTTTTGATTTCCAATTTAGGAGGATTGTTTTCTTAGCCGCAGTTAGAGAAGTGAGCAAGCTGTTCCTGTATTTATTTGGTATGGTGGTTATTGGAGTGTCTCCTAGTAAGCAGAGCTGTGGGGATGAAGGAATCTGCAGTCTAGTACCGTTTCTGCTGACCAGGAAGTTTCACCTTCAGGTGTGACCTCTGGGGGCGGAGCCTCCTGGTGCTGCACTGTTTTTAATAAATCCTTATTGTCATAGGCGGCGGGTGGGCCTGACGTTTGGGAAGGCTGCATAATCACACAGCGCAAGGATGAAACTGCTGATCATTAAATATATCATTAACTATATGCAATAGTCTCAGTGTCACACAGTAGTGTATGATTCTTTTCTACCAGCAAGTAACACCATTGAGAAAAGCTCTTTTGGGATATTCTGGCAGGATGGGCTGAGAAGGACCATTGTCTTTCTCTCCCAGGTCAGTGCAAGTTAGACTACCTGTAGCCTACCTGTAGACTACCTGTAGCCTACCTGCACCAGCGCCGTTGACTGAGCTCTGGCCGGCCTGGCTGCATCCCTCTCCCGATTCCGCTCAGTGTTGCTGGCCGCTTTTGAAATATTTTCATTTGGTTTTTCCTTCTGTTTAAAAAAGGATCGGATATCCATGTTGGATTTCAAAAATCACGCGCCAAAGCGACAGCGGGAGTTGACTGACTATCACCATGGCAACGCGTTCTCATATTTGTCAACATTGTGACAGCTGCAGCGACAACCTCACACACACTGAGGTTGTGCTGCAGCTGCGGCCCGTTCATAATGGGAAATCATGTATAATAATATGCACACATTATATTATATCATGTAGGGGAGAGTGGGGTAAAGGGAGACATTTTTTACATTTGCTCCCCTCTAAGCGAGCTAAAATGATTTATCAGTCAAATTTACACATTTCCCATTAATTCAGGATGTTTCCTAGCAATGGAAATTATCAGAATGTATTTAGAACGAAGGACAGTGAAAATATGATTGTTTTTAAAAAAAAAAAGTGGTCTTGTGTCTCAGTTTACCCCAGCTCAGGGGTAAACTGAGACAGACTAGAGAAATCAAGGGGGTAAACTGATCCACTTACTTTTTCCACTCTGAAACTACCATAACAACACATGTTGTAACAGTTAGAGTCCTGACAGCAGCTTGACAACCACACATCCCAGAACTAATGTCGGACTAGTAACAGAATCATTTATCAACAAAATATTTCAAAAATGTTTATAGGTATATAGTTTGCCTCTGTATTATGAAATGAGCACATACAAAGTACTGATAGTAAATTAAAAATAAGTATTTTTTGTGTAGTTGTATATTGCAATAATAATGTATGGTTGTCACAAAATCCCACGGCACACCTGGACTTGCCTCACGGCACACCAGTGTGCCGCGGCACACCGTTTGGGAACCACTGATCTACATGTCCCTGTTCAGATATCTGTAACTGGAATTATGACTAGTCAAAATCACATTGTAGATATCTGTAACTGGAATTAGTACTAGTGGTAATTCAGTTCCAGATATCTGTAATTCACATAGTGGATATCTGCAGCTGAACTGTAGATATCTGTAATGACAAACCCCATACACATGAATGGTTAAAGTGAAGGAAGAACGTAGTTAAGGATATCTGAAATGTTCTTTGTGACAAGAGGTAAAACTGAATTACAGATATCTGGAATGAAAAATCCAACTATTCAAAATGTAGTTAGGACCAGTCAGAAAGACGTTGTTGATATCTACAATGTTCATTCTGGAGTCAAACTTAGTTTTTAAATGTTATGTAAATCTGCTGGTCATATTCTCCAGGGTGTTAGTGAGGTTGGTGCTGAGTGTGAACAGCAGGGGGCGCCGCTCACCTGCAGCCTCCATCAAACAGGATGTAGACCTAGAGGGAGGGGGGGGGGGGGGGGGGGGGGGGGCAACAAGCTGGGACTGGCAGGTCAGGGAGGGGGAGGAGAGGAGGGGGGAGAGGGAGGGGGGGGAGGGGCCAGAGGGAGAGAGACAGGAACCTGTTTCTGTGACTGAGACTCGTCCCTTCAGGAACAGCAGAGAGAAAACAGAGCAGCAGCAGGATGGTCGACTTCAACCACAGGTAACACACTCCACTCTCCGTCTGTGTGTGTCTGTGTAGGTGTGTGTGTGTGTGTGTGTGTGTGTGTGTGTGTGTGTGTGTGTGTGTAGGTGTGTGTGTGAGAGCAACTAGTGTGTGTTTGTTCTGTGTTTGTTGGTTTTTACTTTAAAACTTGTTTCCAGTGGTAAAAGACGTAGTTCTGCTCCTACGATACAGTCTGATTACAGGCTGGTGTGTGTGTGTGTGTGTGTGTGTGTGTGTGTGTGTGTGTGTGTGTGTGTGTGTGTGTGTGTGTGTGTGTGTGTGTGTGTGTGTGTGTGTGTGTGTGTTGGCTGGAATGTGTCACTGGGTGTGTTTAGTGCAGCACTGTGTCCTACTTACAGACTTTACATTGACTGACTGAACAAACACAACACGGGAGAAAATCCTGAAAGGTTCGGAAAGGTTGAAGGTGTTGAAGGTTTTGGTTCCAGTGGATCTAGACCCGATCCAGAACCAATCCAGAACGGATCTAGTGGATCTGACGCTGCAGACTTGTGTTACCCAGGGGGCAAAATCCCAGTTTTTTGGAAAACAGACAGGGAGCGTTGTAAAAGGTTTGACAGCAGAAATGATTAAAACCTGGGTGGACAACCCGGTCAACTGGCTGCTGGAAAGCTACAGGGGACAAAACCCCTTTCTGGGGTCATTCTGCTGGTGAAATGATGTAAATGCAAATATTTAGGTACTACAATGGCATAAATAGTCATACAACTATAACATTTGGCAGAGAGTATCTTGACACATAGGGGGAGGCAGGAAAAAAAGATTCTGGGGTTTGTTGCAACTCGATTTTAAGATATCACCCTCAACATCCCAAAAAAGACAAAAAAAAAGTACTGTTCGCCTGACAAATTCTCATGAAAATTATTATTTTTCAGCACTTTATGGAGAATATCTATGCCTAACATGTATATAGAAAACTTCCTTAATTCATAAGCTTCCATTTGAGTCCCAGATAGCCTTTCTATCTCCAAAGCCCCACTTGCTGTGGCCAACGGTCTTCTCTATCTATCTGTTCACTTTGGGGAGACCAGAAATAAAATGTTTTCTGATCATGTCAGTTAACTGTAGTTTTTCACAATAGGTGTTGCATTGTTTGGAGGCAGCCTGTAGCTTTCCAGTAGCTAGTAGAAAGGCTATCTGGGACTCAAATGGAAGCTTATGAATTAAGGAAGTTTTCTATATACATGTTAGACATAGATATTCTCCATAAAGTGCTGAAAAATAATCATTTTCATGAGAATGTCAGGTGAACAGTACTTTTTTTTTTTTGTCTTTTTTGGGATGTTGAGGGTGATATCTTAGAATCGAGTTGCAACAAACCCCAGAATCTTTTTTTCCTGCCTCCCCCTATGTGTCAAGATACTCTCTGCCAAATGTTATAGTTGTATGACTATTTATGCCATTGTAGTACCTAAATATTTGCATTTACGTAATTTCGCCAGCAAAAGTACCCTAGAAAGGGGTTTTGGCCCCTGTAGCTTTCCAGCAGCTAGTTGACCGGGTTGTCCACCCAGGTTTTAATCCTTGAAGTTCCTAGATAAAATTTCTGCTGTCAAACCTTTTACAACGCTCCGTGTCCGTTTTTTTGCTTTGCCCCCTGGTTATGTTGTGTAATCACAAAACAAACTGTAGAGAATCTGAGGTTGAAGAGCAGAAATAGAAGAGAAGTAAAAAAAAAAAAAAAAACGTCGGATTTCCTACAAGTTCATTTTTCACAAGTTGATGAAATGTTGAGTTTCACATGGAGAACCCTAACCCATCACCTGTGACATCACCATCTGCGGTCCCTCCCGTACTTCCTCCTGAAGCACATAGCTGTGAGTTTTACTAGAGTATTAATATAGTTTTGGTATTTGTTGTCATAGAAATGTAATCGTCATAAAGATAATAACACAACTTTCAACTTAATATTTACCTTCTTCTTTCCCCAGTGGACCAGTTAATGGCAGAAGCGTCCATTTCACATGATGTAAGGGCCAGGTTCCTTTTTTAAATTTATATTTTTGTAGTCTGTGCTTTCATGGGATTAATAGTATTATTGCTACTATCAAAAGTTCTAAAACTATCTTTCATTTTAGGATTCGGTTGGACCAGACAATGTTGAGGGCTATGGAGCAGTGCAGGACTTGGCTGAGTTTCTGGTTGGCCTCAGAGACCACCGTCTGGCCTTGACAAGACAAGAATGTGACCAGGTCATCACCCTGTGGCAGGCGTTGGGGGAGTATGACAAAAAAAAGACTGTTTACCGTCCACGTCACCAGGCCACCCTAAAGCAGGGCCGATTCAGGGCCACTAAAAAGATTGTGGCACCAGGTGTAGAGAGCACCAAAAGGTATGTTAAATTAAGTTAACACAGCGACTTGATTGTCTAAACATCTTTAAAGAAAATGACACTGATTAACTATACTAAAGATAGAGATGATATTTCAAAGCTTATCTTATCAGCTTATCTTCCTGGGGTCCATTACATATGATGCACAATAACAACTTAAACAAATAGGAACATTCATTAAAAAAGAAGACAGACAACAAAACATTGAAGACCAAATAAGAAAAACAAAAAACAGAACAAACAAAAAGGGATAATTGAACAATAACACCACAGAGTAAGGATCACACGTTGATTACACACTTGTATATTATTGATAATGATATATGTATTCTGTCATTTTCAGGTGTTTCATTGGGGCTCACAGTCCTGCACAGTGGCCTGACTGTAACAGAGTGGTAGAGGCCATCTTTGTAAGGCTTTGTGCACTGTACCCCAATGCTGTGCGGTGTGAGGGAGTGAGGATGTCTCGTTTTACGATGGTGGCGCGTGTGTACAAGCACATCCAGGAATGCATCGTCACCAATGCGAAAGTGATGACTGACACCACTCTCCAGCTCCCAGAAGTCAATGCTGCAACAGTGACACAATGGTGAGTACATTAGAATACTCGATATCCTTTCCATTTCATATCAGTTTGCATTCCAGCAGTAATCAGTTTTCATGACATGATGGCTGGCTCAGTAAATGACATGTAAATCTAAATGAAGCAGCCATTTTACAAAAGCAATAATAAAAATCTGATGAGTTGTTCTGTGATCACAGCTTTGTCATGCTGTTATATCTTAGTCATCAAATAGCAATTGATTTTCATTCTCTTGTGTTTTGGGTATTATCAAATTGGAATATTATTGTGTATCTTGTGTATTATTAAAAGCATGTTAATATTGGTGGTTTTATGTTTTCACAGGTTCAGCAGGCGTGGCAGGTCACAGGAGCAAAGCATTTTACAGCAGGGTATCCAAGCTCCACAAGCACCCATGCAAGCACCTGAAAAGCTTCCTGCAGCAATGCAAAAAGTACCAACTCTGCATCCTGCCACTTTAGCTGAGCCTCACCTGTTCATCCTGCCACCAAACACTGCTGGGCAGGCGACGCTTAAAGGACGTCCACAAGCTTCAGCCGTTGCACCAGCACCGCCTGTCTCTCTCCCCTTCATTTTTCCTTCTGCGCAGCTTCCTCCAGTGCCAGGACCCTGCACATTCCAAGGGCAGCAGTCTGCACCTGGAATGTTCTTCAACCTCTCTCTTCCTTCAACTTCTCTTCCTTCATCTCTTCCTTCAACTACACCATCACCATCAACTCAGATGCAGGAATCTGTCCCGTACACCACTCAGCAGTACAGAAAGAGGAAAGAAGAAAGGGAGCACAGTGGCACTGTGACCAGAAAGTACACAAAGAAGACAGACGTCATCCTTTGCAGCAAGTGCAGTCAGGAGAGGAAGCCACCATCACATCTCCAGTACTTTGGAAACTGGTACTGTGAGAAGTCTGAGACTCAGACATACAGTGAATGGAGGGCTGTGCTGGAGCAGCGGGGTTATGGGAGAAAAAGGGCCAGAAATGACGACCCTCCAGCTTAAAATGTTTATTTTATTTACATGCAGTGGGAGTTTGTATTGCACTTTCATTCAGTTCAAGTTGTTCAAGAGAGAGTTCCAGAAAGTAGTTTTAAATTGATGTATAGTTCTTAATTCTATCTTTGCTCATTTCCCTTTTTTTTTTTTCTTTGACTTGCCTCCACTTGTCCCCTGTAGCCATAGGTCAGAGGACTGGGCCTTCTCTGACCATCACTGCTATAGCTCAGGACTGCGTCTGACCCACACTGCTACAGTTCAGGACTGGGCTTCCTCTGACCATCACTGCTATAGTTTTTTACCATCACTGCTAAAGTTCAGGACTGGGCCAGGCCTCCTCTGACCATCACTGCTTTAGTTCAGGCCCAGTCCTGACCCACACTGCCATAGGTCAGAGGACTGGGTCTCCTCTGACCTATGGCAGTGTGGGTCAGGACTGGGCCTGACCATCACTGCTATAGTTCAGGACACTGCCATAGGTCGGAGGACTGGGTCTCCTCCGGCCTGTCTCCTCTAAACCTGCCATGCGTCTCACTTGTTTGTTTGTATCTTTGTTATGCATCTTATTTTTATATTTAAAATTTTATATTTAGGTTGCTTGTCTTACTATTATATTTATTTATTTCTATTTAATTTATTTATATTTCTTCTTGTTATTAAGGTTGCTTGTCTTACTATTATTATTACTTCTATTTTATTTATTTATATTTCATCTTATTGTTATTTAGGTTGCTAATCTTAGCCTACTATTATTATTTATCTTGTGTTATTGTTGTTGTTGTGCTTCTTGCTATATTAAAAAAAAGTATGAAAGCGATTTCTGTGACTTGATTTCTTCATTATCTTTCTATTATTATTATTATTATTATCATTATTTGGTTAGTTGACTTAAATCAAAATCTACAGCTTTTAATACCTGCACAAACTTACACTATGTACTGTAACAATAATCACCATAGAATAGAGAATACTTTATTCATCCCTAGCAGGGAAATTCAAATTAGTCCAGTAGCTCACACACAACAATGACACAAAAAAGATGAACACAAAAAACATTTTAACAAGTGTTATATAAAACGATTGCAGCAGGAACAAATGACCTCTTAAATCTTTCAGTTCAGGGAGATGAGCCTTTTACTGCGGCTGCTCCTCTGACCTGTGAGGGTTTTGTGTAGAGGGTGTTAATGTATATGTATATGTCATATACACTAACATCAACTGTCACATACATTCCTTAGATTGACTATAGATTTTATAAGCCTGTTTCACATTTCCTCACATCTTTGTGTGTTGGTATGAATGTAAAATACAGAAATAAAATTTCTGTATTTTACATTCATATTACCTTTATTACCATTGTTTATCACTGCTTGAAACAACAACATTATCGTTCATTTTCACAAGGATTGGGCTGTTTGTGTGACAATATTAATGTAAAGTAGTCAAATATGGTAATTTTTACGACATTTATGGCAGTTTTACATCAAATAATGCGAGCAAGCGGGACCCGAAACGGGATTCGATACCGCGGTCCTGTGATGTATTTTCCGACATTTATGGTACCTTTACATAGACCGACGCGCGCCGGCCTTGGCGCAGTGTGATCGACAACGGTCTTTGGTTCCCGAGGTTGTGGGTTCAATCCTCAACTGATGCAAATTGAATAAGGTCAACTGTCTTGTCTTCCTATTCTCCTGTTTGTTGCTCAGAATTGCCTAAATTTGCCCAAAAGTAGCCCGGACCCGACCCATCGCTGCACAGCAGCTATAATATATTATGTTTTTGGAGGATTGGAGGAGTTCTAACCATGATGTCTGTCTGGTCTTGGACATGTTTCACTGACGTCTACATCAATAAAATGTAATAAAACGTAACAGTTGGTGTGCGATTCCTGTTTTACCTGTGTGAACATTTTTAATGTTTGTTGTATTTGATGTAAATTTGCTGAAACCCTGAGATGATGATGATGATGATGATGAACATGTTTAGAAATCTGACACCTTCATATATTCCCCATATGCATATACTGTATATATATGTGTGTGTGTGTTTGTTATACTTTATGATTTAAAGGTGTACAGAAAAGAACATTTAATTTGAGCCCACTGTGGGTCTTGACATTAGTGTAATAACTCATCTATCAGACGTTGTAGGCCAAACTTTGTGCTAAATTCTATTTTTGAGTAAATCCAGGATGAAAGTGTGTTTTTTTTTTCTCATTGGATAATGCAGGCGCACGGATCATACGTCACATTGCTACGATTCACCAGCCACTGATATTGGATCAGTCATCCGTCAATCAAACGTCTGAGACACACACACACACACACACACGGAGCTCGGTCTCACCCCAAGCATTGAATATCCCGCCCGCTCGATAACGACCAATCAAATTCGTTTTCCTTACTCGGGTAAACTCGTGTTGCAGCTCGTGACAACTCGGCCCGACAAACAGGACAAACGGCCATTTCTGTACACCTTTAATGTTTGATATTTCTCTGTTGTTCTGCTGCTGAGAGTTAATTAGGGCCCTAACCCTATTGTATTCCTAGGAATTCTTCTTTCTTCTTCTTCTTCTTCTTCTTCGGTAGATGCTACAGTTTTGAAATTCACCACAATGTCGTCCCAATTTTTTCCACTTAAACTTATTACAAATTATGAAGTCCATCACTCTGTTTTTTTCAATAACTGTAAAACTTTTAAAATGTATCTCCTGCAATTTTTGCTCAGTTGTCACCAAACTTGCTACAGAGCATCTCCAGACTGTCCTCAACAAAACTTGTTTCTCGGATTTTTGATTAATCAAAAATTGAGCCAACAGTGCATGAAAACGTTTGACTGTAAACAGTACTGTAAACATATACCATCCAATTCCTGCTAAATACATTTTCAAACTTCCTGAAAAAAATTGAGTCTGCCTGCACGACAGTGAATGGCTTACTCAATTTGTGAAGCCACTGTTGAACTGCCACTTGTCAATTAGCTCAGTACGATAGACAACGGTCTTTGGTTCCAGAAGTTGCAGGTTCAATCCTCAACTGGTACAAAGTGAACATTACAAGGTCAACTGTCCTGTCTTCCTATTCTCCTGTTTGTTGCTTAGAATTTGCCTAAATTTGCCAAAACAAATAGCCTGGACCCAACCCATCGCTGCGCAGCAGCAGCTATAATGATTCATTGGAGTTTAAAGGGTTAAATAAGTCTGACACACACACATAAACACACACCACCCCAGGTATAGCTCCACCTCCACACTGACAGACGAGTTCGACAGAGGAGGAAGAAGGAAGAAGAGAAACGCTCGGTGAGATTTCAAACATTTTATTCTCTTTTCTGTTCATGATGATGTTTTTTCTGTTTCACCCCAACCATGTTTCCACTGCAGGAACTTGGGGGTCATTTTACGAGGCCGGCCCTGTTGGTGCGTGTCTCCACTGCACAGGGCCGCCCGCTTACAGGAACTTTTACGGGGCTGAACGGAGTCCCTGCCTGGGGGTAGGTACTCAGATCGGCCCTGAAGAAGTCCTGGTGGGGCTTCAGATTTACTCTGTGCTGATTGGTCAGACTCAATGCAGGATCATGATGTGACGCTAAGAGAAAGGCCCGGCATTTTTAAAACCCAACGTAACCAGAAACAGAAAAACGGCCGGAAAAAAGAAAGAGTAAGTCAGAAAGACGAGTAAAAGACGAAAGTAGCAGTAGGCCTAGTAAAAAAAAAAAAAAGGAAAAAAAGTGTGATGAATACGCGATCGCAGGATTACGTGATGGCAATTTTTTTTTAGAAAGCGTCTATGCTGCCAGAAAAAAACAACAACAAGAGCAGTAAAAAAAAAGGCTGCTCAATGACCGTGTGATGATCGGAGCTGTTGCACGTCGCCATAACACCCCGGTGGGTCCTATCTGCAGTGGAGACACGGCCACTGAGAGAGCCGAGTGAGAGGACGGTTCCTTTAGAAGTTCCTACCCCCTCCTTTTACCAGGAACTCCTGCAGTTGAAACACGGCTTCTGTCTCTGTCTCACTTCCTCTGTCTCTTGTCCTACAGCTGTTTAACTTCTCGTTGTTCAGTAATTTGTTGCTTTTGGTTTGTAGAAGTTTTATTGTTCCTGCCCTGAGAATGTGGGGCGCATGGCGTTTGCCTGACTACCTATTTCTCTGACTTCCCATTTCTCCAACCATACATTTGACTTTGCCAATTACAGGCCTATTTCTAATCTTCCTTTTATCGTTAAACTGTTAGAAAAAAATAGTTTTCAATCAACTATTTAATCATCTTAACAATAATAACTTACTGGATAAATTTCAATCTGGCTACTGCACTAACCACAGTACAGAAACTGCCTTATTAAACCAGCACTAAGTAACTTCTCAACCTTCATAAAATATTTTCATAACTTTTGTGATGATACATCGACTTACAACAAGTTGAATGACACCTCTGTCGTGGTCTGAGGGGGTCTGTATCATTATGGTCTGTATCTCTTTCTCTGGCACTAAGCAGCTTTGAGGAGCATGGTAGGAACCCTGCTCTCACTTTACTTTCACTTTCACTTTTGCGAGTCACAACAAGGAGGGAACAGGCAAAACAGCACTTTAGCAATGGATTATGTTTGTGTTTTCACTTTGAAATGATCCACTGGAAACAGAAACTTAGTTTTGATGCCTTCTATTAATTTTAATGTAGGATATTTACAGGGCTTCACGCTAGTGTTCATGGGAAATGGAGTCTTCCTTCAGGCAAAACACTACCGCTTTGGTCCACAGGCGCCGCCAAACTCAACCAAAACTGAAAGTTCTTTAGTACTGCTTTAAGAGTAGTTAATGACCTCAGAGTTGCAGCTGACTCGAACAACGTTGCTGTCCTGTTTTTACTTGACTTGAGTGCTGCGTTTGATACTGTTGATCATTCCATTTTAATTTATCGACTTGAGAAATAGGCGGGTCTTTCTGGTGTTGTGCTGGACTGGTTTCGGTCTTACTTGTCTGACAGGAAGTTTCTGTTTCACGAACCTTTGATGTTGAGTATGGTGTTCCTCAGGGGAGCATCCTTGGTCCGATCCTCTTTTCTTTATATATGCTCCCCCTGGGTAAAATAATCAGTTCTCATAATGTACATTATCATTGTTATGCAGATGATTTGCAATTATATATCTCCGTTTCATCAGAGGCTAGTGGCTACAGTCCTTGCTGCAGGCGGCCCCGGTCCGACTCCCGCAGCGGGCGGCCCTTTCCTGCATGTCATTCCCCCTCTCTCTGCCTCCCCAATTCTTGTCTCTCTCAACTGTGCTATCAATAAAGAGATGAAAAGCCAAAAATATATACTTAAAAAAATAGTAATAACCCATTGGACAAAATTTTAAAGCAAACACCAGAAATATATTTGATCTGAGACTGAAGAACAGTAATTTTGAAGTCATATGTTCAAATTAGGGCCAATGGAGTGAATTTCTGGAAATATTGTAGAGAAACCTCTGGAAAAAAGTGGTAAAATTTCTCCAAAAACATTTAAACATTTCTTGAAGAAACTGGTAAAATTTCTCAAAAATGTTATTTTTATTCCAGAAAAAGTGATAAAATACAAAAAAAATTAAATTAAATTTAAATTCTAGAAAAATGTTTAAAACTTCAAGAAAAAGTTGGGGACCCCCTTGAACCCTCTCAAGGACCCCTGGCGGTCTCACTTTGAGAACCACTGCTCCAATGACCAATCGCCACCGTCTATACATGGTGTTCACCTCTCAGCCAATCCGATGCCAGCTCATCCAGACCGGTCACAGATCACATGACGTGTTTGTTGTGTCTCCAGAGACGATGGCCAACCTCAGAGACCAGCTTCTGTCCACGCTGAAGGATCTGTCCGAGCAGGACTTCACGGAGTTCAAGTTTCACCTGGGTGACAAAACCCTGAAGCCGTACATCCCTCGGGCCGACCTGGAGCACGCCGACCGGCCCAAGACCGTGCAGCTGCTGCTGGCTCTAAACCCCCAGACGGCCCTGGACAGGACCATGGAAATCCTGGCGAAGATCAACAGGAACGACCTGGCACAGGAACTGGAAGATGTCAAGGTCCAGGTCCAGGGTGAGGCAGCTGGCAATAATCAATAACTCCCAGGAATTGATGATTTATTTATTTATTTTTTATTTATTCATTTATTTTTATGTTTATTTAACAGGGACGATACATGCAACATTGCCACAAAGAATGAAAAATGCGATGCATACAAGACGTCTAGTTTCAGCTAATGGTCAGTCTTTGTCCCTGGTCAGGCTAAAGAAGGATAAAAGATACCAATAGATGGATAGATCCATGACGAGGGCGGGGGCTGCTAACTCCATCAGCTGACAAGACGTTATGGTGCGTTCAAGGCAACCCGTAACTGGTGTTTTTCCGACCTGTGAAGTGGTACCAGTTCGATCTGGTACGAGTTCACGGGTCAGAAGTTACGAGTGGCCGTTATAGTGACTTTCACAGGTAAAACAGGTCGGAGAAACACGAGTGGGTTGCCTGGAACGCTACAAAGTCGTAAGTCGTGACTTGAAGCTGTAATTTACGATTTCAAAAGCCTGCCTGGAACGCAGCATTAGCCAAAACCACCGGATCGCTTACTTCTGCTTTAAATACATTAAACATTAGTAAAATGCTGTATTGACAGTGACTTGACAGAAGTTGATGTTCACATTTCTGCTGCTGCTTAAGCCAGTGTTTAGCTTTAGCACTAAACATCTTTAATTCTGTTTGGGATTTGATTTCTGGTGGTAAAGAACTCCATAGGTGTGTATCTACCCAGCACTGAGAGGGATGATTGACCGAATGTTGTCCTGCACCTTCGAATTGTACAGTTTTGCTTGGTTATGCTCCTTGTCATTGTCCCACAGTTGTCTGATTTAGTAAAAATCTGTGACATGGCTTGTTGTGTCACCCTGATGTCACCCTGAGACCAGCTACAGAGTGAAAACCAGTTTGATCAAACCTGTGCTCACTTCCTGTCTCTGTCTGTTTCAGGGGATATGAGGTAACTGGGTTGTCATGGTGACCGCCTCACCTCTGCTGACCAGGAAGTTTCATCTTCAGTCGTGACCTCTGGGGGCGGAGCCTCCTGGTGCTGCACTGCTTTTAATAAATTCATATTGTTTCTTATTAACCACTGTGTCATTTTTATTCCAACTGGTCTGAGATCTGATCAGAGACACGTCAACCCAGTGATAAACGATAGATTAACTGATCAAATTAGATTGATTAGATAAGGGATCAAGGACCAAAGAAATCTGCCAGCAGGAAAATACATATATACACACACACACATATATATATATGTGTGTGTGTGTGTGTGTGTGTGTGTGTGTGTGTGTGTGTGTGTGTGTGTGTGTGTGTGTATACAGTACAGTCCAAAGGTTTGGACACACCTTCTCATTCAATGTGTTTCCTTTATTCTCACTGAAGGCACCAAAACTATGAATGAACACATGTGGAATTAACAAAAAAGTGTGAAATAACTGAAAACACGTCTTTTCTTCTTTGTCTTCTCTTTCTTCTTTTCTTCTTCCTCTCCTTCTTCCTCCTCCTCCTCTATCTCTGCCCCCACCAGTTCTAGTTTCTTCAGAGTAGCCCCCCTTTGCTCTGATTACTGCTTTGCACACTCTGGCATTCTCTTGATGAGCTTCAAGAGGTGAACCTGTTACCTGACCTGAACATGGTTTTCACTTCACAGGTATCAGTGCCTTGTCAGGTTCATTAGTGGAATTTCAGTCAGAATCTACAATGTAAATAGTCATGAAAATAAAGGAAATGCATTGAGTGTGTCCAAACTTTTGGCTTGTACTGTATATATATATATATATATATATATATATATATATATATATATATATATATATATATATATATATATATATATATATATATATATATATATATATATATATAAATGAAGAGACCATGCACTTCAAAATCATCAGTTCCTGTGGTTTTACTACTTTGAGTAAAATGAACACTTTTGTTTCATTCTATAACTGACAACATTTCTCTAAATTTAAATATTGTCATTTATTTGCAGAAAATGTGAACAGTCAAAATAACAAAAACATTCTGGTGTTTTCAGACTTTACCGTATAATGCAAAGAAAACAAGTTCATATTCATTTTAAAACAACACAAGACAACACTACTTTTTAAACTTAGGAAGAGTTTAGAAATCAACATTGGTGGAATAATCCCAATTTTTAATGGCAGCAGTGTTTTTTTTATATAAAATCTTTATAAAATTGATAGGAAACTGAATTAAATTAGATTAGAATTTTACATAAAAATGAAAAGTACTTGAGGATGAAGCAGACAGCTGCAGCAGGTGTTGGTGACATCACAGTGACATCACAGTGAGGAGGTTTTTTCTCCAGGGTCTAAGTGAGGGACGGCAAGACATTTTAACATTTAACAGTCAGACTGGATGTGTTGTAGATCTCTGTAATTCAGTTTTACCTCTTGTCAAAAAGAACATTTCAGATCCACAACTACATTCTTCCTCTTTAACCATTCATGTGTATGGGGTTTGTCATTACAGATATCTACAGTTCAGTTGCAGATATCCACTATGTGAATTACACATATCTGTAACTGAATTACCACTAGTACTAATTCCAGTTTGAGATATCTACAGTTTGATTCTGACTAGTCATAATTCCAGTTCTAGATATTTCTAATTCACCTCAATTAAAGATATCTAGATGTCCCTGTTCAGATATCTAGAACTGGAATTATGACTAGTCAAAATGATGTTGTAGATATCTCAAACTGGAATTAGTACTAGTGGTAATTCAGTTACAGATATCTGTAATTCACATAGTGGATATCTGTAACTGAACTGTAGATATCTGTAATGACAAACCCCATACACATGAATGATTAAAGTGAAGGAAGAACGTAGTTAAGGATATCTGAAATGTTCTTTTTGACAAGAGGTAAAACTGAATTACAGAGATCTGGAATAAAAAATCCAACTATTCAAAATGTAGTTAGGACCAGTCAGAAAGACGTTGTTGATATCTACAATGTTCAGTATGGAGAGTCAAACTTAGCTTTTAAATGTTATGTAAATCTGCTGGTCATATTCTCCAGGGTGTTAGTGAGGTTGGTGCTGAGTGTGAACAGCAGGGGGCGCCGCTCACCTGCAGCCTCCATCAAACAGGATGTAGACCTAGAGGGAGGGGGGGGGGGGGGGGGGGCAACAAGCTGGGACTGGCAGGTCAGGGAGGGGGAGGAGGGGAGGGGGGGAGGGGCCAGAGGGAGAGAGACAGGAACCTGTTTCTGTGACTGAGACTCGTCCCTTCAGGAACAGCAGAGAGAAAACAGAACAGCAGCAGGATGGTCGACTTCAACCACAGGTAACACACTCCACTCTCCGTCTGTGTGTGTCTGTGTAGGTGTGTAGGTGCAACGAGTAGGTGTGTGTGTGTGTGTGTGTAGGTGTGTGTGTGTGTGAGAGCAACTAGTGTGTGTTTGTTCTGTGTTTGTTGGTTTTTACTTTAAAACTTGTTTCCAGTGGTAAAAGACGTAGTTCTGCTCCTACGATACAGTCTGATTACAGGCTGGTGTGTGTGTGTGTGTGTGTGTGTGTGTGTGTGTGTGTGTGTGTGTGTGTGTGTGTGTGTGTGTGTGTGTGTGTGTGTGTGTGTGTGTGTGTGTGTGTGTGTGTGTGTGTGTGTGTTGGCTGGAATGTGTCACTGGGTGTGTTTAGTGCAGCACTGTGTCCTACTTACAGACTTTACATTGACTGACTGAACAAACACAACACGGGAGAAAATCCTGAAAGGTTCGGAAAGGTTGAAGGTGTTGAAGGTTTTGGTTCCAGTGGATCCAGACCCGATCCAGACCCGATCCAGTGGATCTAGTGGATCTGACGCTGCAGACTTGTGTTACCCAGGGGGCAAAATCCCAGTTTTTTTGGAAAACAGACAGGGAGCGTTGTAAAAGGTTTGACAGCAGAAATGATCTGTAGGAAGTTGAAGGATTAAAACCTGGGTGGACAACCTGGTCAACTAGCTGCTGGAAAGCTACAGGGGACAAAACCCCTTTCTGGGGTCATTCTGCTGGAGAAATGATGTAAATGCAAATATTTAGGTACTACAATGGCATAAATAGTCATACAACTACAACATTTGGCAGAGAGTATCTTGACACATAGGGGGAGGCATGAAAAAAAGATTCTGGGGTTTGTTGCAACTCCATTTTAAGATATCACCCTCAACATCCCAAAAAAGACAAAAAAAAAAAGTGCTGTTTGCCTGACAAATTCTTATGAAAATTATTATTTTTCAGCACTTTATGGAGAATATCTATGCCTAACATGTATATAGAAAACTTCCTTAATTCATAAGCTTCCATTTGAGTCCAAGATAGCCTTTCTATCTCCAAAGCCCCACTTGCTGTGGCCAACGGTCTTCTCTATCTATCTGTTCACTTTGGGGAGACCAGAAATAGAATGGTTTCTGATCATACCAGTTAACATGGAGTTTTTCACAATAGGTGTTGCATTGTTTGGAGGCAGCCTGTAGCTTTCCAGTAGCTAGTAGAAAGGCTATCTGGGACTCAAATGGAAGCTTATGAATTAAGGAAGTTTTCGATATACATGTTAGGCATAGATATTCTCCATAAAGTGCTGCAAAATAATCATTTTCATGAGAATTTGTCAGGTGAACAGTACTTTTTTTTTTTTGTCTTTTTTGGGATGTTGAGGGTGATATCTTAGAATGGAGTTGCAACAAACCCCAGAATCTTTTTTTCATGCCTCCCCCTATGTGTCAAGATATTCTCTGCCAAATGTTATAGTTGTATGACTATTTATGCCATTGTAGTAGCTAAATATTTGCATTTACATCATTTCTCCAGCAGAATGAGCCCAGAAAGGGGTTTTGGCCCCTGTAGCTTTCCAGCAGCTAGTTGACCGGGTTGTCCACCCAGGTTTTAATCCTTGAAGTTCCTACAGATCATTTCTGCTGTCAAACCTTTTACAACGCTCCCTGTCTGTTGTGTTGCTTTGCCCCTGGGGTATGTTGTGTAATCACAAAACAAACTGTAGAGAATCTGAGGTTGAAGAGCAGAAATAGAAGAGAAGTAAAAAAAGAAAAAAAAGAATAAAAAACGTCGGATTTCCTACAAGTTCATTTTTCACAAGTTGATGAAATGTTAAGTTTCACATGGAGAACACAACAACAACAACAACATGTCTGATGATTTATGAGCTGGATTATATTTAGTTTATAATTATAATTATTCAGCTGCTTCTTCAAACCAGACATTTGTTTTCTTCTGTTTTACACTGTTGAAAAAAACATTTCATGGCTTTTTTTTAAAGGATCAGGAACACAAAGTCTGCACATGTTACAAACAAACAACAACAATAATAATAAAGAATAAAGAGGTGTATTTATTTACACAAAAACTGAATCTTATGTAAACACAGTAAGTAAATATAATCAACGACATGTCACAAACCAAACAGCATTGATCTTATTAACAAACACAGATTCCTCAGAATAATAATACAATGTAATAGGCTAATAATAATAATAATAATGAATAAATTATCCTTTATTGTCAATGTCACATCTAAATGTAAAAATCCAAACCGTCAAGATAAATAAAACAGAGACAGTGAAGGAGTTGAAAGAAAATAGAGAGAATAAATAAAGTTAATAATGAAACTAAATAAAACAAACACACAAGTTTTATTGAGTTGTGTTTCTGCTGCGAGGTAGATACTCATCTGAAACGGTCTGAATCCGTGTGATCTGTTGCTATGGTTACCTGCAAAGTAAGGCAAGGCAGTTTCATCTGTATAGCCCGTTGTTACCACCAGTCTGTCTCAAAGGGCTTTACATCCCATCATAACAACATCCTCTGTCCTTAGACCCTCACATCCACTGAGGAAAAACTCCATGGAAAACCCTTTAAACAGGGAAAACCAGGAGAAAGCTCAGGGTGAGCAACAGAGGAGGGAGTTTAGTAGAGTTGGTCTGGTCCTGGTTCTGGTTCTGGTTCTGGTTCTGGTTCTGGTCCTGGTCTCTGAGGAGTTCCAGTTGAACAGCTGTCAGCCAATCAGAGAGCAGCGTGTGTGTTTCTGGTCTAAATATTGTGTGTTGATGTTTGTGTGGGCGGAGCCAGGCGATGGATTTAAGATCTAAACTTATTCCTGTGTGTGTGTGTGTGTGTGTGTGTGTGTGTGTGTGTGTGTGTGTGTGTGTGTGTGTGTGTGTGTGTGTGTGTGTGTGTGTGTGTGTGTGTGTGTGTGTGTGTGTGTGTGTGTGTGTGTACTACACTGTAACCACAGCCCACACACACACACACACACACACACACACACAGGGTGAAAGTTGAGTTCAGATCTGCACCTTTGGATCCTGATTGGCCGCTGGGTTTATGATGTCACATGATCCTGGTGGGAGCTCTTGGTCTCTCCTGATTGGTCGACGGGGCGTGTCGACCTCAGCGTGATGATTGACAGCTGTGTGGTTGAGCCGAGCAGGGTGTGTGTGTGTGTGTGTGTGTGTGTTGCATACCAGTGGGTGTGGCTCAGAGACAGAAAACAGAGAGAGAGCAGCGGGGGAGGGGGGGGGGGGGGGGTTGGCAGCATTCCAGCGTGTTCCCTCACACACACACACACACACACCTGAAACACACCTGGCCAGCCCAGGTGAGTCAGAGCAGGAGAGAGACTCCGGTGCAGTACGCCTCACCACCAGCAGGGCGGCGCTGGTCTGGTGCCAGTGATCCCAAACAGGAAAACAGGAAATGCCCTAACGGAGAAACCACAGAAGAAACCACGCAGATTAAAAACAAAGTCAGTGCACACATTCACAACATTAGTTTGTTATTAGTTTTGAGGAGATCATCCCTGTGTTCCCGCTTTGTAGGGACCAGGGAACATAGGGCCCTTTTTCTAAAAAAAAAATAAATAAAAGGGTCAAAAAAGGGTCCTATGGTCCCCCCTTTTCCCCAAAAGGACCCGAGAACATGCAGTTTTTTGTGCCATACCAAGTGGAGTTGTGAGTGACTTGGCAGATTTTTGCCTATTTTTGAGTGAGAAGTTGAGTTGTGACTTTGAGTGAGAAGTGTAATTGTCCCATTGGTTGGGTTTAGGCAATGAAGAAAGGAGTTGGTTAAAGGCGACATATTCTGCTCATCTCTGCTCCTTGATGTCTACCAGTAATGTTAGTAACAGGCTTTGGTCAGAAAAACAGCTGGTTCTCTACACACCAGTTTCACAGCGCTGCTCTAAATGGTCGGTTTAGAGTCTTCACTGGTAGCTGAGGTAACCATGGTAACCATGGTAACCATGGGAGCGAGGGCTTGAATATTCACATCACCCGGCTTGTGATGTAATAAGCCGGGTGAAATTAAAACGGCTTGTTGAGAGACACATTTTCTGACTATGGCAGTTTACAAAATGTTGATGTAGTCGTCGTTTAAGGGGCGAGGAGGCTCTGGATACGCAAATACACACACTAAAGCTATGAAAAAGTGAGTTTTGCATAATGTTCCCTTTAAATTTAGTAAAAAGACCAGGTAGAGGCAAGGCAAGGCAAGGCAATTTTATTTGTATAGCCCGTTTTTAAAAACAGTTTGTCACAAAGGGCTTTACATCCCATCATAACAACATCCTCTGTCCTTAGACCCTCACATCCACTGAGGAAAAACTCCATGGAAAACCCTTTTAACAGGGAAAACCAGGAGAAAGCTCAGGGTGAGCAACAGGGAGAGCTGGCCAGCTCGATGGGAGGACTGGGTGGCTAGACAGGCCAGATAGGTAGATAATAATAATGATTGTTAACATCTATAAACAGTCAATTAATGTTTAATAATGTACTAACTAACGTTAATTAAGGGACCCTTATTGTAAAGTGTTACCAATAAACCTTACTGCAGACTGATGTGTTGATAGTAAAACATGTATTTCTTGATGTACATGTGGTGGTTTGTGTCCGTCGGCTCCAGAGCCCCGAGGCAGCGCTGCTCTTCTGTCCAATACACACAGGAAGCTTCACTTTACATTCACACTAACTAATGCTACTGATACAGCTGTTAGATTTCATCACTGAGACCAACATTTATCTCCTAGAAATACTTTAACCAGCCGGTGGTAAACCTCTAAAAACCTGCGGGTAAGTTAATTAGTGATGGTTTTCTCCCTCGGGATGAGGACGGAGGTTGGCCGGCCGAGCAGCTCTGCAGACCGGCTGCTGCCTCTGTGATGTCCCGGTCGCTGCAGAGCTTCACTTCTCTGAAAAACATCGGAGCAAACTTCTAAACAGCCGTCGTTTGGATCAACTGGCCGTAGATTTAGGATCTAAACAGTTACTTTCTCACATGAAAACATATTAAAACTTAATAAAGTAACATAATAACAGCGCTAGAGCGGGAAATAAAACAGCTGTTAGCCTGTTTTACAGCTACCGCTACCGGCTGCTGTGAAATGCATTCTGGGAAACTTGTATACTGTTACTGCGGTGTGAACGGTGTCGGGCTGCTGAAGTAGCAGACTGAATCCCACCAATCTAATATTTCAGCTCTAACAGAATGAATGTGTAGATTCTCTTGTTACTGTCTCCTGTCCTGCAGTAGTTCTGTCTGTCCCTGGGACCGATGGCGGTTTTTTTTAAACAGCGTTTCACTGTCTGTGATCTCTGCCAGTCGGCCCCTCCACCTGCCGTCTCTCTCGCGTGCGTACGTACACACACAGACACAGACACACACGGATGCATGGATAGGTCGCTCTTGGCCGCTAATAAACGGTAAATGCGCTATGTCGCGCTAATTGTACAGTGTTCAAATTACCACGACCCCCCCTCCCCCCTCTCCCTCCTCCCCCGAATACTCCGACTAACGACCCCCCCAACCCTCCTCCTAAATAAAAGATACCTTTTGTGCATTTTATCAGAGTATGTTTACTTGCACATGTTGGCAAAACTGCAACTATTTAAATGGGCTCTATGCACAGCTCCACTACTTCCTGAATTTAAGGCAGCTCCTTTATTTCCTGTCTTACATTATTGGACAAACTGATTAATCCAGGTGTGTGTGACCATTGTGACCATTGTGACGACTCAGACACACCTGGATTAATCAGTTTGTCCAATAATGTAAGACAGGAAATAAAGGAGCTGCCTTAAATTCAGGAAGTAGTGGAGCTGTGATAGAGCCCATTAAAATCTGTTCAGAAAGGCTCTAAATTGTCTGTTTTTCAATTTTCGATTGAAGATCGTGATAAAATAGAGATCGTTATTTTATTTTTTTAAAATCATGATATGATATTTTTGCCATATCGCCCACCCCTACCGTCATGTTGGTGAACGGAGCTGGAACTGTCCTTTAAGTCAGTGGTTCTCAAAGTGGGGTCCGGGGACCCTCAGCAGTCCTTGAGAGGATTCAAGGGGGTCCCTAACATTTTCTCAAATTCTTACCACTTTTTTCCTGAAATATTTCATTTTTATCACCCTGTTTTTGCCTCGTGTACGTGTATAATTTTTTTTTTTTACTTCCACTAGGCTATACATGGATTAGAGAAGGCACTCTTTTCTTTTTGGATGTCTTTTTTACTTTTTGGGATAAGGACAGTCGTGAGTCGTGAGCTACGTCATTTTGGTTTGGATGATGGTTTGTAGTCCTTCCCGTTTTGATATTTTTGTGAGCACTTGTATGTTGCTTATGGTTGGTTTTGATAAAAATCACTAAAATCTATTTAAAAAAGAGATAAAGATATGTCTACATTTTCCCACAAATTCACGCCATCGGTCTTTATTTGAACATACATTGGCTAAAAAAGTTATTCAGTTTGTATTTCTGGTGTTTGTTTCAAAATGTGTCCAATGGGGGGGGGGGTCCGTGGTCTAATTTATGTCAGTTTAGGGTCCTTGATGTAAAAAAGTTAGAGAACCACTGCTTTAAGTGACTGAACGTCTCTAAACACAAAACTCTGCTTCATATTGAATGATCAGTTATTGATCAGTGTGTTGGAAGAGTGGAAACACTGAGCTGCTGTGAACACACATACACACACACACACACACACACACACACACACACACACACACACACACACACACACACACACACACACACACACACACACTATTGTTCCTGCACAAAGACAGGAAACACACACACACACATTCAGTGATGTCACTGATGTGGGCGGGGCCAGCAGCAGACAGGAAGAGCAGACACTTCCCTTCATAAACACAACAGCCTCCTGCTATTGTTCTGTGTGTGTGTGTGTGTGTGTGTGTGTGTGTGTGTGTGTGTGTGTGTGTGTGTGTGTGTGTGTGTGTGTGTGTGTGTGTGTGTGTGTGTGTGTGTGTGTGTGTGTGTTACAGCTGCAGTCACTGGTTGTTATAGGTGTGATGGTCTGATTAATAATAACAACACTAGAGCATCATGGGAAATGGGTTTGTTTGCTGAGTCAGAACCAGAGTCTGTAAAATAAAAAGTTCATGCAGCTCAAACACAAGTGGACAAAAGTTCAACAGGTGAAAATGAATTCAATATAAGAACATTCTGCAGGTTGGTGCTTCAATGAGGCGTATGAACTAGTTGGAAGGAGCCTGACAATTTCTCATGTCGGGGCTTCAGTACAAGAGGGACATTACCAGGGGCGTCACTAGGTTTTAAGGACAGGGGGGGCTTAGCCCCCAGTAGATGCACAGGATATGAGTGAATGTAGTGCGCAAGCACGAACTTTCACAATGGCCGGGAAAAAACACAATATTTAGAATTTAGAGTAAATTTAGAGTATTGAATCATGGGCTAGTTGAATCGAGGAATAAGTAAAGTAGTACATCTAATGAGTAACTGGGTAAAAGTAGATGCTAAAAAAGTTAACCTGAGTAATCTTTCAGATCTTTGACTATCATGGATATGTCCAGGCGGAATTTGACGTACCAGACTGGAAAACTAATTATATTTCACTAGTAGCCTGTGTCATAATGGTTATACACTCCATCCAAATACAGCTGTTTTTGGCTCATTTTGATTTCACCCAGACCTCTTCACATTTTCCAATTCAAATAAGACCAGACAACAGAAATGAAGTGCGACTCCAACTGGAGCAGATAATATGCACATTTCACCCTAGAAACCCCTTCATCTTCTACACAACCAGGACCTTCACAAGAAATTTCAGAATTTTTTTTTTTCTGAGCTGAAATAGACACTGGGGGGTTGTGCAAATGACTGACCCTGAGAATCATTTTAATTTGAATATTCTGCTTTTATTAGTAGTTTTATTTGGACTAGCCTACCTATATATTGTTATCATGCTGTTTTATATTCCTGTGTCTTACCTGATCTTCTGCATCTTCAGGGCATGTCTCTGTCTACAGCCTTTCTCTCCCTGTCTGTCTGTGCTGCCTGCAGTGTCACCAGATATCATTAGTAATTTAAATTAATCCATTAAATAATCTGTTTTTACTGCTAAATGTTATTTTCTTTAACACAGCCAAGCTACAAAGTACCAGATGCATGTTAACACATTACACACATACACAGCACACACACACACGGCACATGAGACAAAGAGAGAGAGAGAGAGAGAGAAACACACACATGATGACAGGAGTGTTCAGGATCCCCGTTTAAAAGTTTTCCCCACCAGAATCTATCCGAACTTTGGAGCATTATTTAGCCCGTTTTCTGACAAGCTATCATGCCATGGTTGGTACCAACAGAAGCCTAATGTCTCCTGGTTTCATATGATATCTGTATCTTCACTCTAGCTTTAAAACTGACCCGTTTACAACGCGATTAATATTTCACATTAATTAAAAAAAAATATCGCGGTCATTTTGACATCAACACTGCTATTTAGAGATGTATAGCTTACTGTCTGATGCCTGCTGGTCCTGCTTTTAGCTACAGGTGGACTGACTCTCTCCCTCTGTTGACATCAGAGCTCCTGCAGCTCGTCGTCGGAGGCTCGGAGCGGAGCTTCAAACAAGCCGCCGCTACATGGGCGCAACCAACTCACAGCTGGGAGGGGGGTGGTCACACACTCAACAAACTAATTAAATTAAACAAATCAGAAATAACAAGAGACAAATGCGATGACAGCTGGGGTTCTTAAAAGGAGAATATATGTCACATATATATATATATATATATATATATATATATATATATATATATATATATATATATATATATATATATATATATATATATATATAAAAAAAAGTCACATAATAAAAGAACACCAAATTATTTGGGGGGGCTTAAGAATATTTTAGGGGGGCTGAAGCCCCCCTAAAATAGGCCTAATGACGCCACTGGACATTACATACGAGCAGCATGGAGGTATTTGGATGTTTTTTGGTGTGTCTTTTTGTTATGAAGACAGTTGGTATCCATTAGCAACCGTCATATGGACATGCACTGCTACGCCGAGACCCCCTGTAACTCAGAGAAGCCACGGAGGACTCTGAAACTTCTCCCAGCCCTTAGTCCACATGAGGGGGAGGAGGAGATAATGAGGGAAAAGCTTCCAACAACTGACTTGAGGCTAAATGAAACCAGGATAACCAACATATCCCGGGTTAATCCCAGCAGAATGAGCTGTGTTGCTGCTCTGCAGGTTGACGTGTCGGGACTTGCAGACCCGGAGCCTCATAGTTCTCATTCCTCCTGAGTCGGTCTCTCTGTCAGAGTCTCTGAGCTTCGTCCTGACGGCAACAACAACAACACAGCAGTGTGTTCTCTCTCTCTCTCTTCACCTACATGTCCAGACCACGAGGCAGCGTTTAGTCACAGATAGAGATGCTTTTAAATGTACTTGAAGTCAAAGTCAGAGTCAGAGTAAATGTCTTATTCTCCACATCAGTGAATGACTCTAATAGTTTGTAAATGAATGTAAGGAGCTTTTAACTCTTGTTAGTGAGAATGAACTCTTTGAAAGCAGCTGCACTGATGTGCTGCTTTTAGGGGTTAGGGTTTCCTTCTCTGACAAACACAGCTTGTGTCCAATAGGATTTTAGAAAAAGACCTGAAAGTAACCAGTACTTTTCAGCCTTCCTACTAATTAACTCCAGTAAATTTACTCTGTTACTGTCCACCACAACATTTAGTTTCTTTGCTCCACTATCTGGAACAAACTCCCAGAAACCTGCAGCTCTGCCAGAACCTCAGCACCTTTAAATCAACATTAAGACTTTCATGCCTTTCATTAACTGCACTGTAACATTATTCTGTTATTTTATATCTTTTTTACTGTTATAGTTGTTCTGTCTCCCTTTCTGTTTAACTTCTTTTTATATCTGTTTTAACTCTTTCTCTTGTCTGTTTTTAAATAATGTTTGTTTTTTATGTTCATACGTAAAGCAGCTTGCCTTGTCTAACCTGTGTCCTGTTCTGATCTGTGTCTTCTGTCTCTCAGGGGGTTGGTGAACAGGCGTGACCTTTGACCCCTCACATTCAGCGTCACCTGTCCATCTACCTGAGGGGGCGGGGCCTGAGGAGCCCGGGTTGTCACCATGGCAACTGCATCCTCCTCTTTGACTGGCAGAGGTGAGATCTTCTATGTATAAAGATGACTTCATGTTTCGCTGCAGGTAGTCGTGTCAGCAGTAGAGTCTCCATAGTTAGACGACACTTGGCTCCAGCTTGAAATACTTAAATTATACATGGAGTTTTCACAAATATGCCTCATATACACGGTTGACCATAAAGCTAAAATCATTTTATTTTCAGACATTCCTCTTTAGGAATGTGTCTTTGAGACAAACTGTTTGTAAAAATGGGCTATACAGATAAAAATCACCTTGCCTCTTTATTATTATAAAGGTTAATTGTGGTTTAATTGATTGAAATGATTGTTTGGAGATTGATCAATAAAGTTTTGAGAAGATATACACTTTATCCATCAATAATAAACCACGTTGTCTATATAAGTAGCCTACACCCCATCTCTATGGATAGAAGATTCAGCCATACAACAAGATAATAATATCTCTCTATAACCAGAGACATGTAGTTAAAACTCAGACTTTGTTCTGCACAATCTTCCAAGTGAGCTATCAAGACCACATGTCAGTAGTTTGTAATGAGAGCCGATGCTGCCTCACACACAACAAAATACAACAGTGAGCTGTGCAAAGTGCCGTTAATTTAGGTGCACGCTTAACAGTCCTGTGAAAAACAATGAAAACCGGACATAGGGCTGCAACTGACCATTATTTTCATTTCCAATTAATCTGTTCATTATTTAAACGATTAATCCATTAGTTGTTTGGTCAATAAAATGTTAAAAACATCAATCAGTGTTTCTCAAACCACCAGACGACGTCCTCAAATGTCTTGTTTTGTCCACAAACCAAATAGTCCAGCAGCAAGTTCTCAAAAAAGGCGTTAGTCTTTGAGATACCCCTACCCGAGGTAGAACAAAACACAACTGTGGTTTTTTTTTGTTTTTTATCTTCGGGGTCTCCTATTCATGAAATAGGATGTTGTGAACTTTTATTTTGGGGGGTATTATTTAGAACTACCCCAATCTCTGTAAGAAAAAAAAAAAAAAGACAAATTAGGCCAGTCCGCCTAGTAGAAAGATGACAAAAAAGCCCATCACTTGAGAATGCTCACTCTTTTCCTATTAATATTTGCTGAGCTATGAACCAGGTGTCTGTCCTACATCACCAGTCAGTCAGAAATTAATTCACTTAAAGAGAATCCTGAAAAATGAACCTGAAAACATCTTTAATTTAGGCAGAAATTGCATTCTTGTGGTAGGAGGGGGACTTTTTTTTACTTTTCTCTTATTTAACAGAAAATCATAAATTCATTTCAAATACACTATTACTGCATTCTCTATAAGAGAGACTCGGTTTATTGTCATAAAGGAACAAAGAAACCAGAAATATTCACATTTAAGAAGCTGGAATCAGAGAATCTGGAATTTTTTCCTTAAAAAACTACTACTACTACTACTACTACTACTGGGCAAAAGAGGACGTTTGGTCACCTTAGTTAGCGTAACAGCTGTGTTAGCGCCATCAGTAGCTGACAGTCAGAGTAACAGCAGCAATAGAAGTAGTATTATCAGAACTGTTATTCTGTGTCATAAACTGTAAACTGTTTTCTTGTCTGTAACAACATCTCTGTCCTGGGTGATGATCCCTCCTCTGTTGCTCACCCTGAGCTTTCTCCTGGTTTTCCCTGTTAAAAGGGTTTTCCATGGAGTTTTTCCTGGATGTGAGGGTCTAAGGACAGAGGATGTTGTTATGATGGGATGTAAAGCCCTTTGAGACAAACTGGTGGTAACAACGCGCTATACTAATAAAATTGCCTAGCCTTGTTAGCACTAGCATTGGTCTTTGTAGCTGAACTAACTGTGGTCTTTATGATTTCCTCCGACCTGAACCGGGTCTCTCAGGTCTGGGTCTGGTCCTGGTGGAGTTTGAGTATGAGTACCAGGGTCGGGACGGGGTGCCGGTCTCCATCAAACCCAACGAGCGCTACATGCTGCTGGCCAAGACCAACGACCACTGGTGGCAGGTTTCTAAGGACAGCGGCTCCAGACCGTTCTACATCCCGGCCAAGTACGTCAAGGAGCTGCCGTCCAGCTTCCCCTCCCCGCTGGACTTCGTCGTCCATCCGCCCAGTCCTGAACCGCCGGTGCTGCTTCCCGTGGCCGCGCCGGTCCCGGTCCCGGTCCCGGTCCCGGTCCCGGTCCCGGTCTTAGTCCCGGTCCCAAAGACTCTGGAGGAGCCCAGCGTGACCAGAACCAAGCCAGGGGACGAGGTGACGATCCGCCTCAGACCCGATCCCTCCTCTGGATACCGCAAGACCAAGACCGAGAACCGGCTGTCCACGTTTGGCGTCCCGCTGGACTACGACCTGTCGCATGCAGCGGCAGCGGCGGCCCCGCGGCATGCTGGGAGCTCTCCGGTCTCTGCTGCTGCTGCTGCTGTTGCTGCCACGGAGACCGGCGGCGGCGGGAACACGCACCTGGCCAACGGCAACGGCGGTCTGGGTCCCAGGTCGGACGACAACGACCACGTGGACTCTGGGAAGCCTCGTGTTCCCAGCTTCAGTCCGGCCGACCCGCTGCTCTCCGCGGCCCGCAGCCAGAACCAGCCCATACCGGTGGAGACGCCCGTCGTCCCCGTCCTGGTCTCACCGGACAACGGCGAGTCGTCGTCTTCGCTGCCAGCAGGTTGCCGTGACAACCAGGAGTCACCAATAGAGCCGGACGAAGACGAGGAGGAGGAAGAGGAGGAGGTGGAGGAGGAGGAGGAGGAGGAGAGCAGCGAGGAGGAGAAGAAGGAGAAGGATTCAGTGAAGGCAGAAGATTCACACCACATCTACGAGTCGATCCAGGACTTGAACCTGGACCTGGAGGCTCTGACCAGAGGAGCTGCCGGAGCTGCCGGTCCCGGAGTCGCTCCCGGTCCCGGAGCGCCACCGGAAACCGCACCTGCCCCGCCCCCCAGACAGGTAAGACACCCGGGACACCACATCTCAGCAAGGTGCGATACGATACAATACGATGCCATACGATACGATGCAATGTAATACGATGCAATACCATATGATGTGATACAATACGATGCAAAACTATGCGATACGATACGATGCAATACGTAATAAAATGCAATACGATGCGATACGATACGATACAATGTAATACGATGCAATACGTTATGATGTGATGCAATACGATACAAAACTATGCGATACGATACGATGCAATATGATGCGATGCGATGCAATACGATGCGATATGATACGATGCGATACGATACGATACGATACGATACGATACGATACGATACGATACGATGCGATACGATACGATGCGATGCAATACGATGCGATACGATACGATACGATGCGATGCAATGCGATGCGATGCGATACGATACGATGCGATACGATACGATACGATACGATACGATACGATGCGATACGATATGATACGATACGATACGATGCGATGCGATGCGATACGATGCGATGCAATACGATGCGATACGATACGATACGATGCGATGCGATACGATGCGATGCGATGCGATACGATGCGATGCAATACGATGCGATACGATACGATACGATGCGATGCAATGCGATGCAATACGATACAATGTAATACGTTGCAATACGATATGATGTGATACGATACGATGCAATACAATACGATACGTAATAAAACCATAAATGCCTCGACAGTTGCAATGAGGGGTGTTGGATCCTAGAGTCTGACCTCAGTCCAGGACCTGACTGATCCGTCTGAGCCGGTTCTGGTCTAAAAGTCGACCTGTGAAGGGAACATGGCCTCAGTGAGACAAGTTCATTAAAGTGTAAATGAAACAGGGGTTGTTGAGTAGTGCAAGAGGTTAAAGGACAATTCCGGGCAAATTCACCTCAGGCTGTATGCTCCTAACATTTTAGGTCTAACAGAAGGAATCTGAAGGTTTTCAGTTTAATGTCTCCTCCTGTTTTGTGGTAGTTGTGTCTGTCCCCGCGTCGCCACGGCAACGATGAATGGGAGCAGATTGAAGTTCTGCTGCTTAGGCTGTTTCCATCCCTCAAAGCCACAGACAGCGTCAGATGGAGACTCAAACATGCAGCCAGAAGTTTATTTACTTCAACAAGCCGACATGTTTGTAAAACTAGATCTAATTCAAAGTCTGGCGGAGTCGAGACCCAAGTTGACGCTCGGTGTGTTCAGGTGCAGTGGGAAGCTCCCGTTTGTGTCAGAAACACAGGAATATCAACTCTGGACTTGCTTCAAGTAAATAAACTTCTGGGTGCATGTTTGAGTCGCCACCTGACGCTGTCTGTGGAAAAAAATTTACACTTCAAGCTAGTCCAGAGTTGATATTCCTGTGTTTCTGACACAAACGGGAGCTTCCCACTGCACCTGAACACACCGAGCGTCAACTTGGGTCTCGACTCCGCCAGACTTTGAATTAGATCTAGTTTTACAAACATGTCGGCTTGTTGAAGTAAATAAACTTCTGGCTGCATGTTTGAGTCTCCATCTGACGCTGTCTGTGGCTTTGAGGGATGGAAACAGCCTAAGCAGCAGAACTTCAATCCGCTCCCATCCATCGCTGCCGTGGCGACGCGGGGACAGACACAACTACCACAAAACAGGAGGAGACATTAAACTGAACATCTTCAGATTCCTTCTGTTAGACCTAAAATGTTAGGAACATACAGCCTGAGGTGAATTCACCTGGAATTGTCCTTTAAGCAGGTGTGACAGTTGAGGTTCCTGTCACTAAGTGATCCCCAATTGATCATGTGCCCTGGCCACTTGGCCAAGACGATGTCCCTTTGGCCAAGTGGCAAGCGCGCATGACTCTTACCCGGGAGGTGTGGGTTCAATCCCCGCCCGGGCCCTCTTCACCTTGCCACACAGGCACCCCATGTACAGTCCTCGAACTCCGCATTGGGCAGCCCCGGGCAGGTTTTATTCTATCAACTACCGACAACATTTCTACCAAAATTGAAATAAAAATCTTGTCATTTAGAGCTTTTATTGGCTAATGACTAAACTAGTCTAAATAACAAAAATATCAAGTCTTTTCAGACCTTGAATAATAATAATAATAATAATAATGCAAAGAAAACATGTTCATATTTATTCCTAAACAACACAGCAAGAATATTTTAACTCAGGAAGAGTTTATAAACCAGTTTTAGTGGGATAATGTCGATGTTTAATCCCAGCAGTGGTTTTTATTAATAATCTTCCTATAAAACCAGATGTGGTTCAGGTGATGACCTCATCAGGTGATGACCTAATCAGTGTCTCATTAAGGAGAATGAGTTGTGTTTGTGTTTGGTGTTTAAAAAAGAAAAGAAAAGAATGACTGTCACACATGTAGAGATGCTTTTAACAAACATTTTAGTGAAAGTGCTCTCTTGTTTGTTTCGGGAAAAAATAAGAGTCCACTTTCTCTTCATTTTTTCCAGAGCTGTATATAAATATAAAGGTCATGCAATAGTTACTTTCCCTGGTAATTAGTTACCTTTATAATGTAGTGGTAGTGCTGTGTGTGTGGTGTGTATGTTGTTGTGATGAAGAGCTTGAAGACAACCTGTTGGACCTTTTGATAGAATACTAACGTGTGAAGCAGTGAGAAGATGTGAGTGTGTGTGTGTGTGTGTGTGTGTGTGTGTGTGTGTGTGTGTGTGTGTGTGTGTGTGTGTGTGTGTGTGTGTGTGTGTGTGTGTGTGTGTGTGTGTGTGTGTGTGTGTGTGTGTGTGTGTGTGTTACTGTGTGTGTGGTGGTTTTATTCCACGGTCAGCTGTGGTGATGTCACAGCAGGATGTGATGAGGTCAGCAGGATGTGTTGTGTTCAGGGTCAGACAGGAAGCTGGGACAGGACGACGCTGCAGCGCCGCCTGCTGGACGAGGCCGGAAGTACAGTCACCTGACACCTGGGGGGGAGGGGGGGGGGGGGGGGGGGGGGGGGGGGGGGCTGGTCCGACTGGTCTGGAACTGAGCCTCAGTCCTCTCATGTGTGTGTGTGTGTGTGTGTGTGTGTGTAAAACAGAGACAACAAGAGCTGTTTTTTTTCCCTCAATGAACTTTATTGAGAATGGCTTGTACAAACAAACAGGTACTCCACTCTTACATATAGATAGATAGATAGATAGATAGATAGATAGATAGATAGATAGATAGATAGATAGATAGATAGATAGATAGATAGATGATAGATAGATAGATAGATAGATAGATAGATAGATAGATAGATAGATAGATAGATAGATAGATAGAACGATAGAACGATAGATAGAACGATAGAACGATAGATAGATAGATAGATAGATAGATAGATAGGAGGAGGAACGGAGGTAAAAACAACAACAGCTGTGACAGACACTGACAGTGATGATGATGTCATCAGGAGCTGAAGCTTCATGAATGATTGACAGAGGGAGAGTGTTTCCTGGTCGACCTTTGACCTTTGACACACACACACACACACACACACACACACACACACACACACACACACACACACACACACAGAGACTGGAGTGAGAAGAGGTTCTGTAGAGAAACAGCAGGGGGCGACGTTGAGTCGTCCAGAACTTCACCTTCAGTCCACTGGAACTAAACTCACAGTCAATAACTATTACACTTCCAGGGTTACTGCATCTTGTGATCGCCACCATGTGTGTGTGTGTGTGTGTGTGTGTGTGTGTGTGTGTGTGTGTGTGTGTGTGTGTGTGTGTGTGTGTGTGTGTGTGTCAGTCCGGTTCAATAAAAGCTGACGTGTCTGAAGGGATAAAATCTAACAGGAAATATAGAACTGGAACAGAATTAAACAGGACAACATAAAACAGAGATAAAAACCAAACACCTGAACATAAAAAACAATAAACTGGACAAGCAGGTAAAATAAGGGTTCAAATTACATTTAAAAAAAATAAAATAAGAGTGACCTTACTAAAAGGAAAAGGAGGCTTTGGTGTTATATTAATTGTTGTGTTGTTTTAGGGACTACGGGTGTAATTTAGCAGCAGTGTATTTACTCTGGGTACTCTAGCACTCACTGTTCATTAATATGCACTGTCCAGACTAGATCAACTAATACAGTAAAGTAAATTAAAGTTGAGCAGTTTGAGCAGTTCTACAGATATCTACAATTCAGTTACAGATATCCACTATGTAAATCACAGATATCTGTAACTGAATTACCACTAGTACTAATTCCAGTTACAGATATCTACAACCTCATTTCTCCTAGTTAAAACTTAATTACAGATATCTGAACAGGGACATGTAGATATCTGTAATTGAGGTGAATTAAAGATATCTTGACCTGGAATTATGACTAGTCAGAATCAAATTGTAGATATCTGTAACTGGAATTAGTACTAGTGGTAATTCAGTCCCAGATATCTGTAATTCACATAGTGGATATCTGCAACTGAACTGTAGATATCTGTAATGACAAACCCCATACACATGAATGTTACAGTGAAGGAAGAACGTAGTTGTGGATCTGAAATGACAATTGTGGATAGGAAGAATGTAGTTGCAGATATCTGAAATGTTCTTTTTGATGAGGCAAAACTGAATTACAGATATCTACAACACACATCCAGTCTGGCTTTTAAATGTTAAAATGGATTGCCATATGTCCCTGAAGGCAGCACGTCAGAATATACTGTATGTACATAAACAGAATATGAGAAATATGAGATGGGTCTTTTAAATCCTGTGAGCCTGGTTGACAACAGATCTGTATGGAATAAATATGGAACGTAGGTACGGATCATTGTCTTTTCCCGTCACCTTCATCGCTGCCTTCACCTGCTTTTCCATCTTAGATACAGATTGAACTGTGAGGGGTCTGAACCACGCTTCCATCCCATAACCCAACTCATCAGACTTCCCAGTACAGTGTTATAAAGTGACGTCATGATCACAGTCCTCACTCCAAACAGTCTCAGGCTGTTTTCTTATCATAGTTTTTGCACACGGAGCATCAACATGAACCTTCCACTGCAGCATTATATTCCAAAGTTTCTCTTTGCGTCGTGTCTTTAAACCGTTTAACAACTAGGCCTACTCGTTAACTATCCCTCAGGTATTCTCTTTGCCACTGTCGTCTGGTTACCAACTTTACTACATCAACACAGCAGCTCACTGTCTGACCACTGATCAATATCTGATCAATATCTGACCACTGAGAGCAAAGATCCTCTATTGCTATTTCTAGACCGTCTTCAGAGAGGTGGGTTAGGGTTTCATTCACTGCAAAAACTCAAAGTCTTTCCAAGAATATTTGTCTTATTTCTAGTCAAAACTAAACTCTTTCCACTTAAAACGAGACTCGTCACCTAAAAATTAACTTGTTTTTAGATCATTTTCACTTGTTTCAAACTAATTTTCACTTGAAATAAGTAGAAAAATCTGCCAGTCAAAGCAAGTTTTTTGTGTTTGTAATAAGAAAGAAAAACTTGCTCCACTATCAGATTTTTCTACTTATTTCAAGTGAAAATCAGCTTGAAAGAAGTAAAAAGTGTCTAAAAACAAGCTGCTTTTAATGTGATGAGTCTGATTTTAAGTAGAATGAGATTTGTTTTGACTAGAAATAAGACAAATATTCTTGGTAAGATATTTGAGTTTTTGCAGTGTATAATGGCGGCGGATAGAGTTCACTTTTGAATGGTCCAAAACACAGACTACACTGCAAAAACTCAAAATCTTTTCCAAGAATATTTGTCTTATTTCTTGTTAAAATGTCTCATTTCTAGTCAAAACTAAACTCTTTCCACTTAAAATAAGACTCATCACCTAAAAATTAACTTGTTTTTAGATCATTTTCACTTGAAATAAGTGAAAGCTAGTTTTTTGTGCTTGTAATAAGAAAGAAAAACTTGCTGCATCAGATTTTTCTACTTATTTCAAGTGAAAATCTGCTTAAAGAAGTAAAAAGTGTCTAAAAACAAGCTGCTTTTTAATGTGATGAGTCTTATTTTAAGTAGAATGAGATTAGTTTTGACTAGAAATAAGACAAATATTCTTGGTAAGAGTTTGAGTTTTCTTGAAGCCGCCACGTGGAGAAGTTGTTGTTCTCAGTCTGGTCCATCCTGACCGGGTCTTCTCTCTAGGACCGGCTGGTCTTGAGGATCTTACTGGTCTCAGTGTGTGTGTTTGTCCTGAGTCTTCTGGAGTCAGTGAACGCACCACCGGAGTCAGTCAGTGAACGCACCACATCCACTGTTTATGAGCAGTTTGTTGTAAAATGTTTCCTGAACAAGCAGCAGCTCCCTGAGGACCTGATGGTAACTGATACTGGGCGTGTGTGTGTGTGTGTGTGTGTGTGTGTGTGTGTGTGTGTGTGTGTGTGTGTGTGTGTGTGTGTGTGTGTGTGTGTGTGTGTGTGTGTGTGTGTGTGTGTGTGTGTGTGTGTGTGTGTGTGTGTGTGTGTGTTCTTGTACATGCTACGTTGTGAGGACCAGAACGACTGGTTTTTAACCAACAGACTGAGGACATTTTGTCCGGTCCTCACTTTTGGTTAAGTGGTTAAGTTTAGGTTATAATTAGGTTTAAATTAGGTTTAGAGTAATGGTTAAGTTTAGGTTATAATTAGGTTTAAATTAGGTTTAGAGTAATGGTTAAGTTTAGGTTATAATTAGGTTTAAATTAGGTTTAGAGTAATGGTTAAGTTTAGGTTATAATTAGGTTTAAATTAGGTTTAGAGTAATGGTTAAGTTTAGGTTATAATTAGGTTTAAATTAGGTTTAGAGTGATGGTTAAGTTTAGGTTATAATTAGGTTTAAATTAGGTTTAGAGTAATGGTTAAGTTTAGGTTATAATTAGGTTTAAATGAGGTTTAGAGTAATGGTTAAGTTTAGGTTATAATTAGGTTTAAATTAGGTTTAGAGTGATGGTTAAGTTTAGGTTATAATTAGGTTTAAATTAGGTTTAGAGTAATGGTTAAGTTTAGGTTATAATTAGGTTATAATTAGGTTTAGAGTAATGGTTAAGTTTAGGTTATAATTAGGTTTAAATGAGGTTTAGAGTAATGGTTAAGTTTAGGTTATAATTAGGTTTAAATTAGGTTTAGAGTAATGGTTAAGTTTAGGTTATAATTAGGTTTAAATTAGGTTTAGAGTGATGGTTAAGTTTAGGTTATAATTAGGTTTAAATTAGGTTTAGAGTAATGGTTAAGTTTAGGTTATAATTAGGTTTAAATTAGGTTTAGAGTGATGGTTAAGTTTAGGCATTTGTTTTGGATAGTTAAGGTTAGGGTAAGGGGCTAGGGAATACATTATGTCAATGACATGTCCTCACAAAGATAGATTTACAAGGATGTGTGTGTGTGTGTGTGTGTGTGTGTGTGTGTGTGTGTGTGTGTGTGTGTGTGTGTGTGTGTGTGTGTGTGTGTGTGTGTGTGTGTGTGTGTGTGTGTGTGTGTGTGTGTGTGTGTGTGTGTGTGTGTGTGTGTGTGTCTGTGGGGGGGCGGGGCTACAGCACAGATCATCTGACAGGCGACAGCAGCTCTAGTTTCAGTTCAGTCGCTGCAGAAACAGAAACGTCCCGACTCGGCTCTGATGGACTTTAGAGGTTAGACGGTGAAACCCAGAGGCATTATGGGTAAGTAAGTCCTCCTGACCTCACGCTGCTTTTGATGTTTGTGACGAACTGCTGCTGGACTCGGGATGGCAGCGAGTTAAGGTTCAGGTCTCAGGTCTCAGGTCTCAGGTCTGCACGGCGTTGGACAGGAACAGCTGATCTCAGGTTAATGTGAAACTCAGGTGGGACTTCAACCTCTGGAGGAGAGACTGTCGGTTAAACATTGAGCTGAGACTGAACCGATCCTAGACCAGGCCCCGTATTCACAAAGAGTCTTAGTTACCTTACTTATTTCAACTGAAAATTAGTTTGAAACAAGTGAAAATGATCTTTAAAAAAGTTAATTTTTAGGTGATGAGTCTCAAAAATCCTACCAAGAATATTTGTCTTATTTCTAGTCAAAACAAATCTAATTCTACTTAAAATCAGACTCATCACATTAGAAGCAGCTTGTTTTTAGACACTTTTTACTTCTTTCAAGCAGATTTTCACTTGAAATAAGTAGTAAGTTTTTCTTTCTTATTACAAGCACAAAAAACTTGCTTTCACTGGCAGATTTTTCTACTTATTTCAAGTGAAAATTTGTCTTAAACAAGTGAAAATGATATAAAAACAAGTTCATTTTTAGGTGATGAGTCTCGTTTTAAGTGGAAAGAGATTAGTTTTGACTAGAAATGAGACATTTTGACAAGAAATAAGACAAATATTCTTGGAAAGATGTAGAGTTTTTGCAGTGCAGAGAGTAGATAAACTACAAGACAGACTCACAGAGACTCAGACCTGCGGCCGTATTCACAAAGAGTCTTTGGGTTAAAAGTAGCTCCTAAGGGACGAATTTAAGAGCAACTCCTAAAAAAAAGTGGGCGTGTCAGTCTGAAATTTAGGACTCCTAGTTTTTTTTTTAAATAAGAGTAATTCACAAAGTATTTTAGGCCTAAAAGTAGCTCCTAAGTCTGGGAGAGCTTAAAAGTCCTGGTGAGGACTCCTAACTCAGTAAGACCTATTCACAAAGAATCGGAAATGGCTGCAGCCAGGCAAATGTTTTGGAGACAATGGAGGACTGGGGTGTGCTGGAGCACCTGCCCCTTTGCCCACTGATGCCCAAAGTGCCTTTTTGTCTGTGTTTTTTCATTTTCGCTATAAAACGGGAGTAGTGACGGTGACGGACTGTCCAATATAGGCGTCACAACGGTCGGACCGAGGTAACTGCGACCGCTGCGATGCAGTCATGCTGATGTGAGCCAAAAACATTTTTTAAAAGTTGGTGGGTGAGCTAGACACACACATCTGTTAGTAGTTATAGCTCACGTGATAGGGCAGCTCTCCTAGTAAACTAAACCTGTTGTCAGTCTAGGTTCGAATCCTGCTATAATAGGCTACAAATTTGGCTAATAATGCATTTTCTTTTCTCATCATCATTATGATCACCATATATAATATTAGGGCTGTCAACGGACGTGAAAATTAATATTTGAATGTGGGAAGAAAGAAAAAAAATCAGCGGCTGCTTTGCGAGTGGACGCACTGACCCTCATAGGAGTTGCAGTTGCACAGCGTCACTCTGCTGAAAGTGAAAGTGAGACGCGACAAAAAGTGTAGCAGAAAGATGCAGATGCACGGCCCCTGATCCTAGACCTCCAGACCAGCAGAGCTCACCTGGTCTTCTCCTTCTGAGTCTCAGTGAGTCTGTCCTGTAGTTTATCTACTCTCTGCACTGCAAAAACTCAAAATCGTTCCAAGAATATTTGTCTTATTTCCAGTCAAAATGTCTCATTTCTAGTCAAAACTAATTAAAATAAGACTCATCACCTAAAAATTAACTTTTTTAAAGATCATTTTCACTTGTTTCAAACTAATTTTCACTTGAAATAAGTAGAAAGAAAGCAAAACTTGCTCCACTATCAGGTTTTTCTACTTATTTCAAGTGAAAATCTGCTTGAAAGAAGTAAAAAGTGTCTAAAAACAAGCTGCTTTTTATGTGATGAGTCTTATTTTAAGTGAAATGAGATTTGTTTTGACTAGAAATAAGACAAATATTCTTGGTAAGATATTTTAGTTTTTGCAGTGTGTTCTTCCTCCTGTAGTGAGTTTCTACTGTCAGACAATCCTGTTGTTGTGACGGACTGAACTGTTGAACTGACTGAACCGACCATCACTACGGTCGCTGCTGTCGTCTTCAGCTCGTTGTGTTTGGGATGTCGATCAGTGATAATGAACGACTCACTGTACTTTCATTTTCCTGTTCCACCTGTTTAAAGCAGATATCAGCTTCACGGCCGTTTCGGCTAATGCTGCGTTCAAGGCAGGCTTTTGAAACCGTAAGTTACAGCTTCAAGTCACAACTACGACTTGGTAGCGTTCCAGGTAACCCGTAGCTCGTGTTTTTACCATCCTGTTGTCTGTGAAAGTTCCCTATAACGGCCACTCGTAACTTCCGACCCGTGAACTCGTACCAGATCGAACTGGTACGACTTCACAGGAAGGAAAAACACAAAGTACGAGTTTCTTTGAACGCACCATGAGTTAGCAGCCCCCGCCCTTGTCAGGCATCAATTGGTCCTCGTGCTACGTCACCACATTCACGCGCATCCCTTGGCTGCACACACAGCCCTTCATGCCGTTCTCTCTCCTCATTGGATAACACTTGTATCCCACAAGGAAAATTTTCTCCTCGGGTTACAGCAGAGCAGAGTGACGGAGAGACTCGTGTTTAGGCTGAAATACTTCATGTAAGTGATTGCTGACGGAAAATAGGACTATTTAGGACTTATATTAACAAAAACATTCCACTGATATCTGCTTTAATGCGAGGAGGAGATTACACCGCTGTCAGCCGGCTGCTCTGACTGGAGGAAAACACTGGCCTACTGGTCTGTTGATCTACATATTAAAGGGATAGTTCACCCAAAATTGAAATGTCCCTCATGATCTCCTCCCCCTCATGTGGACTAAGGGCTGGGAGAAGTTTCAGAGTCCTCCGTGGCTTCTCTGAGTTACAGCGGGGCTCCGTGCAGCACTGCATGTCCATATGACGGTTGAGAACGGAGCTCACTTTTGTTCGTCCAAAAAGACACACCAAAAAACATCCAGATACCTCCATGCTGCTCGTATGTAATGTCCCTCTTGTATTGAAGCCCCGACATGAGAAATTGTCCCGAAAAAAATTAAATAAGTCTATATTTCAAGCTTGTTTGTAGCAGAAGTTTCTCGAAGCTCCTCTTCGTCAAATTTGGACGAACCGGGAAGTAGATAATGAGTGAAATTTCAATTTTGGGTGAACTATTCCTTTAAACATTATACTATATAGGCTATAGCTACAGTATATTATATAATATTCCTCTCCGTATCCCATCGTTCACACAACTCTGTGAGGTTCTGACAGTTCACTGTGTTGTGTCTCACACTCAACAACAGTCTCAGTGTGAATCCTTCGCTTCGTTTATCCATCGATTGCGTCTGATCAGCTGTTCATGAAACATTTCAGTTAAACATGAGTCTGTGTGTGTGTGTGTGTGTGTGTGTGTGTGTGTGTGTGTGTGTGTGTGTGTGTGTGTGTGTGTGTGTGTGTGTGTGTGTGTGTGTGTGTGTGTGTGTGTGTGTGTGTGTGTGTTTACAGACAGAGAGGAGGAGTGCTTCCTGTCTCTCCCCTGACACGCAGCTCATTACAGTTAATGAGCAGCTGAGTTTAGATTCAGTCAAACAGAGTCTGGCTGCAGGCGCCACCGATCACCGATCACCGATCACCGATCACTTATCAATGATCAATGATCAATGATCAATGTGCTCTGAAGAAGAGTAATAACTGAAGCAGTGTTGATGTCTGTCATGGTCATGGGTTACGGTGTTTCCTCTATAGACGAGCTGCTGCCTCCACTCTGGAACGTCCAGACTCAGTCTAAACAACAGTCGGTTGCTTCTCTTGAGGAAAGCATGGCGCTGGCTTTTATAGATTTTTAAAGGGGAACTATGCAAGTCGCTCGCTCTTCTGCTGTTCTGGTTACGTTGCTGTCGGCCATGTGCATTTGTTTACAACGAAGCCGGTGAAAAATCATTAAATTGAAACGTTACATAATATTAACGATGTTACCGCGTGTGTGTTTGTGTCGTCTTAACCGTCATGAACAAAACATTACGGGTTACGGAGCGCGTTTGTGTCGCGGTGCCGTGAGACGCCAGGTGAAGACAGAGAGCAGGCACGTGCACACATAGGGCCCAAAGGGTGCTTGAGCCCCTGCCCTTTTTGCCTCGTATTAAAAAGTGCCCTTTTTTATGTCTTTTCAATAAATGCATTCCTGTTGTGCATGAGGATGTAAACAACCGCGCTGTAAAAATGCCACGGTTATCTACCGTACGCATCTCCTTGTAATACACACGGTATTGTGTATGTACGTTGGTGTGCGTGTTGTCCGCTGCTGCTCCGCTCTGTGGGCGGGGGGGGGGGGGGGGGGGGCGGGGCTGCCGGAGAGAGAGAGAGAGAAGCTGCTGCCTCATCGATAACTCTGTGTGCCGCACATATATGAGACGTGACAGTGGAGCGACTTGTGTCGAATCTTGTGAGTTATAAATCCACCAACATAACTTCCTTGTCGGTTCTGACAAGTCGCCGTCCACTTATTCAATGAGCTTAATAAGAGTCATATTTACTGTAAGAAAAGTTCCCATTTGTGTTTGTTTAGCTCACTGCTTGTTAAGAGTTAAGCCCCACCCCGTCCTCTGTCTAACATCACCTGAATGTAGTGAACAACAACAGCAACAGGAGGAATCACTCACTCAGCTTGATTTCACTGACTATTTGAATTTGTTTCCAGATATTGAGTTACTGGTAATTGTGACGTTGCTGTTGTAAATATTGCTGCTGTTGGTAAATATGCACAGTAGCAGTCACAGTAGTCATTTCTTGGTTTTGTGTGTGTAGCCTGTAGGCTTAGCCTACTTTTTTTTTCTTTCTGCAAGCCATGTTAATGTGCACCTAATACCATATTAGCCTTAGCCACCAGTTCAGAAGTCATGACTCTGTTTCGGGAAGTTGGGAAATTGGTCCAGCGTGTTGACTGCAGTCCTGAAGGCGTGCAGGCTTTCTCTACCGACTAAATAGTAACTGTAATTTATTTTAATTTATTTATTTTGATATTAAGGCCTGAAAAAATTGTACACTGCCCTTTTCTGATGTTGAGCCCCTGCCCCTCTATAGTTATGTGCACGTCCCTGACAGAGAGCCTCCGTTGTCACGGTAACAAGTTACAAGTCATGTAGTTAACCATCACAATTACTCCAGAGCTTTTTAATGAAGGCAAAAATGTAGCAGAGCCACAGGAGAAATCCTGCTTAGTTCCTCTTTAAAGCTGTACAGAAAAGAAAAATGGATTTGATTCCCCTGTGGGTCTTAACATTAATGTAATAACTCATCTATCAGACGATGGAGCCCAAACTTTGTGCTAAATTCTATTTTCCAGTTAATCCGGGATAAAAATGTGGATTTTTTTTCCCCATTGGATAATGCAGGCGCACGGATTATACGTCACGTTGCTCATCAATGACAATCAAACGTCTGAGACACACACACACACACACACACCGAGCTCGGTCTCGCCCCAAGCTTTGAATGTCCCTCCCACTCAATAACGACCAATCAAATTAGTTTTCCTTACTCGGGTAAACTCGTGTGGCAACTCGTGGAAACTCGTAGAAGGAGCCGACAAACAGGACAAACGGCCGTTTCTGAACTCCTTTAAGGCCATTTTAGGCAAATTACCACTGTGTGTAGCAAATATGTTAGAATGGACCTCAGGCACTTTGACCCGTTCAGCTGAACTACTGCTACTCCAAGTTCCTCCAGTCTATACCAGTGTTGGCTAGGAAGGCGCTGCAGCACAACTCCCTTCACTCACTGAGTTTAGTTTTTACCTTGGTCATGGATCGCTGTGTCTCTGATTCTAACTGTTTCAGATGACTGTCTTTCTTGTTTCTTGTTAAATGTGTAGGCTATATGTAAGGGATAAGTGCATCATTTAGCGAATCTGCAAGTCCAGTCACGTTCACATCCTGTTTTGCTGATCGCAGGTTTGGTTCCCAGCCACTATGTGGAAGGAGCCTCCACTCCACTCAAGCTACAAGTCATTCACTGCAAAAACTCAAAGTCTTACCAAGAATATTTGTCTTATTTCCATTCAAAACAAATGTCATTCTACTTAAAATAAGACTCATCACATAAAAAGCAGCTTGTTTTTAGACACTTTTTACTTCTTTCAAGCAGATTTTCACTTGAAATAAGTAGAAAATCTGATAGTGGAGCAAGTTTTTCTTCCTTATTACAAACACAAAAAACTTGCTTTCACTGGCAGATTTTTCTACTTATTTCAAGTGAAAATTAGTTTGAAACAAGTGAAAATGATCTAAAAACAAGTTAATTTTTAGGTGACGAATCTCACTTTAAGTGGAAAGAGATTAGTTTTGACCAGAAATGAGACATTTTGACAAGAAATAAGACAAATATTCTTGGAAAGTTTGCAGTGTTTATCTAACATCACCGTTAAGTCCCAAGCTGTTTAATGACGGTAAAAATGAAACATAAGGTAAATATCCTGCTTTTCTGTGCTGCGTTGATCAGAGCGACGTCCCTAGCAACGGTCTGTTATACTTGACGACGGTCATTATACAGAAATAACGGACCATAGAAGGCAGCGATGGACCAATCAGAGAGCAGCATTCAATAGAGCTGTGTATTAATGTCATGTAATCACTTTCAAATGACTGTAACCACCGTCAATGTTTTAATGGCTTGTAAACTGGACGACACTGAAACTCTCAGGGTGTCTCTCCAGAATAAATAAAGGTTATAATAACGATCGATGATCGATAATTAATGACTTCTCTACTTCTGTTTATAGTCAGTATCCAGACTCATTTCATTGTTGGAGAGAGATGTTTCCTGACGTCAGTAACAATGTCCGGACTGAGTTTAATAGAGTTTTTGTTGCCAATACAGTTAAAGAAATAAATATTAAAGTCTTATAGATATTATCTCTGTAATGAACTCATTTAGACCTGATCCCTTCATGCTCCTTCTGCAAAAAAGAGGTTGAGTCCTTCTCTCATTTGTTTTATGGATGTCCCTATGCTACTAATCTTTGGACTCAAACGTCTTTATTGATTTGGGAATCTCATAAAGTTTTGCTCACTATTACTGAAAGTGAGTAGTATATGGTCTTATTCTTAAATGCTGAACGTAAAAATAAGGAAGTTAATAATGTAATAAAGTTGCTGTGTCTGTTGGGTAAATTCCACATACACAAAGCCAGATTTCTCCAGGCTATGCCAAATGAAACTTTATTTTATGTGGAATTTAAATCTTTTTATGAACTTTGAAGACATCCAGTCTTATGGAAAAGATTACGGTCCATATTACTAGATTAAATCTATACAGTTTTTTTTTGTTTTGTTTTGTTTTGTTTTTTCAATTTTTGCATATATTTATTTTCTGGCCCTTTATTGTTCATAATTATCCTTACGCATCCGGACTCATTGTATTTTTATTTGATTTATTTATTTATTATTTCATTGATTTATTTTTGTCAATATGTATTACACGCTCTCTATACGTACGCATAGATATATACACGTAGATGCCGCATTCGGGCTTGTCAGGAACGTTGTCGCGGCCGCCATATTGGGGGGGAGTTCCTATGGTAAAAAACCATAGATGACGTCATGCATGTCACGCCCCCCCCCCCCCAAGATGGCGGCGGCGGCGATCCGTTCCAATGGGCAGCAGCGTCAGAGGCGGCATCTACGTGTATATATCTATGGTTGTGTCCGAAATCACTCACTCATTCCCTCCTCCCTACTCACTATAGTGAATTCAATATAGTGACTATATAGTGACTCACTGGTCAAATAAAAAAACACTTTCTGACACTACTCCGCCGCACAGTTAATGACCTATTACGTTGCGTCGTGTATTATTGCACTTATTGTATTCAGTATCTTTTATCCTTCTTTAGCCTGACCAGGGACAAAGACTGCAAATTAGCTGAAGCTAGACGTCTTGTATGCATCGCATTTTTCATTCTTTGTGACAATGTTGTATGTATCGTCCCTGCAAAATAAACATTAAAATAAATAAATAAATAATTAAAACGTTCCGACCACGATCGTAACTGCCGGTGGTAACGGCCGGTGTAGAGGAGTACAGCAATATATTAAGCAGTAATATATTATATTTAAGCATCAAATATGTTCAATCAAACCCACATAGTTTAAAAACAACGTTCACAACACACACAGCCAGTGTCACAACTAAGCATAAAGTCCGCTAGCTTAATGCTAACGTTAATGTAAAACACCATAGACGGGCTAACAGAAATTAGCCTCGCTATCCAGAGTCTGTGGTCAGTTTATAACGCTTGTTAGGAAATTTGCTCCGACGTTTGTTGTGGGAGTCTTTGGAAGCCGCGACCGGACAACTCTGGCAGCTGGACACATTTATTGAGGCTGCTGCACTACTGCATTTATTTGGTAGCTACACCGGTCACTACTTCATTTATTTGGTAGCTACACCGGTCACTACTGCATTTATTTGGTAGCTACACCGGTCACTACTGCATTTATTTGGTAGCTACACCGGTCACTACTTCATTTATTTGGTAGCTACACCGGTCACTACTGCATTTATTTGGTAGCTATACCGGTCACTACTTCATTTATTTGGTAGCTACACCGGTCACTACTTCATTTATTTGGTAGCTACACCGGTCACTACTTCATTTATTTGGTAGCTACACCGGTCACTACTTCATTTATTTGGTAGCTACGCCGGTCACTACTTCATTTATTTGGTAGCTACACCGGTCACTACTTCATTTATTTGGTAGCTACACTGGTCACTACTGCATTTATTTGGTAGCTACACCGGTCGCTCTGGGCCGCTGTGTTAACGGCGTCGATCCGTGACCGCAATGCATGATGGGATATCTTGTTCCGGTTAGTGACCATCGGATGTTCACTACATTTCGCTGTGAATTGTGGGATAGATTCAGTCACTATAGTGAACATTAATAATCACTAAACATTCAGACACCACTACAAAATGGCCTGGTCACTATATAGTGAGTAGGGGGTGATTTCGGACACAGCCTATGTGTATAATGTTTCAAATGTGATAATAAAGTTTGTTGGAAAAAAAATCAATAACTTCTCTCTCTCTTTGCCCCCTGCAGGACCAGAGCTCCCCCGGCCCTAACTCGCCCATCTACGCCAACGTCTCCTCGCTGAAGAAGACGTCTCAGGCTTCGATCCCGCCCCCTCCCAGTGACCCCGCCCCCCCGGCGCCAGACCACGCCCCCTCCTCCTCCTCCGGGATGATAAGCCCCGCCTCATTGGCTACAGACCACGCCCCCTCCCCCTCTGGGATGATAAGCCCCGCCTCCTCGGCTACAGACCACGCCCCGTCCCCCTCCTCCGGGATGATAAGCCCCGCCTCCTCGGCTACAGACCACGCCCCCTCCTCCTCCTCCGGGATGATAAGCCCCGCCTCCCCGCTGAGCCCGCAGGACGAGTGGCAGGTAAGCCGCTGTCCAACGCCATCTGGTCCCACGGCACTCGAACGCATCGCCTCTGATCCAGCTGCTGTTGCCTTCGCTGCCTCGCACCGACTGACGCTCTGTGATTGGCTGAACTGTTGCTAGGCGACTGTGTCAGACCAAATACAATACAATATACAAAAATACAATACAATTTACAATAAGGTAGCCTGCATAGTTACTGAGGAACTAATGAGTAGTTGATGAGGAACTAATGAGGAGGAACTAAGGTACACAAAATTAGAGTAGTTATTCATTTTGATGTCTCACTTTTCTTTAGGGTACATAAAAAGAGTAACTAATGATTAAGTAATAGTTCCTCATTAGTTCCTTAGTAACTAGGCCTACTCATTGGTTCCTCATTAGTTCCACAGTAACTACTCATTAGTTCCTCAGTAACTACTCATTGGTTCCTCATTAGTTCCTCAGTAACTACTCTAATGTTGTGTACCTTATAGTAAAGTGTTACCAAATGTTTTTTTTTAAATCTAGATAAAAGAAGATTCTTGGTAATGTAAACAACAGTTGTGTTTTGTCCGTGATGCCCCTGAACACACCGTCCGTCCCTCTGCAGGTGCACACGGACCAGGCCACTGGACAGGTGTTTTATTTCCACCCCGTGACGGGACAGACCACCTGGAGCGACCCCCGCAGCCCGGACATGGACCGGTCCAAGAGCTCGCCCCTCACCTCCCCCTCCTCCCCTCAGGTACAGAACACACACTTCCTGTCTGCTGACATCACACCGTCACATGACCAATCAGAGGGTCAGGAGACACATTCATACTGATGACACACACACTGATCATATTCATGGACTGATGACTCATGTAAGGCAAGACAAGACAGTTTTATTAGTATAGCCCGTTGTTACCAGCAGTTTGTCTCAAAGGGCTTTACATCCCATCATAACAACATCCTCTGTCCTTACACCCTCACATCCACTGAGGAAAAACTCCATAGAAAACCCTTTTAACAGGGGAAAAATTCGGAGAAAAAATTCGGAGAAACTCTATTGAGTGGAATGTGCCAACGTGGCGGCCATCTTGGTCAGGGGGAAGCCGTGTCTACTTCCTGCACTAGTCAACAGAGGCAGACGTCTATCAACCATTACAGTAAAATCGCCATAACTCACCGAATATTCAACCGATTTTCAAGCCGTTTGGTTTATTATAAATGTCAGACATATATTTATGATACGACAACAACAAAAATGTTTTAAATAATTTTTATATATTTTTTTTTAATGTATTAATCATACACTTACATACTCAGACACACACCCACATGCATAAATACACTGAAATGTGTTCTACAAGGGTCTGACCGGGTCTGACTGCTGGTCAGACGTATATGGCTAAGCTAACAGATGTTTGATGCCTCGTATTATGGGCTGGGGCCCCGTTTGTACTGTTGATGACGTTTGGTGTTGTTCTGAGCATTATTTGTGGCTGTAAGTGGCTTTTTGATCGGTGGCTAGTGGAACCGTATACTGCGCTGTTTGTTATGGTGCGGTCGTTGCTAAGGTTGCTACAACTCGAGAAGCTAGCGCTATCCCTAGACTTAAATGTTAGAGTGTCTGCCTCTCTGACCCATGGAGAGAGCTGGTTCCACAGTAAAGGAGCCCGGTAACTGAAGGCTCTACCTCCCAGTCTGTTTTTAGAGATACTGGGAATCACTAACAGACCTGCGTTCTGGGAGTGGAGTGCTCTGGTAGGACCGTAAAGCTGCGTTCACACCGGACCTTTTGTTTTTAGAACGAGCGACGAGTTTACATGTTAAGTCAATGGAAACGAGCAATTGAGCGACAGCGTCGGAGTGTCGGAGCGTTTTTTCGCTTGAGCCGCTCCCGTCGCTCGAGATGAGAAATCCCAACTCTCCCGCCGTCAGTCGCTCGTTGCTCAGCGCTGATTGGCTGCCGTGATCCAGGTGGTGCTGGTGTAAACAGAGACACATGGCAGTGGGCATGATGTCATCAAAGCAAAAATGCGAGTCTGTGGCTCTGTGCCAAATTGACGAGCGACTGCAGCTGAGCGTCGGAGCGGTTTTTTCGGAGCGTTACGAGCGACAGCGACAAAAATAAAAATGCACCTTAAGGAATGATTAGTTCTTTCAGATAGAGTAGAGTAGAGTAGAGTAGAGTAGAGTAGAGAATACTTTATTCATCCCTAGGAGGGAAATTCAAATTAGTCCAGTAGCTCACACGACATGACACAAAAAAGAAAGAAAGATGGAGCAGGACCTCTGGATGGAGCAGGACCTCTGGATGCAGCAGGACCTCTGGATGTAGCAGGACCACCAGGTGGAGCAGGACCTCTGGATGGAGCAGGACCTCTGGATGCAGCAGGACCTCCGGATGCAGCAGGGCCTCTGGATGCAGCAGGACCTCTTGATGGAGCAGGAGGAGCAGGACCTCTGGATGCAGCAGGACCACCGGATGGAGCAGGACCTCTGGATGGAGCAGGAGGAGCAGGACGTCTGGTTGGAGCAGGATGGAGCAGGACCACCAGGTGGAGCAGGACCTCTGGATGGAGCAGGACCTCTGGATGCAGCAGGACCTCTGGATGCAGCAGGACCTCTGGATGGAGCAGTAGCAGGGCCTCTGGATGGAGCAGGACCTCTGGATGGAGCAGGACCTCTGGATGGAGCAGGATCTCTGGATGCTGCAGGACCTCTGGATGGAGCAGGACCTCTGGATGGAGCAGGACCTCTGGATGGAGCAGGATCTCTGGATGCTGCAGGACCTCTTGATGCAGCAGGACCTCTGGATGGAGCAGGGCCATCAGGTGGAGCAGGACCGACGGTGAAGGGGCAGCTGGGTGGAGCAGGATCATTGGTGGAGGGGCCAAATCATTTTGCTTATCTGCCCCACTACTACATTCCTCCATCTTGCAGCAAGGAGAGAGGCGTCGTCCACCACAGCTGCTTTCCTGGTCAGTCAAGGTGCCATGAAGTGGATGATCCAGGCCGTCCAGCATTGCCTCCTCCTTCTTCAGTGCTCTAGTGCCTCAGGATGTTTAGTCTGTATCCTAGCAACAACTTCATTGAGAACTTCAGATGGAACTTAATTGGTGCCACTGGACAGGATGGTGTCCTCCAGATCTGTCCATTTTCAATGAAAGAAGCTCAACTCTGAAGAATCTCTTCTCCCCACAGAAGCATCCATCAGTAGATGACAAAAAAAAACACAACAAAAAATGAAGCAAATGTTGAGTAAAAACTCAAAAACTCAGAGCTACCAGACTTTGCAGCTCCCAGTTGAAGCGCATGTTCCGGAACCAATAGGATAGGATAGATAGGTTGGAGCTTTATCATTAAGAGCCTTACACCTCATCCTGACATGCAGCGAGCAAGCGAAGCGGCAACGAAAACTCGCGCGAAGGTGTCCTGATATGCAGCGTGACGATTTTGTCGCGAGAATATTCTATTGGTTCGGAATCCAAACCAATCAAATTATCGAGGGACGTAGCTACACAAACTTGCGGCGCTATTCTGAGTTTCCTGGCATTTCCTGGTTGCTGTTTTTCACATCTTTGAGTGTTTGTTCCTCCTCATATTCTCCTCTCTCTGATAACTAGCTTGTCAACAGAAAGCAGTGTGGACTTATCAACCAATAAGAAGTGTTTAGGGGCGGGACACCGCCGCCAAATGTCGTCCAGATAGAGACAACGCGAGCGATAATTTCAGGGTTGAGTGACATCGCTGGACGACGCGATGTCACTCGCAGGACAGGCTGATTGAAAAGTAACGCATTCTAATCACTTTTCCTCGCTCGCGTTGCTGTCGCATCGCTGTATGTCAGGACGGGGTGTTATATGTATTGATGACTCATGTATTTATGACCCATTTATTGATGACTCATGTATTGATGACTCGTGTATTGATGACTCGTGTATTGATGACTCGTGTATTGATGACTCGTGTATTGATGACTCGTGTATTGATCCCAGGGCTCAGGCGTGTGGAAGCAGCTGCTGGACGAGGCGTCGGGTCGGTTCTACTACTACAACCCGACCACACGGGTCACATCCTGGACCGCTCCAGATCCCCCCTCCCCCTCCTCCCCCGCCTCCCCCGGAGCCTCAGCCAACAGGAAGCAGGACGACGGCCCGGTACGACCCAGAGATCAGAGCTCAGCCAATCAGGTTCAGTTACAGCAGAGGATGATGATGATGATGATGATGGTGGTGGTGGTGGTGGTGGTGATGATGTCATCTTCTTCCCCCTCAGCCCCCCCTGCCAGAGGAGGACTATCCTGTGGACGCGTCCAGAGACAGCGACTCGGTGTTCACCACGGTACACACACACACACACACACACACACACACACACACACACACACACACAGGCTGTATTCGAAACCGCATACTCTCCTGCTAGTACGTACTGATTTGGCCAAAATGTAGTATGTAATATACATTATGCAGTATGCAAACAAAAGCAAAATCTACAGTATGCAAAAAATTCCCGGATGTCGTACTGATTCGGAAAATATCTCCAGTATCTGACCAGTCTACATTGCTTACTGTATCCCATAATGCAATGCTCCCCTGACGTCTAACCGTAACCAAAGACGGTTTAGAGTAGTGAAGTATCTTTGCCGTGTAGCGTAACCATGTTATATAGTTTAATGCTCTTCTGTCCAATACACACAGGAAGCTTCACTTTACATTCAGACTAACTAATGCTACTGATACAGCTGTTAGATTTCATCACTGAGACCAACATTTATCTCCTAAAAATAATTTAACCAGCCGGTGGTAAACCTCTAAAAACCTGCGGGTAAGTTAATTAGCGATGGTTTTCTCCCCCGGGATGAGGACGGAGTTTGGCCGGCCGAGCAGCTCTGCAGACCGGCTGCTGTCTCTGTGATGTCCCGGTCGCTGCAGAGTTTCACTTCTCTGAAAAACATCGGAGCAAACTTCTAAACAGCCGTCGTTTGGATAAACTGGCCGTAGATTTGGGGTCTAAACAGTTACTTTATTGCATGAAAAAATATTAAATCCTAATAAAGTAACATAATAACAGCGCTAGAGCGGGAAATAAACAGCTTTTCACCTGTTTTACAGCTACCGCTACCGGTTGCCGTGAAATGCATTCTGGGAAACTTGTATACTGTTACTGTGGTGTGAATAGAGTCGGTCTGCTGAAGTAGCAGACTGAATCCTACATTCAGTATCAGGCAGCACGGCAGTATGCTGCTTCGAATACAGCCACACACAGGTTTAATCTCCATTGTGTTTTTTCCCAGAATCCTCAGCAGCCTGTGACTCTGATTCCCAGAGCTCAGCTGGACCTGAGAGATGAAAGTAGGAGGCTGCAGGAGGTGATCAATCAATCAATCAATCAATCAATCAATCAATCAATCAATCAATCAATCAATCAATCAATCAATCAATCAATCAATCAATCAATCAATCAATCCTGGCTTTTCTATCATTGCTCCTTCCAGCTTCCACATTTGCCCCAAAGAATGATGGGAAATGGAGTTTCTGAGGAAGGAACAAAATGGAGACACAGTTTATCTGAAGATGTGAGTCACACCTGTCTGTCTCTCTACCTGTCTGTCTCTACCTGTCTGTCTCTACCTGTCTGTCTCTACCTGTCTGTCAGTCTCTCACCTGTCTGTCTCTCACCTGTCTGTTTCTACCTGTCTGTCTGTCTCTACCTGTCTGTTTCTACCTGTCTGTCTGTCTCTCACCTGTCTGTCTCTACCTGTCTGTCTGTCTCTCACCTGTCTGTCTCTCACCTGTCTGTCTCTACCTGTCTGTCTGTCTCTCACCTGTCTGTCTCTCACCTGTGTTACAGAAGTATGTTCCTGGCCACAGGAGAAATGTCTCTGACTTACCTGAGGTGTCCAACAGAAGACACTCCCCTGACGGTCCACAGGTACACTCACCTGTCCCTCCCCTGTCATTGGTTAACGTCCTGTGATGTCATCCTGTTGTCCCTCACCTGTCATTGGTTAACATCCTGTGATGTCATCCTGTTGTCCCTCACCTGTCATTGGTTAACATCCTGTGATGTCATCCTGTTGTCCCTCACCTGTCATTGGTTAACATCCTGTGATGTCATCCTGTTGTCCCTCACCTGTCATTGGTTAACATCATAGATACACGTAGATGCCGCATTCGGGCTTGTCAGGAACGTCGTCACGGCCGCCATCTTGAGGGGGAGTTCCTATGGTAAAAACCATAGATAAGAAAAGATTACACTTTATTGTCAGATCACTCTGAAATTTGTCTTGCGTCCCATGACGTCCAAGGTTTCACACAAATAATAACAAAATACCAAAAACATACATTTACAAAAAAGCATAAATGTTACCCTCAAACGTCACATTTAAAGAAAAAGACAAACTATCTCCTAACTACATTCACAACATAAATCCAACATTACAACGTGTCTTTGGTGCAACAGCCAGTGCTCAGTCTGTACATGAACCCTAGGGTCGACTTAGAGCCCAAACTCTGATTTAACAGTTTGACAGACTGAGGGACAAAAGAGTTCCTCAGCCTGTGCCAGCTTGTGGAACTCTAAACCTTCTGTTTGATGGCAGAAGCTGATATTCCTCCAATAACACATGAGAGGGGTCAGATGAGATATTACTTACAAGAGACAACATTCTTTTAGTGTATGCTGTTGAAAATGTAACTCCAAAGTTTGACCCACAATCTTTGAACAGATATGTAGCAGTCTGGTTAGTTTGGTTTTAAGTTGGACAGACAAACAACTAAACCAGGCACTAACTCCGTACTGCATAACACTCTGCACTATAGATTGAAAAAATAATAACAGGATGGGTTTGTTTGCTCCAAATGACCTCAATCTTCTCAAAAAATAAATATGTTGTTGTACCTTGCAACAAATAAAGTCTACATGTATACTCCAGGACAAAGTAGCGTCCACGTAGATGCCCAGATATTTATAGGAGGAAACTTGTTCAATCTCAGCATTATGTACATCATGCATGTCATGAGCGGCAGTACGAGGTAAAACAAAACATAACAAAATCCCATTCACCTCCCCCCCAAGATGGCGGCCGCGGCGACGATCCGTTCCAATGGGCAGCAGCGTCAGAGGCGGCGTCTACGTGTAGATATCTATGTGTTAGCCTCCTGTGATGTCATCCTGTCGTCCCTCCCCTGTCATTGGTTAACGTCCTGTGATGTCATCCTGTTGTCCCTCACCTGTCATTGGTTAACGCCCTGTGATGTCATCCTGTCGTCCCTCACCAAGCTCTCTGATAGGCTCCCACTGAGGAGGAATCTGTCCGATCGGAGCACAGGCTCCCACCAGCAGCATGTAGGTCCTGGGCCCTGATTGGCTCCTGAAGTTACTGGGTGTCGGTTGGGTGGTGTCTGTCACTCTGTCACACATGTTTCCACGGCGACGGCATCATAAACTCCACTCGCCGTCGTCATGGAAGCGTGTATCACCTGAGACTAACCGTATAGTAGTTCTGAATCGGACTAACACGCTGCGTTGGCGAGGAGGGCTGTCACTGATGATGTCATCACTGAGGGATTGTGGGAAGTCTGAGACACGAGGAGCTGACCGACGTACGGCGGCTCAGAGGGGTCAAAAGGAGTTTCCAGGGGACGCCGCAGAGTGACGGACCTGACAGCTAAGCTAGCAGGCTAACGGCTAATGCAACGATCCTCCGTTACTGTGACAGGAGGATGTCTCACTACGAGCTGCTCCAATGATACGACACGTTACAGCTTCACTTCCTGTCTCCTAAAGTGGGCGTGGTCACCAAAGTGGGCGTGGCCACCGTCTCCTAAAGTGGGCGTGGCCACGTCTCCTAAAGTGGGCGTGGTCACCGTCTCCTAAAGTGGGCGTGGTCGCGTCTCATAAAGTGGGCGTGGTTACGTCTCCTAAAGTGGGCGTGGCCACCGTCTCCTAAAGTGGGCGTGGTCACGTCTCCTAAACTGGGCGTGGTCAGTCTCCTAAAGTGGGCGTGGTCACGTCTCCTAAAGTGGGCGTGGCCACCGTCTCCCCGCCTCCTGTTGTGGACGTGTGTGTGGATTTATAAAAGTTGTCAGTAGAGGAAAGTGAGATATTTATATTTTCTTATTTTAGTATCAAAATGTTCAGAAGAGACCTGTCTGAGTTCAATATTTACTTAAGTGACGGTGGAGCGAAAGAATCGACTGTAATCTGTGTTCACGACTTCATGTTCACTTGATTGGGATTCTGGTCTAACCCCTCAGATCAGGTCTGTGGTGAACAGAAGCTTCAGAGAGTTCCAGCTTTAGTTGTAGGACATAAACCAGATCAGTAAATACCCTACTGGTGAATGTTGAACTGTCCCTTTAAATACCCTACTGGTGAATGTTGAACTGTCCCTTTAAATACCCTACTGGTGAATGTTGAACTGTCCCTTTAAATCCCCTACTGGTGAATGTTGAAGCTTTGACGTGTGGTCAAAAAGGCGGTTGCTAACAAGTTGCTCCATACGACTACAAACCCCCCACGGACCAAAGTGTCTTATGGAGGTTATCTGATGTTATTTATGGCTCTTCAACAAGTGGAAACAGTCCCATTTCCCCATTAGACAATGTTTTTAACATGAAGCAGCTGAAACCAGTGGAAAGCTTAGTGGTGGTGACCGTGAAGTAGTCCGTTAAAGCCGTACGTTAGCTTTTTAAAAGAAAAAAAATATATATTATTTGTTTATTTAGATGGGACAGTGCATATTACTGTAATGGACACTGAGTACATGAGAATTCACTGTAAATACACCGGACTTAGCACTGCTGCTAAATTTCATCCGTAGTCCCAAAACAATACAACCACTGACATAAAAAGTCCATAAAAACAGAGGACCGATAGATGACAAAATAAGTAGATTTACATGATTGCAGGAGGATTGAACATGATTCATTGAGTTATAAAAACATACAATTACACACGCTCAGACTAGATGATTACTTACATAGACAGACATACGACTGCACACACAAGAAAGACCCAGATTAAACATGATTACAGGTGCTGACAAGTTTTTACTTCTGGACGTGGCATCAAGCTTCAGATACGGTAGAAAAGGAGTTCATATGTGGAGATGATCTCACTGAACTCAACCTGGAAGGATCAGAAACCTGTAGTAGTACTAGCCTAGTAGTAGCAGGGCCGTTGTATAGGGGAGAAAGGTGATGATAACTCTAGGGGCCCAGCGCCCAGTGGGGCCCATAAAAAACCCCAGTAGTCTAATCTTTGTATGACTGATTTATTCTGCGTAAGACCCTGACTAATACTCATAGTACACTGTAAAAACTCTACATCTTTCCAAGAATATTTGTCTTATTTCTTGTCCAAATGTCTCATTTCTAGTCAAAACTAATCTCTTTACACTTAAAATAAGACTCATCACCTAAAAATGAACTTGTTTTTAGATCATTTTCACTTAAATTCACAATAGATAGAAAAATCTGCCAGTGAAAGTAAGTTTTTTGTGCTTGTAATAAGAAAGAAAAACTTGCTCCACTATCAGATTTTTTCTACTTATTCCAAGTGAAAATCTGCTTGAAAGAAGTAAAAAGTGTCTAAAAACAAGCTGCTTTTAATATGATGAGTCTTATTTTAAGTAGAATGAGATTAGTTTTGACTAGAAATAAGACAAATATTCTTGCTAAGAGTTTTTGCAGTGTAATGCTGCATTAGCATCAAAACAAAGAAGGCTAAATAAAAAACCATAATACATACGTAGTCTAAGAAAAAAAGAGGAAAAGTTAGGGGGAGGGGCCCACTTTAGTATTCTTTAAGGGGGCCCAGAATTCATAGCAACGGCCCTGAGTAGTAGTACTAGTAGTACTAGTAGAAACTGGTGTTTTAGTCACAGAGCTGATTCTCTGCAGAAACCACATTCACTTTCTCTACTGGAACCAGCACCGTGGTGAACTTCAGCCCAGGTGAAACTCTGTGGACTGCAGACCGTTTGTCTCCTAAAGGGGCGTCGCCGTGGAGACGCCCATGTGACATATAGATACAGATACATAGATACAACAGGAAGCTGAGTTGTAGTGGAGCGTCTTGGTTTCTAAACCGTCTTTGGCTGCTGGTTATGACATCACAACGACATCACAACAAACACAAACTGAACTCTAGTCAGTCAGCGTCTGTCACTCCACCGTGTTCCCTGGAAACAAGCTGCTGCTGTGTGTTACACGCACACACACACACACACACACACACACACACACACACACACACACACACACACACACACACACACAGACACACACACACACACACACACACACACACACACACACACACACACACACACACACACACACACACACACACACACACACACACACACACACACACACACACAGACACACACACACACACACCTTCCACGTCTACACAGGAGTCACGTTTCAAAGCCGACCTGCAGGTCTCACCTGTCTGTTCACCTGTGTGTGTGTGTGTGTGTGTGTGTGTGTGTGTGTCTGTGTGTGTGTGTGTGTGTGTGTGTGTGTGTGTGTGTGTGTGTGTGTGTGTGTGTGTGTGTGTGTCAACAGTGCCACCTGCTGGAGAAAGCAGGAATCATCAACAAGACCAAAGTGTGTGACCACGGCAAGAAGATCAGGTTAGTGTGTGTGTGTTACTGAAAAATAGTAACTAGTTACAGTTACTAGTTACTTCATAAGAAAATAACTCAGTTACTTAAACCAAAAAGTAATGCGTTACTGAGAAAGAGAGAGAGACAGAGAAATGTCATCATGATGACATCATGATGACATCATGATGTCATCATCATGTTGACATCATGATAACATCATGCTGACATGTTGACATGTTGACATGTTGACATGTTGACATCATGATAACATGTTGACATGTTGACATGTTGACATCATGCTGACATGTTGACATGTTGACATGTTGACATCATGATAACATCATGTTGACATGTTGACATGTTGACATGTTGACATGTTGACATCATGCTGACATGTTGACATGTTGACATGTTGACATCATGATAACATCATGTTGACATGTTGACATGTTGACATGTTGACATGTTGACATCATGCTGACATGTTGACATGTTGACATGTTGACATGTTGACATCATGCTGACATGTTGACATGTTGACATGTTGACATCATGATAACATCATGTTGACATGTTGACATGTTGACATGTTGACATGTTGACATCATGCTGACATGTTGACATGTTGACATGTTGACATGTTGACATCATGATGACATCATGTTGACATCATGATAACATCATGATGTCAACATGATGTCATCATGTTGACATCATGATGACATCATGTTGACATGTTGACATCATGTTGACATCATGATGTCAACATGCTGACATGTTGACATCATGCTGACATGTTGACATGTTGACATGTTGACATGTTGACATGTTGACATGTTGACATGTTGACATCATGCTGACATGTTGACATGTTGACATGTTGACATGTTGACATCATGTTGACATCATGTTGACATCATGATGTCATCATGATGTCAACATGATGTCATCATGTTGACATCATGATGACATCATGTTGACATGTTGACATCATGTTGACATCATGATGTCAACATGCTGACATGTTGACATCATGCTGACATGTTGACATGTTGACATGTTGACATGTTGACATGTTGACATCATGTTGACATCATGTTGACATCATGCTGACATGTTGACATGTTGACATCATGATGACATGTTGACATCATGTTGACATCATGTTGACATCATGATGTCATCATGATGTCAACATGATGTCAACATGATGTCATCATGTTGACATCATGTTGACATCATGTTGACATCATGCTGACATGTTGACATCATGTTGACATCATGCTGACATCATGCTGACATGTTGACATGTTGACATCATGATGACATGTTGACATCATGCTGACATGTTGACATGTTGACATCATGATGACATGTTGACATGTTGACATCATGATGACATGTTGACATCATGTTGACATCATGTTGACATGTTGACATGTTGACATGTTGACATCATGCTGACATGTTGACATGTTGACATCATGATGACATGTTGACATGTTGACATGTTGACATCATGCTGACATGTTGACATGTTGACATCATGATGACATGTTGACATCATGTTGACATCATGTTGACATCATGTTGACATGTTGACATGTTGACATCATGCTGACATGTTGACATGTTGACATCATGATGACATGTTGACATCATGTTGACATGTTGACATCATGTTGACATCATGTTGACATGTTGACATCATGTTGACATCATGATAACATCATGCTGACATGTTGACATGTTGACATGTTGACATGTTGACATCATGATAACATCATGTTGACATGTTGACATGTTGACATGTTGACATGTTGATAACATCATGCTGACATGTTGACATGTTGACATGTCATCATGTTGACATCATGATAACATCATGCTGACATGTTGACATGTTGACATGTTGACATCATGATAACATGTTGACATGTTGACATGTTGACATGTTGACATCATGCTGACATGTTGACATGTTGACATGTTGACATCATGATAACATCATGTTGACATGTTGACATGTTGACATGTTGACATGTTGACATCATGCTGACATGTTGACATGTTGACATGTTGACATCATGATGTTATCATGTTGACATCATGATAACATCATGCTGACATGTTGACATGTTGACATGTTGACATCATGATAACATCATGTTGACATGTTGACATGTTGACATGTTGACATGTTGACATCATGCTGACATGTTGACATGTTGACATGTTGACATGTTGACATGTTGACATGTTGACATCATGTTGACATCATGTTGACATCATGCTGACATGTTGACATGTTGACATGTTGACATCATGTTGACATCATGTTGACATCATGTTGACATGTTGACATGTTGACATGTTGACATGTTGACATGTCAACATGTCAACATGATGTCAACATGATGTCAACATGATGTCATCATGTTGACATCATGTTGACATCATGTTGACATCATGCTGACATGTTGACATGTTGACATGTTGACATGTTGACATCATGTTGACATCATGCTGACAACATGTCAACATGTCAACATGTCAGCATGATGTTATCATGATGTCAACATGTCAGCATGATGTCAGCATGATGTCAGCATGATGTCAACATGTCAACATGATGTCAACATGATGTCATCATGATGTCATCATGATGACATCATGATGTCAACATGATGACATCATGATGACATCATGTTGACATCATGATAACATCATGCTGACATGTTGACATGTTGACATGTTGACATGTTGACATCATGATAACATCATGCTGACATGTTGACATGTTGACATGTTGACATGTTGACATCATGCTGACATGTTGACATGTTGACATGTTGACATGTTGACATGTCATCATGTTGACATCATGATAACATCATGCTGACATGTTGACATGTTGACATGTTGACATGTTGACATCATGATAACATGTTGACATGTTGACATGTTGACATGTTGACATCATGCTGACATGTTGACATGTTGACATGTTGACATCATGATAACATCATGTTGACATGTTGACATGTTGACATGTTGACATGTTGACATCATGCTGACATGTTGACATGTTGACATGTTGACATGTTGACATCATGATGTTATCATGTTGACATCATGATAACATCATGCTGACATGTTGACATGTTGACATGTTGACATCATGATAACATCATGTTGACATGTTGACATGTTGACATGTTGACATGTTGACATCATGCTGACATGTTGACATGTTGACATGTTGACATGTTGACATGTTGACATGTTGACATCATGTTGACATCATGTTGACATCATGCTGACATGTTGACATGTTGACATGTTGACATCATGTTGACATCATGTTGACATCATGATGTCATCATGATGTCAACATGATGTCAACATGATGTCATCATGTTGACATCATGTTGACATCATGTTGACATCATGCTGACATGTTGACATGTTGACATGTTGACATGTTGACATCATGTTGACATCATGCTGACAACATGTCAACATGTCAACATGTCAGCATGATGTTATCATGATGTCAACATGTCAGCATGATGTCAGCATGATGTCAGCATGATGTCAACATGTCAACATGATGTCAACATGATGTCATCATGATGTCATCATGATGACATCATGATGTCAACATGATGACATCATGATGACATCATGTTGACATCATGATAACATCATGCTGACATGTTGACATGTTGACATGTTGACATGTTGACATCATGATAACATCATGCTGACATGTTGACATGTTGACATGTTGACATGTTGACATCATGCTGACATGTTGACATGTTGACATGTTGACATGTTGACATCATGATGACATCATGTTGACATCATGATAACATCATGCTGACATGTTGACATGTTGACATGTTGACATGATGACATCATGTTGACATCATGATGACATCATGTTGACATGTTGACATCATGATGTCATCATGTTGATATGTTGACATCATGCTGACATGTTGACATGTTGACATGTTGACATGTTGACATGTTGACATGTTGACATCATGTTGACATCATGATGTCATCATGATGTCAACATGATGTCATCATGTTGACATCATGTTGACATCATGATAACATCATGCTGACATGTTGACATGTTGACATGTTGACATGTTGACATCATGTTGACATCATGATAACATCATGCTGACATGTTGACATGTTGACATGTTGACATGTTGACATCATGTTGACATCATGTTGACATCATGATGTCATCATGATGTCAACATGATGTCATCATGTTGACATCATGATGACATCATGTTGACATGTTGACATCATGTTGACATCATGATGTCAACATGCTGACATGTTGACATCATGCTGACATGTTGACATGTTGACATGTTGACATGTTGACATGTTGACATGTTGACATCATGTTGACATCATGATGACATCATGATGTCAACATGATGTCAACATGATGTCAACATGTTGACATGTTGACATGTCAACATGTCAGCATGATGTTATCATGATGTCAACATGATGTCATCATGATGTCAACATGTCAACATGTCAACATGTCAACATGTCAGCATGATGTCAACATGTCAACATGTCAACATGTCAACATGTCAGCATGATGTTATCATGATGTCAACATGTCAACATGTCAACATGTCAACATGTCAGCATGATGTTATCATGATGTCAACATGATGTCATCATGATGTCATCATGTTGACATAATGATGTCATCATGATGACATCATGATGACATCATGTTGACATCATGTTGACATGTTGACATCATGCTGACATCATGCTGACATCATGCTGACATGTTGACATCATGCTGACATCATGCTGACATGTCAACATGTCAGCATGATGTTATCATGATGTCAACATGATGTCATCATGATGTCAACATGTCAACATGTCAACATGTCAACATGTCAGCATGATGTCAACATGTCAACATGTCAACATGTCAACATGTCAGCATGATGTTATCATGATGTCAACATGATGTCATCATGATGTCAACATGTCAACATGTCAACATGTCAACATGTTATCATGATGTCAACATGTCAACATGTCAACATGTCAACATGTCAGCATGATGTTATCATGATGTCAACATGATGACATGTCAACATGTCAACATGTCAGCATGATGTTATCAACATGTCAACATGTCAACATGTCAACATGTCAACATGATGTTATCATGATGTCAACATGTCAACATGTCAACATGTCAACATGTCAGCATGATGTTATCATGATGTCAACATGATGTCAACATGTCAACATGATGTCAACATGATGTCAACATGTCAACATGATGTCAACATGTCAACATGATGTCAACATGTCATCATGATGTCAACATGTCAACATGTCAGCATGATGTCAACATGTCAACATGTCAACATGATGTCAACATGATGTCAACATGATGTCAACATGTCATCATGATGTCAACATGTCAACATGTCAGCATGATGTCAACATGTCAACATGTCAACATGTCATCATGATGTCAACATGTCAACATGTCAGCATGATGTCAACATGTCAACATGTCAACATGTCAACATGATGTCAACATGATGTCAACATGTCATCATGATGTCAACATGTCAACATGTCATCATGATGTCAACATGTCAACATGTCAACATGTCAACATGTCAACATGTCATCATGATGTCAACATGTCAACATGTCATCATGATGTCAACATGTCAACATGTCAGCATGATGTCAGCATGATGTCAACATGATGTCAACATGTCATCATGATGTCAACATGTCAACATGTCAACATGATGTCAACATGTCATCATGATGTCAACATGTCAACATGTCAGCATGATGTCAACATGATGTCAACATGTCAGCATGATGTCAACATGATGTCAACATGATGTCAACATGATGTCAACATGATGTCAACATGTCAACATGATGTCAACATGATGTCAACATGTCAGCATGATGTCAACATGATGTCAACATGATGTCAACATGTCAGCATGATGTCAACATGATGTCAACATGATGTCAACATGATGTCAACATGATGTCAACATGTCAACATGATGTCAACATGATGTCAACATGTCAGCATGATGTCAACATGATGTCAACATGATGTCAACATGATGTCAACATGATGTCAACATGTCAACATGATGTCAACATGATGTCAACATGTCAGCATGATGTCAACATGATGTCAACATGTCAACATGATGTCAACATGATGTCAACATGTCAGCATGATGTCAACATGATGTCAACATGTCAACATGATGTCAACATGATGTCAACATGTCAACATGATGTCAACATGATGTCAACATGTCAACATGATGTCAACATGATGTCAACATGTCAGCATGATGTCAACATGATGTCAACATGATGTCAACATGATGTCAACATGATGTCAACATGTCAACATGATGTCAACATGATGTCAACATGTCAGCATGATGTCAACATGATGTTATCATGATGTCAACATGATGTCAACATGATGTCATCATGATGTCAACATGATGTCAGCATGATGTCAACATGATGTCAACATGATGTCAACATGATGTCAACATGATGTCAGCATGATGTCAACATGATGTCAACATGATGTCAGCATGATGTCAGCATGATGTCATCATGATGTCAACATGAGTAACGCAGCGTTTGGTAACGGAAACAGAGTTTGGTAATTACATTATTGCATTACTAATAACGCGTTATTACCTCTTGGAAACTGTGTGTGTGTGTGTGTGTGTGTGTGTGTGTGTGTGTGTGTGTGTGTGTGTGTGTGTGTGTGTGTGTGTGTGTGTGTGTGTGTGTGTGTGTGTGTGTGTGTGTGTGTGTGTGTGTGTGTGTGTGTGTTGACAGGAAGAACTGGAGTCAGTCCTGGACCGTCCTCCATGGAGGGATCCTGACCTTCCACAAAGACCCCAAGTCTGCTCCCACTGGGAACGCTGTGAGTCCCCGTGGCCATGCAGAATGATCTGTGTGTGTGTGTGCATAGATATCTACACGTAGCTGCCTCTGCCTCTGACGCTGCTGCCCATTGGAACAGATTGTGGCCGCCGCCGCCATCTTGGTCAGGAGGAGTCTAACTTTGACTTCCTGTATCTCCAGAGGCAGTAGAGGTCTATCACTGAAGCTACTACAACTCAGCTACACAACTCACCTTAGCAGTTATAGGGTTAAACTGATTTAATATGGCCTAGCACAATTCTATAGGTAGCCTCATCACCATGGCAACCACAAACTCACAACTACCACAGCCTATAGCCTACACATATAGGCAACAAAATAACAAACTATTAATATATGAACTAGCGGTATATGCACTACATGTAACACATATCCACCCTATGATACGTTACGTTAGTTTCATTTATGTCAGATAACTTCATACCTACATCACATTCAACAAGTTCAGAACAGTTCTATAATATAAAACAACTTATTACTGGAGAAAAGTTCTTCCATGTCTCTTGGTTTTGGTGTTTCTTTCATGGGAACATCCGTAGTTCTGCACTTCACCAGATTCCCAGTCTGATGGTCTGACGGTCTGACTGCTGGTCTCAAGATGGCCGCCGTGGTGACGGTCCTGACGAGCCCCGATGCAGCTTCTACGTGTAGATATCTATGGTGTGTGTGTGTGTGTGTGTGTGTCAGTGACATCATGGCGGTGACATCACTTCCTGTTTCCAGAGCAAGGCGTCTCAGATCGTTCCGGAGTACACGGTGGAGCTGAGGGGGGCGTCGGCCTGCTGGGCCTCCAAGGACAAGTCCTCCAAGAAGAACGTCCTGGAGGTGGGTGGGGCAGAGCAGAGCAGCCGTTACCGTGGTTACGGTCCGCGGTGATGCTGTTGTCATGGTTACTCATGCATGTGTTGTGTTGTGTTTTGTGTTGTGTGTGCGTGCAGCTGAAGACGCGTCAGGGCTGCGAGTACCTGATGCAGTACGACACCGAGAGCATCATCAGTGACTGGCTGAAGGTCATGCAGGACACCATCCGACAGCTGGTAACACACACACACACAGAGACACACACACACACACACACACACAGAGACACACACACACACACACACACACACACACACACACACAGAGAGACACACACACACACATACAGAGACACACACACACACACACACACAGACCTTTGAAGACAGGGACCGGGTTCACTGGTTTGGTCCTGGGTCTAAACCTCGGTACCAGTTGTTTGTGGTGTGAAGCCTATTCACTATATAGTCAACTCCCACAATGCAATGTGAGAACTAGACAAGTCAGATACGTATCCCACATCCCATAATCCAACTTTATTTGTTGAGCACTTTACTGTAAAGCTTCCACAGTGGACCAAAGTGCTGCACAGAATAATAAAGGCATAAAGTTACATATAGAAACATATTAAATCAATTAAAAGAGTTACAACATGGGTAAAAAATAATAACCGTACGATAAAAGAAATAAAATAAAATCAGACGAGTTGTTTGTGGTGTGAAGGGAATCTGACCTGTTTCAGAACCAAATACACAACCCCAGCACCTTTTGTTGTGAGAAAGCTGAAGAGTAGGAGAAAAGGTACCAAGGCACTCGTCTTCAGCGTTTTGGCGTTTCGGCTTTGACCCTCAAACGTCAAAGTGTTTGTTTTTACCATGTTCTGTCCATAACTCAATAATTTAAAATGTCACATCTTTTCATCAAGATGGTTGCCTTGGTGCGTCCAAACGGAAACACCAAATTCAAAGTGCAGAGAGAAACACATCTAGCCTGAGTCTGACCATCCAGACTACATCACTAACATGTCTAGTGTGGCAGCGACCGGTAGACCTCAGCTCAATCCAGGGGGCGGGATGAAGGCTGTCGTTCAAACTGCCTCTGCACCAATAGGGTAGCGCTACGACCAATCAGAGCAAAGAGCAGGATGACGTCGCTAGATTAAACTTTTCCCATATCCCGTCGGCAAAACACCAAATCCATCCTTCTTCTTCTGAACGACTTCAGTGCAGTTTCTGGCTCAACTTTTAAAGAAAATGACAAGTTTAATTCTTTCAAAGTTGATGCCAACGCCGATTCAAACGATTCCTTTGCCAAAGCCATCTATCTTCTTGTCATGTTTTTCACCGTCTCAAGTATGTCGTCATGGCGTTAAGCCGCCCAACGACTCTCTAAACAGATAGAGCGCTGTGATTGGTCAACACAAACGGTGTTGGAGACTCAAAAAGTTCCTATGGCTCGTTTCTAGACCCACCTACGGAGCAAAGAGACTTGCTGCTGCTGCTAGGGGGCAGAGAGATTTCAATCAAAATCAATCAATCAAAATGTATTTGTATAGCACTTTACAGTAGCCAGACGGTACCCAAAGTGCTTTACATCAAGGCAATAAAATTAATACATAAAAATAATACATAAAAACCCAAGAAAGTGCTACTACTGCTGCAGGGTGTTAAAGGCCCTCTCAAAGTGCATACAGTAGAATAAAAACAGGTAAAAATAAGTAGACTTAAGAGCAGGACTTCCCTAGTCAGAGTTAAAAGCTAATCTAAAAAAGTGCGTCTTTAATCAATCAATCAATCAATCAATTTGTTTATTTCAGGCATGTCAATTTAAATCATCATCATCACACTTCATCTTAGTTCAAATAATACAATACACATGGCCGAAAGGTAAAGCTGATCTAGTCCCGCCCCCATTTAGCTTCGATTTAAAAAGACTGAGGTCATTTCTAGGCTAAAACACATCATGACCTCCATTACTTTTTATACGAGATCCCACCAGTAACTTTCATCCACTGACTGAGCAACAAGTGCTTTAGTTTATAAAGTTGGTCCAGTGTAAACAAAGAGCAGTAAACCACCAGAGCAGTGAACTGGGTTGACTCGTTGACTCGTCCTCTCTGTGTCTCAGGAGCAGGACCGGGACCATCTGTCAGAGGACGAGGACGACGGCTCGGACCGGGAGGACCGGGACCGCCGCAGGACCAGTAAGTCTGACTGGTTCTGACTGGTTATAACTGGTTATAACTGGTTCTGACTGGTTCTGACTGGATCTGACTGGTTCTGACTGGATCTGACTGGTTCTGACTGGATCTGACTGGTTCTGACTGGTTATAACTGGTTATAACTGGTTCTGACTGGTTCTGACTGGATCTGACTGGTTATAACTGGATCTGACCGGTTCTAACTGGTTCTGGCTGGTTTTAACTGGTTCTGACTGGTTTTAACTGGTTTTAACTGGTTATAACTGGTTATAACTGGTTTTAACTGATTCTAACTGGTTATAACTGGTTCTGACTGGTATTAACTGGTTATAACTGGTTTTAACTGGTTTTAACTGATTCTAACTGGTTTTAACTGGTTCTAACTGGTTATAACTGGTTCTGACTGGTTCTAACTGGTTATAACTGGTTCTGACTGGTTTTAACTGGTTCTAACTGGTTCTGACTGGTTTTAACTGGTTTTAACTGGTTATAACTGGTTTTAACTGGTTTTAACTGATTCTAACTGGTTCTAACTGGTTTTAACTGGTTCTGACTGGTTATAACTGGTTCTAACCGGTTCTGACTGTATCTAACTGGTTCTAACCGGTCCTAACTGGTTCTACCTTGTGGTCCTAGGCGGTAGAGGCTCCTCGGGTCCAGACTCGGAGCAGCGGCGGGTTCGGACCAAACTGCGTCGGTTCCTCCAGCGGCGGCCGACGCTGCAGAGCGTCAAAGAGAAGGGTTACATCAGAGGTGAGACCGACCAATCACACGCCGTTTAGACCATAGTATCTATAAGACTCGATGAGTCACCTGACGCTGCTGACCAATCACACGGCGGCGCCACACGGCCGCCATCTTGGCTCGGTCCGCTCCCTCTGCTTCATGTTCTACTGAAACAACCAGAACTGGATCAGAGGTGGTTGATGGCGGTCGGCATCGATCTGAAACGTTTTACTGTCATTTTTCTCAATTGTTTACACACATTTTCTGTGCAGCTTGTTTTAGACACTTTTTACTTCTTTCAAGCTGATTTTCACTTGAAATAAGTAGAAAAATCTGCCAGTGAAAGTAAGTTTTTTGTGTTTGTAATAAGAAAGAAAAACTTGCTCCACTATCAGATTTTTCTACTTATTTCAAGTGAAAATCTGCTTGAAAGAAGTAAAAAGTGTCTAAAAACAAGCTGCTTTTTATGTGATGATTTTGTGATGACTTTATTTTAAGTAGAATGAGATTTGTTTTGACTAGAAATAAGACAAATATTCTTGGTAAGATTTTTAGGTTTTGCAGTGTAGAAGTTGAGGTCATTGTGTCTCAAGTTCCAGTAACTGTGTGTAAACAATTGAGAACAACTGTCAGCAACGTAACAACATAATGAACTGTGATGATTAATAACATGTGACCCCCCCCCCCCTCCTCCTCTGTTGCCTAGACAACGTGTTCGGCTGCCACCTGGACACGCTGTGTCACCGTGAGAACAGCACGGTGCCGCGCTTCCTGGAGAAGTGTATCAGAGCGGTGGAGAGGAGAGGTACACACACACACACACACACACACACACACACACACACACACACACACACACACACACACACATCCTTGTAAATCTATCTTTGTGAGGACATGTCATTGACATAATGTATTCCCTATTAGTGGGGCGGATTAGCTCAATATTTTACACCAATCGTTCACTTTGTGATAAAAGCATGAAATTTGGTGGATGTGTTGGTGAATATGTTTCAAACAAATCTGGATATTGGGCCACCTCAAAAGCGCCCCCTAGTGGCCGTGGCAGCCATTTGTTACGCGAATAAATGAATGATGAATATAAACTGCCCTTTTAATAATACCAACTGGTGATGTATTGTATATTGTTGGAAAGCCTGATTAGTCACCTTTACAACGAGGTACAGCTTGTAAGTATTTTGCGTTCATGGAATGAGCAACGGGGCTAAACGTGTGGATAGCGCCCCCCAACAATGTGCATCCCCTGTGGGGCAGATTAGCTCAATAAATCACAAGAATTGTTGATTTTGTGACAGAAGCACAACATTTGGTGGAAACGTGGTTTTTAAGGACCCTTAAGATGTCTACTTAAGATTTTTGCTTGTTGCCCGGGTCAACTAATGTCACATGGGAGTTTTTTCGGTGGCCATTTTGAATTTATGTCCGCACGAATGGCGAAAAGGCCAATTTTCATAACTCCTAAACCAGACATCATACAAAGACAAATGAACACACTTTTTCCAATAATTATGACACTATAATACATAGTTGGTATTATTAAAAGGGCAGTTTTTATTCATCATTCATTTATTCGCACAACAAATGGCTGCCACGGCCACTAGGGGGCGCTTTTGAGGTGGCCCAATATCCAGATTTGTCTGAAACATATTCACCAACACATCTACCAAATTTCATGCTTTTATCACAAAGTGAACGATTGTTCAGCTAATCCGCCCCAGCCCCTTACCCTAACCTTAACCATCCAAAACAAATGCCTAAACTTAACCATTACTCTGAACCTGTGTTTACCTGTGTGTGTGTGTGTGTGTGTGTGTGTGTGTGTGTGTGTGTGTGTGTGTGTGTGTGTGTGTGTGTGTGTGTGTGTGTGTGTGTGTGTGTGTGTGTGTGTGTGTGTGTGTGTGTGTGTGTGTGTGTGTGTGTGTGTAGGTCTGGACGTGGATGGGATCTACAGAGTGAGTGGGAACTTGGCCGTGATCCAGAGGCTGAGACATAAAGCCGACCACGGTAAGAACCACCATGATGAAGATGATGTCATTCAATTCAGTTAATACAATCACATTCACATTACAACACATTTACAACACATTACAACTGCGGTTCACAGTGGGGGTTAAAGTACTAGAGTTGGGCAATAAAGTACGGAAGTGTATTGCATTCACTTGAATATTTTTTTTTAAATCTTGTTTTTTCTGAGTAATTTTTTTTCCTGTTTTTCTGGCTATAGTATTTTTTTTTCAGTTTTTCGTCTATTCCTCATTTATAAACAGTCTATGGTCTAGTCCAGGGCTATTCAATTACAAATTCAGTGGGGCCAGATTTTAAAACCGAGACCTTAAAGCAGAAGTAAGTGGTCCGGTCGTTTTCGCTAATGCTGCGTTCCAGGCAGGCTTTTGAAATCGTAAATTACAGCTTCAAGTCACGACTTACGACTTTGTAGCGTTCCAGGCAACCCACTGGTGTTTTTCCGACCTGTTTTACTGGTGAAAGTCACTATAACGGCCACTCGTAACTTCTGACCCGTGAACTCGTACCAGATCGAACTGGTACCACTTCACAGGTCGGAAAAATACGAGTTTCCTTGAACGCACCATAACAGTCCTCGTCCCTACGTCACCACATTCACGGCGTTCCTTGGCTGCACACACAGCCCTGCATGCCGTTCTCTCTCCTCATTGGATAAAAACTGTAGGATACGATAAATGTTTTCTCCTGGGCTCAGAGCAGAGCAGAGTGACTGACAGACCCGTGTTTCAGACCAAACACTCTATGTAAGTGATTGCTGTCGGAAGATATAACTATTTAAGACTTATATTAACACAAATATATCACTTACTTCTGCTTTAAGCTGGGCCGGACATTTTCAGCGGTCAAGAAGGTTATGACAAATGAGGGGCATTTTTAAAACCCAGCATTAGCTATTAAAAACAAATCTACACAGCCAGAAAAAAGAGAATAAGTCAATAAAAGTAGTGATAGTAGTAGGCTAGTAAAGGTGTAGCTGTTAAAGGTGTACAGAAATGGCCGTTTGTCCTGTTTGTCGCGCCGAGTTGTCACGAGCTGCAACACGAGTTTACCCGAGTGAGGAAAACGAATTTGATTGGTCGTTATCGAGCGGGCGGGATATTCAAAGCTTGGGGCGAGACCGAGCTCCATGTGTGTGTGTGAGTGTCTCAGACGTTTGAATGACGGATGACGGATCCAATATCAGTGGCTGGTGAATCGTGTACAGGCTGACGTATAATCCGTGCGCCTGCATTATCCAATGCAAAAAAAAAATACACACTTTCATCCCGGATTTACTCAAAAATAGAATTTTGCACAAAGTTTGGCCTACAACGTCTGATAGATGAGTTATCACATTAATTTTATGACCCAAAGTGGGCTCAAATTCAATTTTCTTTTCTGTACACCTTTAATGCTTTGAATTGGAGTTTTTTTTTAGGCCTAAAGATGAACAAAGATTTATTTTCTAACATATTTTGATTGGTGAAAAACAAGGAGCAAAAAGCCATTTGGGGCAAATTACTCTGGGAAAGTATTTGATTACGGATTATTTCTTTGAAAAGTAGCTATCCTAATCAAGTTACTGTTATGATTCCATTGCAAGTATTTAGTTGCGTTAAAATTAAATTATTGGTTACTTCATTCCCTCAAAAAGAAAGAAAGAAAGAAAGAAAGAAAACAGCAGAGCGTGGCGTGCTGTCACTGCGTGGACGGTGTTCATGTGTGGCTGAAAGGAGTGGAGAGACTGGTGGAGTATTAACCAGCCACCACGGTTTATTGTTGGCTGATGGGAGGGCTGAGGATCGGTCAGCTGCTCTCCAGAAACACCGTGTCGTGCCCCAGCGGCCCGCTGCAGTGTGAGGTCCGTCGGTCCGGCAGACGGGGAGACTTGTCTCTCGCTGACCTGTAGCACCACAGGACCACGGAGGACAGCCTCGGCCTCGGCCTCGGCCTCTGCGTCCGCCGCGGTGAAGCCTCCCGCTCCGTGACGAGCGGCTATGGCCCGACACGGCGTTTCTGGAGAGCAGCTGACCGACCAAGCCTCGGTTCTACCGGTAACTTTCAAAACAACGCACTGACTGGAGTTGCGGCAAGATGGCGGAGGGAGCAGACGCGCTGTAAACTGCTCCGAGTGGCAAAACCTTAAAAAATGTAAATACGAACTCAAAACTCACAAAACTCATCTCTGTTCGATGCGGGAAAATACCCAAGTCAAGTTAAGTCAAGTCAAGTTAAAGTCGCTCAACTTCCAGTAAGTAATCCCGGACATCTAACAACACAAAAGGCTACATGGCTAAAGCTAATGTCAACGCTAAACCTCGTGCTCTCCAACAACACGAATACTGCGGTCCAGGAAACATGGAGACAAACGCCAAAGGCACAAAAAACTATCTAACATCGCCTTCTAAGCCACCAACTCCGCAGAAAAAACCAAGAGGAGAGGAAAACATGCTTGCAGGAGCCCGTGCAGACGATGCTTCAAACGCTGCTATCCTGGCTGCAATTGGGACACTTCAAAACATGATGGAGGACTTCAAAAAAGAACAAAAACAAAACACAGTCACCATGGCCAGCATCGCAAAATCAGTTGAATTTAATTCGGCTGAAATCAAAGAATGCAAAGAAAAAAACAAAGAGTTGGGAATAGAAATGAAACAACTCAAGAAGAAAAACACAGAGCTGGAAATGAGAGCTGCAGAGTTGGGGATGAAAACTGCAGAGTTGGAGAGATACAAAAGAAGATGGAATTTAAGACTAAATGGCCTGTTTGAAGAAAAAGAGGAAAACACACGTCAGATCATCAAGGACATCATCGGAAAGATTGTGCCACACTGGAAAGAGAACATGGACTTCATCATAGACTCTGTGCATCGTCTAGGACCATACAACACCGACCGTCCTCGCCAGATCATCATGCAGTTCACGGGGAGACACTTCAGAGATGAACTCTGGCGTACTACCAAACATCACTCAGTCTGCAAGGAGCTCAACATCCGCTTCGCAGAAGATCTCACCAAAGAAGACAGAGAGGCCCGAAGAGCTGTATGGCCAAAGATTGAACAAGCAAGGAAGGCAGGCCATAAGACTATATTCCGAGGCCCCCATGCCTTCATCAATGGACAGAGAGTCACACCATGATCAAAGTAACAGGGGATTTTTAATCCTACAAGCAAGTGAGTTTTGATAAGCAATTGACACGCTTAAGGTTTTGCTACCATAATGGGTTAGTATCCTTATATAACACCGTATTCTTGTTTCTAAAACAGTTCAGTTAATTCATCTCATTTTTTGTTTGTTTTGAATCATATGTTCCAGTTAAAAAATGATATTTCTCTAATGTCTGTTAATGCAAGGGGTCTAAGAGACATGACCAAAAGAAAAAGCTTTTTTTTATTTTGTAAAGGGAAAAATGCTAATGTTATTTTTTTTACAAGAAACGCATTCCAAGATAGAAGATATAACTTTCTGGTCTAAACAATGGGGAGACGAGGTTTATTTCAGCCATGGTACTTCAAGATCAGCAGGAGTCGCCATCCTGCTAAAAAATTTCAAAGGTCAGGTTATTTCTCATATGGCAGATGTTAATGGTCACTGGCTAATGCTCATACTAACCCTTGATGATTTCAAATTCATCTTAATCAATATTTATGGGTACAATGGAAGCACTGAAAATAAAAACCTGTTAGAACAAATTGGCTTACAATTAGCTAATATGAAATCAACATACTCAACTGATAACGTTATAATAGGTGGAGATCTTAACTTAGTCCATGATGAATTCTATGATAAATTTCCTACTAGATTCTCTGCAAGTCATCCAAACAACACTTTTATAAACTTCTGTAATGACCAAAGCTTAACGGATGCTTGGAGACACTTAAACCCAGGAATACTTAAATTCTCATGGTTCAACTCCAAATATAAATCCAGAATTGACCACTGGTTAATTGCAACCCACTTGCTATGCTATGATATCAGCTCTGATATATCTGCTGCTCCACTTACTGATCATAGTGTTATCTATCTATATGTGAAACCTAACAACAGTAGAACTTGTTCAAACAAATATTGGAAATTTAACTCTAGCCTAATCAAAAATAATGATTATTGTCAAAAGATGAAATCACTAATTACTGAAATTGTAAACTTGGAAGAACTAAGAACACCTGTTAAAAAATGGGAATTCCTTAAATATAAAATACGCCAATTTTCCATTTCATTCAGTAAAAAAATTAAAAAAGAATTAGAGAAAAAGGAACTAGACATTATCAAACAATTAAATGTTTACTGCAATAAACTCAACCCTACTGAAGACGATAAACAGAAAATACTAATTCTTCAACCTAAATTGGATGAAATGTATATTCAAAGAGCGCAAGGGGCTTTCATTAGATCGAGAGCTAAATGGATAGAGGAGGGGGAAAAAAATTCAGCATATTTTTGTGGTCTTGAAAAATGGAGACAAAAGAAAAATAGCATCAGTTCCTTGATAGTAAATGATATAGAAATCACAGAACCAAAATTAATCTCCTCAGAAATCCTCAAATTCTATAAACAGCTTTATAGCTCTAAATTCTCGAATGAAGACTGCCATACATTCTTAAAGGATATAGAAAAATATATTCCCAAAATTGAAGATATCTTTAAACAAACATGTGATAGTCAAATAACAATTACTGAACTGGACAAGGTAATTGGCCGCCTGTCTCTTAACAAGGCACCAGGTTCGGACGGACTCACAGGAGACTTTTATAGACATTTCTGGGAAGATATTAAAAAACTACTGCATCAAGTATTCCTTGAAATATTTGAAACTTGTATACTTCCACCCACAATGAGACATGGGCTAATCATCTCAATTCCTAAACCTGGCAAGGACCCCAGATTCATAGAAAACAGAAGGCCTATTACTCTTAGAAATTCTGATTATAAATTACTCACGTACATCTTCACCACTCGTCTTCAGACAGGAATCTCAGAGCTTATTGCAGAAACACAGTCTGGTTTCTTAAAGGGAAGATCAATCCACAATAATATACGGCTGGTAATGGACATTATTGAATATAGAAATCAAATAGAACATGATGGTTTTCTTCTCTTTTTAGATTTCTATAAAGCGTTCGATTCCGTAGAGCACCCATTTATCTTCCAAGTTCTTGAACATTTAGGTTTCGGAGTCAAATTTAGGAATTTAGTTAGTGGATTATATCAGAATATCAACAGCTGTGTCATGCTACCTTGTGGAGCCACCCCCAGTTTTAATGTTAATGTGGGAATTCCACAAGGTTGTCCCATTTCACCATATTTGTTTATATTAGTCACAGAAATGTTAGCAATTTACATTAAAAATTGTACTGAAATTAAAAATTTAAATGTCTTAGGTACCGATATTGTCATCAGCCAACTTGCGGATGACACAACGATATTTGTACAAGACAGACACCAAATTCCAATAACAATAGAAAAAATAAAAAAATTCTCCAAAGCTTCAGGGTTAACATTGAACTTAAATAAATGTGAACTATTTGCAATTCATGATACAACTCTAAAAGACATCTGTAACATCCCAATCAAATCAGAAATTAAATACCTCGGAGTACACCTTACAAAAGACCAAAAACAAAGTCAATACTTGAATGTAGAAAAAAAAATAAAAGAAAGTAAAGCCAAGTTAAATTTATGGCTCCAAAGAGACCTCTCAATACTTGGCCGAATTTACCTTACCAAGATGGAATGTCTATCAAGATGCATTTACCCAGCCTACTCTAATGCCATTTCAAATAAATTAATCAAGTCTATTAACCAAATTAATCTGAATTTTATTTGGAGGAACAAGCCACACTATATGAAAAAAAGTAATATGGTTAAAGAAATTAAAGATGGTGGTTTAAAAGTTATTGATTTTGATTGCCTCAATGGAACCTTAAAAATCAATTGGTTGAAATCTTGGATCAAACATAGCAACTCATTTTGGTACTGTGTTCCCAATTCCCTGTTCAATAAGATCGGAGGTTTAAAATGTCTTCTCATGGCAGACTTCAACATCAATAAATTGCCTATATCATTGTCAGAGTTTCATAAACAAATTCTATTATATTGGAAAATGTTATATGTGCATAACTTTTCACCCCACACTACTATGCTTTGGAATAATAGATATATTTTATACCGAAATAAATCATTATTCTATCAGGAATGGTATGAGAGGAAGGCTATATGGTCTGTGGTTGACTTAATGGATACCAATGGTGATCTCCTAGATTATCAACAATTTTGCACTAAACATAAATTCAACCCATCCAAAACAGACTTTATTAAATTACAAAAAGCACTTCCTCATGGATTTGTATTTCTAACAAAAAATATATTGGCCCACCAACCTATAATACCACAACTGGGCCCATTGTCAGTACAGGGGATTTTAATCCTAGACAAAAAATGTAACAATCATTTTATAAGGAACTGCCTCACGGAAACACTGTTCCCCGGCAGACAAAACAAAAATAATATCCTACATAAATTTGATAATAAATCAATCGATAAACTAAGAACAATGTACCTAAAATTTCCTATACCCCCCAAAACGAAAGAAACACACTTTAAAATTATGAACAACATTTATCCTTCTAAAGAATTACTTAGACTACGCTTTAATATCGATGACAATTTATGCACATTTTGTGAAAATGACATTGAAACCACGGACCATATCTTCTTCTCATGTGATATAATACAAACCTTCTGGATTGACATCCACAATTGGATCAAACAAAAAATAGTATTATTTCCAGCTGCTATCTCTCGTGATGATGTCACTTTCGGTATGATCTTACAAAACAAATATGATGAACTCTGTTGCAATTTAATTCTTTGTCTAGCTAAATTTTTCATCCACAAGAATAGAGTTATGAAGTCATCCCCAAAATGTATTGTCTTCATGAATGAATTTAAATTGTACATGAAATCACTAAAACTTGTAACAGAAATAAAGGCACAAAAACTATATGATAATTTAAAGAATTTTCCCACTGAAATGAATAACTAAAATTGATTTGAATCCCCCTTATGAAATCAATGTTTATTCTATTTTATATTTAATTTATTTTTTGACTATTTATTTTGAGATGTTTATTTTAATTTTAATTTTATTTCAACTGCTCTAAATGTATTTTGTAGAAGCACTAATGTGTATGTTCCTATTGTGAATTAACTTGCACTAATGTTGAATGATGTTCATCTGGCATTCCCTTGACACTTATGGTATATGCACTATGAAAAATGCCAGTGTTGTTTATTTTTGTACTTTTTCAATAAAAATTTGAAAAAAAAAAAAAAAAAAAAAAAAAACAACGCACTGACTGGGTGGGTGGGTTGTGTGTTGCTAGGCTGCGTTGAGTGGTGCATTCACTGTCTGGACTGCAGTAGGAATTTGGAGTTCTCGCAAAACGTGTTTCCCTCTGTGTCTTTTTTTTTTTTTATTGGGAGGGGGGGGGACCACGAGCCGGGCCACTCGGACATTGGGTCGGGGCCGGATGTGGCCCGCGGGCCGCCAATTGAATAGCCCTGGTCTAGTCCTTCCCTGCTACATTGAGCAACAGGCAACAGACAATAGAAGGATAAAGTCTAAAACATATCATACCCTGTGTGCCTTAATTGACCCGGTGGGGTAGAAAGTAGAAGAGCAGGCGTCACCATAGATGGGAGTCTTGCAGGTTGGATGTTCTCGCAATATTTTGAAGTATCTCAGAGAAAAAAATTAGCACGAAAAACAGAAAAAGTTACTCAGAAAAAACAGATATTTTTTTATTCAAGTGAATGCAATACGCTTCCATAATAAAGTGCTGGAGTCAGTTAGTTAAAGCAGAAGTCAGCGATCCGGTCGCTTTGGTTAATGCTGCGTTCCAGGCAGGCTTTTGAAACCGTAAATTATAATAATCTATCTATCTATCTATCTATCTATCTATCTATCTATCTATCTATCTATCTATCTATCTATCTATCTATCTATCTATCTATCTATCTATCTATCTATCTATCTATCTATCTATCTATCTATCTACCTACCTACCTACCTACCTACCTACCTACCTACCTACCTACCTATCTATCTATCTATCTATCTATCTATCTCTCTATCTATCTATCTATCTATCTATCTATCTATCTATCTATCTATCTATCTATCTATCTATCTATCTATCTATCTATCTACCTACCTACCTACCTACCTACCTACCTATCTATCTATCATCTATCTATCATCTATCTATCTATCTATCATCTATCTATCTATCTATCTATCTATCTATCTATCTATCTATCTATCTATCTATCTATCTATCTATCTATCATCTATCTCTCTCTCTCTCTCTACCTATCTATCTATCTATCTATCTATCTATCTCTCTCTGTAGAGGAGCAGCTGGACCTGGAGGACGGCCAGTGGGATGAGATCCACGTGGTGACCGGAGCGCTGAAGCTCTTCCTGAGGGAACTCCCCGAGCCGCTGTTTCCCTTCAGCGTCTTCCACAAGTTCATCGCTGCCATCCGTCAGTCACACACACACACACACACACACACACACACACACACACACACATCTACACACACACACACACACACACACACACACACACACACACACACACACACACACACACACACACGGTGTCAGAGTGTTGTTGCTGGCATGATCTGATCTCACCAAGTAATTAACAGCCCAGGAGCTGTTCTAACCAACCGGTTGGGTTTAGGGTTACAATCCTAGCCTGTAGTCAGAACGGCCGTAGCACCGTGACGTCACCCATTGGTTTGGGGGAGTCTGTTTTGTGTCTCTACTACGGGGGTTTGAACCGCGCCATGTTGGATTCTACTTGCCATATTTGGAGCGGTGCGGCCGTTAGCCGGCCGAGGGCCCGCCCACTGGCCTCGGAGCAGCGGTCTCTGGACCTGTCACTCAACGTTTCTGCTCCCTAATTGGCCAGAACTTTAAACCTAATAACAGTCAAACGGTAGAGTTAAACCCCTCAGAGTTTTAACCTAATAACGGTCAAACGGTAGAGTTAAACCCCTCAGAGTTTTAACCTAATAACAGTCAAACGGTAGAGTTAAACCCCTCAGAGTTTTAACCTAATAACAGTCAAACGGTAGAGTTAAACCCCTCAGAGTTTTAACCTAATAACAGTCAAACGGTAGAGTTAAACCCCCTCAGAGTTTTAACCTAATAACAGTCAAACGGTAGAGTTAAACCCCTCAGAGTGTGTGTGGGGGTAGAAACTATCGATTGAGACCAGAAAACGTTCTGACACCAGGCTTTTAACATGTTTATTGAGGATGTAAAGTGGGTGATTTTAACATGGGGGTCTATGGAGAATGCTGCTTTCTGACACCAGCCCCCAGAGGAAGAAGAGGGGATTGCAGCTATTTGAACGCGGAAGTGACTTCACTTCTCAGACCCACAACTGCCCCCTTGGTTACACCCCGTCCTGACCTACAGCGATGCGACAGCGACGTGAGCGAGCGAGGAAAAGTGATTAGAGTGTGTTACTTTTCAATCAGCCTGTCCTGACGCCGCAAGCGATATGTCGCTTGCGGCGTCAGGACAGGCTCTATCTGGACGACATTTGGCAGCGGTGTCCCGCCCCTAAACACTTCTTATTGGTTGATAAGTCCACGCTGCTTCCTGTTGACAAGCTAGTTATCAGAGAGAGGAGAAGATGAGAGGAAACAACAACCAGGAAATGCCAGGAATCTCAGAATAGCGCCGCAAGTTTGTGTAGCTACGTCCCTCGATAATTTGATTGGTTTGGATTCTGGACCAATAGAATATACTCGCCACAAAATCGTCACGCTGCATAATCAGGACACCTTCACGTGAGTTTTCGTTGCCGCTTCGCTTGCTCGCTGCCTGTCAGGACGAGGTGTTAGGATTAGGGTTAGTCCTGCACAGACAAAAAACTTGCTTTCACTGGCAGATTTTTCTACTTATTTCAAGTGAAAATTAGTTTGAAACAAGTGAAAATGATCTAAAAACAAGTTCATTTTTAGGTGATGAGTCTTATTTTAAGTGGAATGAGATTAGTTTTGACCAGAAATGAGACATTTTGACAAGAAATAAGACAAATATTCTTGGAAAGATTTAGAGTTTTTGCAGTGTGGGCTGTTGTTTCCTTGGTGATATCAGACCGTGTTGTTGTAGCTGTAGCTGACCCCCCCCCCCCCTCTCTCTAACAGAGGTTCCTGACTACAGCCTGAGAGTCTCCTACATGAAGGACCTGGTCCAGTCTCTGCCTCTGCCCAACCACCACACCATGGAGCTGCTCTTCAGACACCTGCGCCGGTCAGTACCAGTTAGAGATGCGCGGATAGGCAATTATTTCATCCGCAACCGCATCACAAAAGTCGTCATCCACCCGAACCAACGTTTTTTCAAAACCACACCCGCCCGCCATCCGTCCGTTGTTGTAGGCCAACATCTAATATGGATGAGGGGGGTCTGGCCTGATGAGTTTCACTTCTACCACGCGCTGCTGTCATGCAGAGCGCCTCTCTCTCTCTCTCTCTAACGGAAACAGAGCGCTATGCGGAGATGAACGGAACGAGCCAAAAGCCCAAAATCTATTCCTGACGTCCGCACTCGATATAAAGTCGATTTCGGTTTCATTCATCCACGTTTTGACAGACAACACAAACAGCCAGTGATAATGAGTTGCGCCGGACCGACAGCCATGTGGCTCAGCAGCCAGGTGACGCACACAGCACAACAACACAGCGCAGCAACATGTGCAGGCTGCTGCAGCAGTGCACGTCAAAGGGACACCGCCGAAAATAAAATGAATATGATGCACGTAGTTTTGAAATTGTTTTTGCGCATGCTTTCATCCATAAAATGACCAAAACTGAATACTATAAGCGGATCTCTTCATCACTATAACAAATTATTTAAACAGCATTTGTATAGAAATGATTCCGTCCCAAGCCTTTTGATCCATATAAGCGGTTGATTAGGCCAGCGTTTCTCAAACTTTTTTCAGTCAGGGCACCTTTCAAAAGTGCATAAAATCTCACGGCACCCCTGTGTAAAATATAAATCAAAATGACACTGCATAGCCTAAATGTAAATGTCCTGTTTATTTAGACGGGACAGTTTTACAGTATTTATGCCTAGGTGCCTCTGTTGCCTACATATGCACACACACACACACGCACACGCACACAATAATCCGCAATGTGAGAGGAAGAGAGAAAGGTCTACATGCGCGCATGTAGACCTTTCTCTATCTCTCCCTCTCTCTCTCTCTCTCTCTGAACGTTGCCGAAACGAGCCGCCTCACGTCCGAGCCGCTTGACAAGTGCGGCGCTGTTCCAAAAGTTGAACATATTTAAACTCTGAGCGCCGCGACAAAAAAAGGAAGCTTTTTTCCGAGCTCCATAGGATCTGAATGTAAAGTAGACGCCCAGAGCGCTAAAAGGGCGTCCGGTGGACACGGCCCCTTTGCATATATGTAAAGAGAATGTATTCTTTTTTTCACGGCACCCTTGACACAGTCAGACGGCACCCCAGTGTGCCGCGGCACCCACTTTGAGAAAGGCTGGATTAGGCTACTATATCCGTGATCACTGTTTCCACTGTATTGTCATTTCCATGAAGAAAGTGTTGACTGTTGCCAATGCCCTCAGATCAGGAGTGCGTTCCTCACAAAATGAATAAGGTGTTGCCATCTCTCATGCACAGACACCAGTGGGCAATTACTGCAGTGCCTGATGAAAATTTGACTGTTTCAAAGAGTGCTGCTCGTTTTTCGTATGTGGGTAACAATATTTAACTATGTATATATTTTTCCTAATTGGTTCAACCGCCACCCGCCCGAATCTAATTAAAATATATTTTTTCGTCATGTCACCCGCCCGACCCGCGGTTCATCCGCGGACTCCGCGGTTGTGTCCGCAAACCGCGCATCTCTAGTACCAGTGTTGTGCAAGTTACTGAAAAATAGTAACTAGTTACAGTTACTAATTACTTCATTTAAAAAGTATCTCAGTTACTAACTGAGTTACTTAAACCAAAAAGAAATGCGTTACTGAGAAAGTAACTTTTTCGTTACTTCAAAACGTTTTGTTTTTTGTTTTTTTTCCAATGCTCCCACTAAATAAAGGTTGACTGAATAGGCTTTCTGCACAGCTCCACTACTTCCTGAACTTACACCAGCTCCTTTATTTCCTGTCTTGCATTATTGGACAAACTGTCATTTCTGTACTGATGCTGATGAAAAAACGCGTGTTTTTATCTGTAAATTTTACCATCATCATCATGCTGCATGATGTCATAAAGTACAGCAGCATGACAGAACTGCAAACAAATCTTGAGGATACGTCACTTTGACCGAGTTACGTTCAAGAACCTGTTTTCAGTGACGTAAAGTAAATTCACTCGAGCCGTTAGTAACGCCGTTATACTCTAACGCCGTTACTACCAACACTGGTCAGTACACACCTGGACCAGTCCAGGTTCTGGTTCTGGATCTGGGTCAGCAGTGTTGGGAAAGTTCACTTTCTATTGACCCCTTGCACGTGACGTTCCACTCGCGGTAGCTACGGACGCCATGATGGACGGCAAAAGAACAGTGAACGTCAATGTAATTGAATGGGCGCGTTATAGTTTTGTGACATACCGGGGTTGTAGGGTTTCCCCTCCTTTTCCACTGAGCTGGTTCCAGTGCTGGTTCGGAGCCAGAGCCTGACTAGCACCGGTTCTTTGCTTTTCCACCGCTTAAAAACCGGTTATTGGTTCTTAAAACTGGTCTGAAGCACCAACTCCTTGCTGGTCTAGAGCTAAGAACCGGGGGCTGGCCACTGGCAGCGGGGTTACATGAGCAACAGGACCAGTGTGAAGATATACTGACACGTTATCGATGCCATTATAAGTTAGTTTATCTACAGTGTATAGTCGATGTAAACACAGTTGAAGCTAACTAGCTGAGCTACATGCTGTGGCTAACAACAGCTAACGCTCGTATTAAACATAGCACCGTCACAACGTAGTTGCCGCCGGCGGATCGCGGCGATTACAACGAAGACGGCTTCCTGTTTTCTTTTATTTGTCAGCCGGGTTTAATCAGAGAATGATCACTAATTATACAGACGTCGGGTCAGGTCTTCAACACCCACGGGTCGGACCAGGTTTTAATTTCCAGGTCCGTTAACTGTAGTTAGCAGCAGCAGCAAAGACAGGAGCAGCTGCTGTATGGGGAGTGTGGCACTGACTGACGTTAACTCCTTAGCAGTGGAAAAAGCACAGAAAACTGAGATATTCTACGGTGAATAACAAAAAAACAAACATATATTGCAACGGATGAGTAGATATTCTATTTAAAATAAGTGATAATGCTGTGAGGTTGTAGTGTGAAGTGATCGAGCCACATTGTTGGACGGCACCATACAGTCTGTATACACAGTACATTATCACTGAGCACTTTCTGCCGTCCGTCATGGTGTCGCCTCTCGCGTCACGTTCTAATTGTGACGTAGCTGCAAGGGGTCAATATGAACTAGTTAAAGGCTCAGTTCACACATTTTATAATGAACTAGCTCAGTTCATGGTTCTACATTTTGAACTACGTTCTAAAACTGAAACAATATTTGTCTTATTTCTAGTCAAAACAGATCTCATTCTACTTAAAATAAGACTCATCACATTAAAAAGCAGCTTGTTTTTAGACACTTTTTACTTCTTTCAAGCTGATTTTCACTTGAAATAAGTAGAAAAATCTGCCAGTGAAAGCAAGTTTTTTGTGTTTGTAATAAGAAAAGAAAAACTTGCTCCACTATCAGATTTTTCTACTTATTTCAAGTGAAAATCTGCTTGAAGCTCTCTAGCTTATAGATGCCTACTACCCTTTAATTCAATATTCCATTAAATCCATTGGAGCTCTTCATGGTTTCAGAGTCATAGAAAGAAATAAGTATCCAATAATTAACAAATTAAGCCAAAAAATAAAATAAATACATAATTTAACAGCATTACAGTTGCAATCAACACCCAATCAATCAATCCTGTTCATAGCTTTCTATCATACTATGTTTTAATCTTATTCTTATTTCTAAATTGTGTTATGTTTTTGCTTTGTTTGAGATTCTCTGTCAAGCTTTTCCAAAGTTTTACTCCCACCACAGAGATACACATGCTTTTAAATGTCGTATTTATTTATTCTTGGTTGTTTTAAGTCAAGTTTCCCTCTTAGCTCATATCTCCGCTCACTTTCCTTGAACATTTTTCTTGGCTTTGTATATTATCTGTGCAGTTTTAATTTTTACTAAGTCTATGTAATGATAATAATAATGATATTTATGTGTGCAGGGTGATCGAGCACAAGGACGCCAACAGGATGTCGGTGCAGAGCGTGGCCATCGTGTTCGGCCCCACGCTGCTGCGGCCCCAGACCGAGTCGGCCAACATGACGATCCACATGGTCTTCCAGAGCCAGATCGTGGAGCTGATGCTCAACGAGTTCCACGCCGTCTTCCCCCCGAGCTAGAGGAGCCGGGGGCGCCGGGAAAACTGGACTGGACCAGACCGGACCGGACTGGACTGGACTGAACTTCAGCACCGAACCCTTGACCCTCACATACCTCTTTTCCACCAAACTGGTTCCAGTGCTGGTTCGGTGCTCACACTGCAAAAACTCAAAGTCTTTCCAAGAATATTTGTCTCATTTCTAGTCAAAACTAAACTCTTTCCACTTAAAATGAGACTCATCACCTAAGAATGAACTTGTTTTTAGATCATTTTCACTTGTTTCAAACTAATTTTCACTTGAAATAAGTAGAAAAATCTGCCAGTGAAAGCAAGTTTTTTGTGCTTGTAATAAGGAAGAAAAACTTGCTCCACTATCAGATTTTTCTACTTATTTCAAGTGAAAATCTGCTTGAAAGAAGTAAAAAGTGTCTAAAAACAAGCTGCTTTTTATGTGATGAGTCTTATTTTAAGTAGAATGAGATTTGTTTTGACTAGAAATTACATTTCTGACTGGAAATAGGACAAATATTGTTGGTTAGAACCAGAACCAGCTCGGTGGAAAGGGGGTCACAGAGCAAACAGCAGCTGGTTCTGGTTCTGGTTCTAACCCTAACCAGGTAGAACTGGACCAGCAGCTCCAACCCCGTGGCCTCTGATTGGACGACAGCCTCACAGACTCCGCCCCCTCCCTCCCGTTTCCAGGGGAACCGGTTCCGGTCCACATTTTGCACAGATTACACAGATGTTGATCAGATTTCAGATTATTATTTACGGCGTAGTAACTAGACCAATAGACCAGAGCGGCATCTTTATGCAAATGAGAATGACTGATGCATCCTGGGTAATTTAGGGGCAGCATTGTAAAGTTCAGCCTAACTGTCTTGACAAACTAAGTAACAAAAAGTTGTGTATTAACAGGCTGTTTACAGACAACACTGAGCCAAAACCTCCCGGTGATTCCACCACATACGTGTAGATGTCTGGGTCAGACATTTCTGGCCACTGTGTGGAGTCATTGATCACTGTGGGAGGCTAAAGGAGCATACCGTAGATTCATTCATTGTCATTTTTCAACATAGCGTGAACGGTGGGTTTCAAAGAGGGAGTCAGAATAATTATGAGACATAGTGCTACAAAAGAAACACAAAATAAAACATTCAGATTGATTGTTAGTTAGTCTACGCTCCATCAAAACACAAAAAGCCACTGAGTGCAATGTAAAAATGCCGGGCGCTGCCCCTAAATTACCCAGGATGCATCAGTCATTCTCATTTGCATAAAAATGCCGCTCTGGTCTATCATGTGTTGTCTGAGACCGTCGTCACGGCGATGGCACCGAGCGCTAAGCTAAGCTAGCAGGCTAACGACGAGACATTCAGGGAACCTGGGACGTCTCCTGATCAGCTTCTTGTTTCGTTTCGTTTTGTTTTGTTTTTTTCTGCCGTTGTCCATGTCCTGCTGTAACCATGACGACATGGTGACGTGTAAACACTGTTCGTTTCTATAGCAACCGACTTCATATGTATTATGACATTAAGACAGAACAAATGAGAACAATGAACTTTAATAAAGAACAACCAGATCTAATTCACTGTGTGTGTCCAAAGACGTATCTATCTATCTATCTATCTATCTATCTACCTACCTACCTACCTACCTACCTACCTACCTACCTACCTACCTACCTACCTACCTACCTACCTACCTACCTACCTACCTACCTACCTACCTATCTATCTATCTATCTATCTATCTATCTATCTATCTATCTATCTATCTATCCATCCATCCATCCATCCATCCATCCATCCATCCATCCATCCATCCATCCATCCATCCATCCATCCATCCATCCATCCATCTATCATCTATCTATCGATCTATCTATCTATCTATCACTAAAAACAAGGTAATCAGATTACAGTAACGTGTTACTAAGTCGTCACTGTCCAACACTGAAAGAAGAAGTAGCTCAGGTTGTTTTTGACTAATGAATTGAATCACAAACTGGTCCTACATCAGTGACCAGACGGCATATTCTGGGATGGAACCGTAAAACAAACAGACATGAACTAAAATTCACAATAAGAAAGTAGTTGGGAAACTCGGTCAATATCACTATGGAGTGCCTTTGGTGTCCTCATCAGAATCACTCAGTCATCATGAAAATGTAGCAAAATAATGAAACTCTGAGTTCTTATTATAAATGGCCAAACATTTACTCACATATTGGTATAATTATAATTCACTTAAAATATGTTCCCTTTATTTTATACCGTTTTCTTGCATTGGATGTACGTGATTTTGGCATGTCCCACACAGTGCTCTGCTAACTACAGCGTGTGTAATAAGTGCTTAAATGATACTAAATCAAAACTTTTTTTACATGGTTTTATTGTCCACAACAGCCTATTTGAGAAAAACAGTAAGTTTGATCATGTATATTCTATTTTCATAATTATATTGAACATTTTGTGTGTGTCCCTGAAATCGCTGTCCACCCTGTCATTTTGGGGTAACTGCCCCTTTAAGAAACCCTATGATGTTTTCAGTGACATTACTACCATCATTTTGTCTTTCTTCAATGGAGCCTGACACAGTGGCTAGTTGCAAAGTAAGTATTTATACATATATTTCGTATTTGTTCTCGTATTATGTGTGCAGTTGGATGTTGTCAAGCTTAACATGTCCACTCTGTCATAGTGAAATATCAATTAATATAAATACCTTTCAAAAATTTGAAACATATTTGTTAAAAAGTACACAGTCAGCTTGCTAACTGAATCATATTGCTAACTGAAGGTCCACCATGTGCTCATTTAATGCTAAAATTATCTTAAAATGTCCACCCTGTCACTGTCCACCCTGTCAGTACAGTAATGTAAACCTCTCATGACAGGGTGGACATGGTTCATGACAGGAAGGACATGTGCATAATTTTGGCCTTATGCTGATAATGTTACACACTACTATACATTTTAAAACAGTACATGCTGTACTGTACATAGTAAGAGTGGACAATATGGACTTTTTTGGTGATATTATTACAAATTGTGTTTCAGGCAAAGGCGTCAAGGGGAAAGCATTCGAAGGAGTTCGAAGAGGAAACTGAAAAAACAGCTTGCAAAAGAGAAAACTAAAACTGAGAAATATAAGAAGATTCAATTGTTCAACTGGTTTCCCCCTATATGGGAAAAAGACCTCTGACATTTTTTTTTAACATAATTTCTTGTCCACCCTGTCATGCCCAATGTCCACCCTGTCATTGTCCACCCCGTCATTTTCATGTTTTATTAAAATAAACAAATTATTTTCACAAGTTATTGAAACCTTTTGTGTGATTCTGTTATAAACAAAAGAGGGCCAAATAGAATAGTTTGAAAGTTTGACCAGATATCATTGCTGTTAGATTTTATTTAGAAAAGAAAGTGCAATTCTCGCAGATTTTATAGAGAAACAAAGAGTTTGCCATCATTTCATTAATATCCAAATACTTTTCCCATTAACTAAAATATAGTGTTGAGAAAGGGACTAAAAAGCTTTCTAAAAATGTATATTTTATAATCACTATGTAATTACAATGTATTTATTCTACTTTGAATGTGTCCATGACAGGGTGGACATATTTCGCTGTTTGCATATACTTTGTTTGCTTTCAGTTAATTTCTAAAAAGTGTGGGAGCTTGACCATCATGCATTTCTAATAGCATAACATCTACTTAATACAATAAATATGAAGTTACATGGAAAATCTCAGCTTTTTTTTTTGGAAATGGGGAAGTCTCAAAGGCACCTTATAGTGATATTGACTGGGGTAGTAGTAGTTAGAGGTAGAGCACTGTAAAAGAGAGTAGCGACACCACCATAGACTCCCGTGGTCACTTTATTCTCCCCCTAGTGGCAGGATATGGGTATTGCAAATCCGCCCAAGAAACCCATTCACTCCAATGTATGTGTGTTGCCAACTTGCTGGTAAATTGATGAAAACTGCTGTGTTTTTGCTTTTAGGTGCCTTGGTCATATTAAGTTATGCTTATAATTTATTTATTTCAAAATTTAAATTGTAACATTAATGTGAACAACTGTTGTTGTTTTTTTATTGGTCCGGCTATAAAAGATGACAACACTTAAAAACCATTACAAAATGTGACAAAATCAAACCAATGTTGATTAAAAAAATGATCATTTTTTTAATCAAACCAATTTTGATTAAAAAAATGATAATTAATAAAAACACACTGTTTACAGTAGGCTACGTAAGTTATATTACCGGTCACAGTCACAGCGGACAAACACAGAAGGGGACGAGCGAACGCTTTACCGTTGCTAAGCAACCACCAGCTGTCAAAATAAATAACATAAAAAGCCTCGCATGGAAATAAAATAAAAGCATAGCAGCACAATAACTTGCTTGACCAAAACAAACAAACAAAAGAAAACACAGGCTCTCTCTCTTGGGTAGCTCGCCATCAATCATATCATCATCGTTTCCATTGCCACCTGGCCTAAACAAACAGGGCCAGAGCAATAGTAGTAGTAAGTATTTAAGTGGCGAACAGTTAGCTAACACAGTTGAATTTAGCGCTTAAACTTACAGTATGACACTTTAGTGGACTTATCTTTATCATTTAAAACAGCAAGCATTCGTGACACAACAATTAATGGCCACTATATGTTAATGTTTATCTGTAAAGGATCCTCAATGATGCTATTAACGTGGGTGATCTATAAATGTCCTTAAATTATTGAAAACACCACACTGCTCATTCACCAACAATGCAGAGATGTCAGCTCTTGGGCGCATTGGCAATACCCATATCCCGCCACCAGGGGGCGTTTCCACTTGACCAATGCGTGTCGCTACCTGGTCGCTACTCTCTTTTCCATTTATTGAATATCTTTGTTAGAGGTAGCTGCAGCCATATATGACTGCAGCTTGAATATCTTTGTTAGAGGTAACTGCAGCCATATATGACTGCAGCTTGAATATCTTTGCTGCAGCTACCTCCATCCAGCAGGCGGCGCTGTGACGGAACTAGAAGCTTCCGGTCTGACTTCCGGCTTCCCGTCGTCATGGAGACGGTTTGTTGTTACCATGGTTGTTACCACGGACGGTTCAACAGTCTGATGCAGAAACACGACACCGAAGAGAAGAGAAGAGAAGAGAAGAGAAGAGAAGAGAAGAGAAGAGAAGAGAAGAGAAGAGAAGAGAAGAGAAGCAGCTCAGGTAAACTCACCACCTGCACCTGTCCCATAATAATAATCATATTATTAATGTTAATATTAACGTTAATAATATGTTAATATTAACGTGGGCAGAGTTGAGCAGCAGCAGCTTCTTCCTCCTCCATGTTGGACGTTTTAGTTTCCCTCTCTGTCCCTGGTTAATAATATTAATGTTAATGTTAATACAGTTAATGTTAATATTAATGTTAAGCAGCAGCAGCAGCAGCAGCTTCCTCCTCCATGGAGTGATATAGGCTACATATTTATAGTTTAGTTTAGTTTATTAGTTTAATAAGGGACAATGTGCAATTACATTAATCATTTAAAGGAAAAAAATGAAAAGATGGTTGCACCAGATTTAGCTCCCAGCTAATTTCCATCTGTCGTCCCTACACATAACATAAAAGTAGTAAAATACACAGAATACAAGCTACTATACGAAGATGAGGCATAAACAGACACAGATAGACAATGGACAACACTTAGACAACAACATGTATGAGGTAGACAACGTGCAAAGTGCTCATAGCAGCATGATTATTCATAGTATCGATAGTAATAAATAAAGTCATAATAAAGATAAAACATGAAAGTGTAAACTGTAATTTTTAATTTGAATATTATGTTATTATTTTCCATTTCTCTTAGTTTATTTAGGCTATTGCTGCGGCCATCGAGAGGTTGTGTCCATTTTTGTACTCATTTCTTTTATGTCTGTGTTGATGTCTGTTGTGTTTGTTGTTGTATGTTTGTAGATTGTTGATTGTGTTTTGTCTCTTTTTGGTTTGTAATGTATATTAGGACCCCCTCGAAAACGAGAGGATTCCTCTCAAGGGGTTTATCCTATTAAATACATTTCTGAATGAAAGTGGCAACAGTGGCAGATGTAATACCAACGATGGTAATTCTCAGTTACAAGCTGTATAACTTAGCACATTTAAAAATACAACTCCAGTTGTCCAAAGTGCTGTACAGTAAAACATACTTAAGCAAAACTAGTGGCAATGAAACTAGATGGGATACAGGTACCGTAATGTAGCTACAATAAAACATGCAATACAACAATAAAAGAAGAGTGAAGACAGATAAAACCTAAAAAACTAAATGCCAAGGAAAAGAGATGAAGAAGTTTTTAAAAGAGACTTCAAGTGCTCAGTGTTTGTGCTGTTCCACAACGTCAGAGTCAAGTAGATGTTTCAGCTTGTTGCTCATGTAAACCAGTAAACGTGTTTATTTATCTAACCAGGTCTCCACTGAGCTGGTTTAGGCTTTAATATCACATTAATATGTTTACTATAGCATCAAGACTGTTGGACTTTGTCAGGAATCTCTATTTAAACTAAAGAAAACACAAACTTCTAAAATGCTCTGGTTAATATTATAACATTGTGTTGTTAGGGTCGGTTATAACAATAAGAACAATGAAGAGAGTTGAAACTGAAATCACAAGTGTTAAACCAACATTATTATGGATAATGAACAACTTACTGTAACCTAGAGATGAGAAATAAATGTTCTTAGTGTTTTACAGCTGATAGAAGCGACTGTAACAGTAAGAACAGCACATCAATAAAAACACAAATAGTCAAACTATTGTATAATAACAGGTCATTACAACAATAACAGTTGAAATAAAAGGTGAATAAATGTAAATCACAGCGTGTCCCTCCCCAGCCACCGTACAGACAGACAGAAGCTGTGACATCATCATGTCGCAGCAGCGTGATGACGTCATCGACTTCCCGGCGCTGGAGCGCGAGCTGCAGGCGGCGGTGGAGTCGGAGCGTCGCTACCAGAGGGAAAACCAGGCCAAGCTGAAGGCCGTGGACCAGAGGGTCCAGAACTACCAGCAGTTCAGGTCTGAAAATATATAAATATATACATATATATATAAAACCAGAGGGTCCAGAACTACCAGCAGTTCAGGTCAGAAATATATAAATATATACATATACATATATATATATAAAACCATATCCTAGTTTCATCAGTCCAACGTCCTCATGTCTCATATATCATGTTGTGTTAAAGAGATAGTTCAACATTTTGTCAGTAGCAGCAGCAGTAGGTTCGTTACCTTTAATTGTCGGTGCAAGCTGTTTTTAGAACGGTGGAGCAGAGCCGTGAGCTGCTCAGAGCTACGCTACGGAGGCTCATTATGGGATTTCTTGGTTTCCCTCATCAAACTCATCAAATACACAATCCAACAACTCCACAACGCTCTGGTGGACAAGTTGTGACCTGCACATTCACCACGCTATAGAGAGCCTAAGCGGAAGCAGGAAGTAACGTCACCATGGGACCTCAACTCTGAAAAACTCTCCATTCAAATGAACAGGACTGAAAATTTTATTTCGTGATCCGATTGAATTGTGTCATGAGAAAAAAATATGTCCTCTACCTGTTTAAAACATCACGTTTCATCCCGAGAAATCAGCCGTTTGTTGTAAAACTATTGTAGAATAAAATTCAGAAGAATCCGTAAGCAGAAAGACTACAAGTCGCGTAGGTGACGTCACACACCAAATGCCGCTCTTTCCCGTGTCAGTTGGTGACGTATTTTCTGTGGGACACAGATCTGTAGTTCGTGGAGCGGTCTTTACACAAAATACATTCTTCTGTTGCCGTTTTATGATAAACGGCTGATTTCTCTTCATGAAACGTGATGTTTTAAACAGGTAGAGGACATATTTTTTTCTCATGGCACAATTCAATCGGATCACGAAATAAAATTTTCAGTCTCAGTCATTTGAATGGCGAGTTTTTCAGAGTTGAGGTCCCATGGCGCCGTTACTTCCTGCTTCCGCTTAGGCTCTCTATGAGATAATAACACAACGTTACCACACAGAGTTGTTTTAGAGGGAAATTCATGTAAAACCGCTGATGCGTGTTGCCTTCAGGGACAGTTTTTCATCAACAGTCTCTGTATTTCCCTCTAAAACAACTCTGTCTGGTTTTCCTCCTACAGTGTAGCTACTTCTAAATAACCTTAACCCCAATATACTGAGCAGGACTGATCCTAACAACACCACCTTTATTCTAAATAACGTGACAAATGATGTAAAATGAGTTAGGAAACATTAGTGTTGCATTGTAGAAGTGGATTAGACCAGATACCAGATGGATTTTCACCTCCTGACACTGGGCTGCATCACGTCTCTGTGTGGTTTATAGTTGGTTTGTATAGAAGCTGCTGCTGAATAAACTAAACTAAGTCTGAAGCTGCTGGTTTTCACTCTGTCTCTCTGTCTCTACCAGGGATCTGGTCCTCACCTGTCACCTCAGGCCTCTGGACAAGAAAGACACTGCGTCTCCACGGAAACAACCCTGGAACCCCGTCGTCGCCCCAACAAGCAACAAGTGAAGTCCGGTCACCGTGGCAACGAAATTGACTGTAGAAACTGTAAATCACAGAAACATTTGAGGACATTTGACAGGACATGAGACTTTGTTGTGCAGCGATGCAGAGAGGCCAGCAGGGGGAGCTGCAGCACCACAACACACTGGATTAATAAACTCACTCATCAACACCTCCTTTCATTCATTCATTCATTTCATTCATGTGTGGACTGTTATTACTGTTATTACTGGGGTGAATTCCAGTTCCCCTCTTATAGTCCAGTCACTTTAGGCCTTAAAAGGGCTCAACATTGAACAAACTGCAACAGAATCAAACTCAACTGGTTTTGTTTCCTCAACATGTCCTGAGTGAGGGAGAAAAAGCCCAGAAGAATCCCATTAGGGAAAGTTTAGAAAAAGACCCAAACATATCCCATAATACGCCTATTCATTATTGTTCTCACATGAATAGGGTAACATTTCTAACCTTTAGATATCACCATGAAAATTACTGAGTTGATTACTGACATTAAGACAAACAAAAAATGTATCACAAGTTCTTTGAAACTCTTTGTTAACATGAGAAAATGTTTATAAATTTGCATAAATTCCACCGTTTTGACGGCACATGTACGTTTATATAAAGGTGCTGTGGTGGTACCAGCATGAAAACTGGAATGAGTTGACTCCATCGGTCACCCGACAAGAAACTACTTTAAATTTCAAGATGACTGCAATTTTTCAAGAATCCGTCGCTGCAGGAAGCACTCGTTTTACATGGTAGCCTAGCAACCTAGCTCATTAACACTACAGTTGGTAAGCTGACGAAAGTGAAAGTAAACTCTGTGACTTAGTCTGAAATGTCAAGACAATACACAGGTCCCTTTATGAACCGATGGAGTCAACTCATTCCAATTTTCAAGCTGGTATCACCACAGCACCTTTATATATACATATGCTGTCAAAACGGTGGAATTTATGCAAATTTATAAACATTTGCTCATGTTAACGAAGAATTTCAAAAAACTATTAGCCCTAGCCCGTGGCCCTAACCCTTCGTTTAGCTCGTTCACGTGAAGTGGTGTTGTCCTGGTTCTGGTTCAGATGAGGGTTAGGGTGAAGTGGTCTGGCTATCTGGACCTTCAAACGGAGATTTTTCAGAGGAACACTTCAAACCGAGGGCTATGACAAGTTTCCCAGAAGGCACCTCGCGGCAGCCGGCAGCTGTTTTATTTCTGGCTGTAGCGCTGTTATTACGTCATTTTGTTAAGTTTTAATATGTTTTCATGTGAGAAAGTAGCTGTTTAGTTCCCAATGTGCGGTGGGTTTATCCACATGAGGCTGTTTAGCCGTTTGCTCCGATGTTTTTGGGAGAAGTGAAGCTCCACCTGTGGAGCAGATCAACGGCTCGAGAGCTGCTCGGCCGGCCAACCTCCGTCGTCATCCCGGGGGAAAAGACCATCGCTCATTAACTTACCCGCAGGTTTTTAGAGGTTTACCACCGGCTGGTTACATTATTTCTAGGAGGTAAATGTTGGTCTCAGTGATGAAATCTAACACCTGTATCAGTAGCATTAGTTAGTGTGAATGTAAAGTGAAGCTTCCTGTGTGTATTGGACAGAAGAGCAGCGCTGCCTCGGGGCTCTGGAGCCTACGGACACAAACCACCACATTTACATCAAGAAATACATGTTTTACAATCAACACATCAGTCTGTGTTACATTTTATTTTATTTTATTGAGTTAACATGGTTTTGAATACAGGATTTGTGGTAAAAGCTCGTCACATCTGCTTATATAATACAATACAATACATATTTATTTATTTATTTATATAGCACATTTAAAAATACAACCCAGGTTGTCCAAAGTGCAAAACTAGTGGCAATACTAGTGGGATACAGGTAATGTAGCTACAATAAAACAATACAAAAAGAGTGAAGACATATAAAACCTAATTACTGGTTATTGATCTCTGGTGGACTAATGTGAACAGTTATTAGTGGTTATTGATCTAATGTGAACAGAACTATTAGTGGTTATTGATCTAATGTGAACAGTTATTAGTGGTTATTGATCTAATGTGAACAGAACTATTAATGGTTATTGATCTAATGTGAACAGTTATTAGTGGTTATTGATCTAATGTGAACAGTTATTAGTGGATATTGATCTAATGTGAACAGTTATTAGTGGTTATTGATCCAATGTGAACAGTTATTAGTAGTTATTGATCTAATGTGAACTGTTATTAATGGTTATTGATCTGTGATGGACTAATATGAACAGTTATTAGTGGATATTGATCTAATGTGAACTGTTATTAGTGGATATTGATCTAATGTGAACAGTTATTAGTGGTTATTGATCTAATGTGAACAGTTATTAGTGGTTATTGATCTAATGTGAACAGTTATTAGTGGATATTGATCTAATGTGAACTGTTATTAGTGGATATTGATCTAAAGTGAACAGTTATTAGTGGTTATTGATCTGTGATGGACTAATATGAACAGTTATTACTGGTTATTGATCTAATGTGAACAGTTATTACTGGTTATTGATCCAATGTGAACAGTTATTAGTGGTTATTGATCTAATGTGAACAGTTATTAGTGGTTATTGATCTAATGTGAACTGTTATTAGTGGTTATTGATCTAATGTGAACTGTTGGCTGTAGCCGGTGTGAACTGCAGTTTGTTCCTGTTTGTTAGAGTCAAACTGAGTCTGAGTCGGCTTTTAGACTTGTCTGGTGTGAAACAGGAAGCGGTTTATGCTGAGCAGGTTCAGACAGAGGAGGAAACACAGGACGAGGTCTCACTCTGAGCTCATTTACGGAGACCAAAACGAGTCCTGAAACCTTCTTCATCATGTGGCCGTTTCCCTGAAAGTCTGTGAAGAACCCTGGACAAGGTTCATTATCAGTAGTAGTAGTTGTAGTTTATTCGATCTTTAACAGAAAATTATTTACAGTTGAGCATCAATCAGTCAGCCAACCTTTCATAAAACCATCATTAGTTCAACTACCGTAGTTCATGAATAGATAGAACAGGTGTAGGATGAAGCTATCTAGCTTATAGATGCTTATAAATGCCTACTACCCTTTAATTCAATATTTCATTATATCCATTAGAGCTCTTCATGGTTTCAGAGTCATAGAAAGAAACAAGTATCCAATAATTAACAAATGAAGCCAAAAATAAAAGAAATAGATAATTAAACAGTATTACAGTTGCAATCAGAGTCATAGAAAGAAACAAGTAGCCTATCCAATAATTAACAAATATAGCCCCCCAAAATAAAAGAAATACATAATTTAACAGCATTACAGTTGCAATCAACACCCAATTAATCAATCCTGTTCATAGCTTTCTATCATACTATGTTTTAATCTATTTTTAAATGTGTTATGTTTTTGCATAACACAATCAAACCCATGGATGTATTATATATTATATATCAAAGCCCGTTGAGCTGTGTGTGGCGGAGTGAGACCTCTGTCGGCGCGCAGCAGATCTTCGATGGCAGGTTGATGTTCGTGTGAGGAATCAAACCCGCGATCCGACTGAGAGTCTCATCAGACTATAACTTCTGCTTTCCGCTCGGAGCTGCTGGAGCTGCTGGAGCTGCTGCAGCGGTGGGTGGGTGAGTCTTCACTTTCTGCTTTTATTCTTCTTTTAGCTCAGTCCGTTGTTTTAAACAGAGGTGTCAGTTTGAGAAGAACCAATAATCAGTGATAATCGATGAGTCTACAACTACAACTTCCTGTCAGTCAAAACCGAAAACCGATCGATCAGGTCCGTGCCGTGACGTCAGAAGGCAGAGCACGAGGCTCCGCAGCTGTTCAGACCTGGTGCAGGTGTAGTGACGTCACCAGGGCCGTTGTATAGGGGAGAAAGGTGATGATAACTCTAGGGGCCCAGCGCCCAGTGGGGCCCATAAAAAACCCCAGTAGTCTAATCTTTGTATGTCTGAATTATTCTGCGTAAGACTCAAAACTCTACATCTTTCCAAGAATATTTGTCTTATTTCTTGTCCAAATGTCTCATTTCTAGTCAAAACTAATCTCTTTCCACTTAAAATAAGACTCATCACCTAAAAATTAACTTGTTTTTAGATCATTTTCACTTAAATTCACAATAAATAGAAAAATCTGCCAGTGAAAGTAAGTTTTTTGTGCTTGTAATAAGGAAGAAAAACTTGCTCCACTATCAGATTTTTTCTACTTATTTCAAGTGAAAATCTACTTGAAAGAAGTAAAAAGTGTCTAAAAACAAGCTGCTTTTAATATGATGAGTCTTATTTTAGGTAGAATGAGATTTGTTTTGACTAGAAATAAGACAAATATTCTTGCTAAGATACTTGAGTTTTTGCAGTGTAATGCTGCATTAGCATCAAAACAAAGAAGGCTAAATAAAAAACTATAGCCTAATACATACGTAGTCTAAGAAAAAAACTGGAAAAGTTAGGGGGAGGGGCCCACTTTAGTATTCTTTAAGGGGGCCCAGAATTCCTAGCAACGGCCCTGAGGAGAGCACGAGGCTCCGCAGCTGTTCAGACCTGGTGCAGGTGTAGTGACGTCACGCTCACGTTTCCCCTCGGTGACGTGACGACACACCTGCAGACTGTGACCGGGTTCTATTGATTGATTGATTGATTGATTGATTGATTGAATCTGCAACCAGGAAGTGAGAAGTGTGATGATGATGTAATGAACATGTAGCCTACATTTTATTGGTCAAACATGTGCAACTGAACTTATGTATTTATTCACTTTATTCAACTGATCCTCGACAACACTGTATTCCTTGGCCTCTATTCTATTTATTTACCTCATTTCTTTATGTATTTATTGTGTGTAGCTACTGTGTTTTGTTTGGACTGTGCAAGATGCTGAAATCAATTGCCCCTGGTGGGATTAAAGCAGAAGTAAGTGATCCGGTGGTTTTGGCTATTGCTGCGTTCCAGGCAGGCTTTTGAAACCGTAAATTACAGCTTCAAGTCACGACTTACGACTTTGTAGCGTTCCAGGCAACCCACTCGTGTTTCTCCGACCTGTTTTACCGGTGAAAGTCACTATAACGGCCACTCGTAACTTCTGACCCGTGAACTCGTACCAGATCGAACTGGTACGACTTCACAGGTCGGAAAAATACGAGTTTCCTTGAACGCACCATAACAGTCCTCGTCGCTACGTCACCACATTCAGGCGCATCCCTTGGCTGCACACACAGAGAGGACTGCCCCTTTATGCCGTTCTCTCTCCTCATTGGATAAAGGTTGTAGGATACAAGGAAAGTTTTCTCCTGGGCTCAGAGCAGAGCAGAGTGACTGACAGACCCGTGTTTCAGACCAAACACTCTATAGAAGTGATTGCTGTCGGAAGATACAACTATTTAAGACTTAGATTAACACAAACATTCACCTTACTTCTGCTTTAATAAAGTTGTTTGAAGTTGAAGTAGAAGTTGAGCTGTGACTCTTCTTCAGACTGGGACCATGAAGGATGATGATGATGTAATGATGATGTAATGATGATGTAATGGTTGCAGACTGACTGGGACCATGAAGGATGATGTAATAATGATGTAATGATGGTGTAGCCTAATGATGATGTAATGGTTACAGACCATGAAGGACCAGAACATGGAGGCCGAGGTGCTGAAGATTCTGGAAGAAGCTCCGGGAGCCAGGAAAGCTCTGCTGGAGAACTACGACAACCTGCTGAAGGTGGCCGACTACTGCCATGACAACTACCTACAGGTTAGTGCTGCTGCTGCCATGGCAACCACCTACAGGTTAGTGCTGCTGCCATGGCAACCAGCTACAGGTTAGTGCTGCTGCTGTAGTAGGGTTGGGGTTGGTAGTAGTAACTGTAAGTAACACTGTGCTCCCAGTGTTAATGCTAAGCTACTACTTCACTTTGTTGTTTATGTTTCTGACAACTTTCACTCCACTACAGGGGGTTAGCGTTAGGCTAAGCTAGGCTACCATCAGTCAGGACTGCTAAGCTAGGCTAATCTCCATCAGTCAGGACCGCTAAGCTAGGCTACTATCAGTCAGGACCGCTAAGCTAGGCTACTATCAGTCAGGACCGCTAAGCTAGGCTACTATCAGTCAGGACCGCTAAGCTAGACTACTATCAATCAGGACCGCTAAGCTAGGCTACTATCAGTCAGGACTGCTAAACTAGGCTAATCTCCATCAGTCAGGACTGCTAAACTAGGCTACTATCAGTCAGGACTGCTAAACTAGACTACTACCAATCAGAACCTCTAAGCTAGGCTACTATCAGTCAGGACTGCTAAACTAGGCTAATCTCCATCAGTCAGGACTGCTAAGCTAGGCTACTATCAGTCAGGACTGCTAAACTAGGCTAATCTCCATCAGTCAGGACTGCTAAGCTAGGCTACTATCAGTCAGGACTGCTAAGCTAGGCTACTATCAGTCAGGACCGCTAAACTAGACTACTATCAATCAGAACCTCTAAGCTAGGCTACTATCAGTCAGGACCGCTAAGCTAGACTACTATCAATCAGGACCGCTAAGCTAGGCTACTATCAGTCAGGACCGCTAAGCTAGGCTCCATCAGTCAGGACCGCTAAGCTAGGCTACTATCAGTCAGGACCGCTAAACTAGACTACTATCAGTCAGGACCGCTAAGCTAGGCTACTATCAGTCAGGACCGCTAAGCTAGACTACTATCAGTCAGGACCGCTAAGCTAGGCTACTATCAGTCAGGATCGCTAAGCTAGGCTACCATCAGTCAGGACCGCTAAGCTAGGCTAGTATCAGTCAGGACCGCTAAGCTAGGCTACTATCAGTCAGGACCGCTAAGCTAGGCTACTATCAGTCAGGACCGCTAAGCTAGGCTCCATCAGTCAGGACCGCTTAGCTAGGCTCCATCAGTCAGGACCGCTAAACTAGGCTCCATCAGTCAGGACCGCTAAGCTAGGCTCCATCAGTCAGGACCGCTAAGCTAGGCTCCATCAGTCAGGACCGCTAAGCTAGGCTACTATCAGTCAGGACTGCTAAGCTAGGCTCCATCAGTCAGGACCGCTAAGCTAGGCTACTATCAGTCAGGACCGCTAAACTAGGCTACTATCAGTCAGGACCGCTAAGCTAGGCTAACGTCCATCAGTCAGGACTGCTAAACTAAGCTAAGCTAAGCTAGGCTAACCTCCATCAGTCAGGACCGCTTAGCTAGGCTCCATCAGTCAGGACCGCTAAGCTAGGCTCCATCAGTCAGGACCGCTAAGCAAGGCTACTATCAGTCAGGACCGCTAAGCTAGGCTCCATCAGTCAGGACCGCTAAGCTAGGCTACTATCGGTCAGGACCGCTAAGATAGGCTACTATCAGTCAGGACCGCTAAGCTAGGCTACTATCAGTCAGGACCGCTAAGCTAGACTAACCTCCATCAGTCAGGACCGCTAAGCTAGGCTACTATCAGTCAGGACCGCTAAGCTAGGCTACTATCAGTCAGGACCGCTAAGCTAGGCTCCATCAGTCAGGACCGCTTAGCTAGGCTCCATCAGTCAGGACCGCTAAGCTAGGCTACTATCAGTCAGGACCGCTAGGCTACTATCAGTCAGGACCGCTAAGCTAGGCTACCATCAGTCAGGACTGCTAAGCTAGGCTAGTATCAGTCAGGACCGCTAAGCTAGGCTACCATCAGTCAGGACCGCTAAGCTAGGCTAGTATCAGTCAGGACCGCTAAGCTAGGCTACCATCAGTCAGGACCGCTAAGCTAGGCTACTATCAGTCAGGACGGCTAAGCTAGGCTACCATCAGGCAGGACCGCTAAGCTAGGCTACTATCAGTCAGGACCGCTAAGCTAGACTACTATCAGGCAGGACCGCTAAGCTAGGCTACTATCAGTCAGGACCGCTAAGCTAGACTACTATCAGGCAGGACCGCTAAGCTAGGCTAGTATCAGGCAGGACCGCTAAACTAAGATAAGCTAAACTAAGCTAAACTAAGCTAAGCTAATCTCTATGTGCTCCCATCAGTCAGGTGACAGCTAAACTAAGCTAGGCTAAGCTAAGCTAATCTCTATGTGCTCCTATCAGTCAGGTGACAGCGGCCTGAAGGCGCTGGAGGAAACTAAGAACTTCACCACCCAATCACTGGCCAGCATCGCCTACCAGATCAGCTCATTGGCCAGCAGCGTGCTCAGTCTGTTCGACGCTCAGACCAATCAGCTGCGCCACATGGAGTCCTCCATCAACCTCATTGGTCAGGTGAGATGATGGCCCCGCCCCTTGACCGCCTGTCAATCACTGCAGCGACGTGGCCACGAGTCAACTCTCCTCTTCCTCCTCTTCCTCTTCCTCCTCTTCCTCTTCTCTCCTCCTTCTCCTCCTCCTCTTCCTCCCTCCTCCTCCTCTTCCTCTTCTCTCCTCCTTCTCCTCCTCCTTCTCCTCTTCCTCATCCTCCTCTTCCTCCTTCTCCTCCTCTTCCTCCTCCTCATCCTCCTCTTCTCTCCTCTCCCCCCTCCCTCCTCCTCCTCCTTTTCCTTCTCTCCTCTTCCTCCCTCCTCCTCCTCCTCCTCCTCCTCCTCCTCCTCCTCCTCCTCCTCCTCCTCCTCCTCTGGGTTTAGTGATAGTTGTGTTTTTCCTCTGGTTGTTGTGTGTTGTGTAGAGAATACAGATCGAGGCCATCAGTGTGTAGGGGGGAGGAGGAGGGGGAGTGAATGAATGAATGGAGTCTCTGTTTTCTTTGTGTTCATTTACTGTCATTAACAAAAAGCTACAACCAGTGAATTAACCCCCCCCCCCCCCCCCCCCCCCCCCCCCCTCTCTGTCTCTCTCCAGCGACCGAATCTCCTTGTTGTTTACATTCTACTTCCTGGTAGAAAACCAGCTGTAATGTGAATGAGATCAATAGTAACGAACGAGAGTTTAGCTATATATCATATTTTTCACGCCCTATCACCGTTTAGACAAATCTGAAATGATTGAAGAAACATTACTATTTCTGTGTGTGTGTTTTGTGTTGCTATGTGTTGTATTTATTCAGTTTGGGGGAATCACAGTGTCTAGAAAGCATCAGTGGCTCAGCTGACAGGGACAGCTAACGGTAGCTAAGCTAACGGCAGCAGCTAAGCTAACGGCGGTAGCTAAGCTAACAGCAGCTAAGCTAACAGCAGGACGTCAGCTGTTAAAACCCTCCCGTTGTGGGACACCACATGAAACTACTCCAGTTAGCTCAGTCATGTTGGAACTCAGATATCCGCTGGAGAAAATATTTGTTCATGGAGCGTTTATTGAGTCACTGAGTCATTAAAGTTAAACAGGTAGCTAACCGTTAGCCCGGCTAATCTATGATAACCATGACTAATTACAAAAATGTGCACACGTAAATAGTAATGTTTGTCCAATCATTGGTTTTATAAACTTTACAAACATCAGATTAGTCTAAACGGTGATATAGTGACATGAAAAATGAGATAAATATAGAGAAACTCTTGTCCGTCACTATTGTTCTCATGCTGGTTTTCTACCAGGAAGTAGAATGTAAACAACAAGGAGATTCATCCTATAACGGATCAATAAAAGCTCAAAGTGTTGACAGTTTATAGTTTTCTGTGTTTCTCCTCAGACGGTGGAGATGCACAAGGAGAAAGTCTCTCGGAGGGAGATCGGCGTGTTCACGGCCGTCAGACGAGTTCCTCGCAGCCACAAGATCCTCCCCCCGGCTCAGTCTGCCGGCCCTCAGCCCCGCCCCCCCTACAGCCGCCGACCAATCAGCTACCAGCAGCTGGACGGCCTGGGCCACGGGGTCAAGGTACAAACTGCTCTACAGTGTTTCCACTAATTTACACCATTTGCCCTAATGTGAACGTACATTAAAGGATCATTTGCTGTTTTTTACAACCTGGACCTTATTTCTATCATAAACTCTGATCATCTCCTCCCCCAGATAACTTTGGTGTCACTCCAAGTGGTTGTGATGAAATGAGCTCCAGCCGAGAGGCGCGTATATCCGTATAATGGAGTCTACAGGGCAGCAGAATGCAGCCTCTAAATAACACATTATCTGCAGAGAAACTCCTTCATTTCACCAAGATTTAGTTGTGATAGGCTAGTGCTATTCCCCTCTGAGTCCGGGGTTAGCTGTTATCAACATCCGGGGTCTGTAGGTTGACCTACTGACCTCTCACCTGGATGATGTCATCTCTGAGCGCCGCGCGGCTCATTCTGATAATAATCCTTCTGCTTCGGCATTCGGGTCCATTTTTATCTCAACTAGCCGGAGCTTTAGTGAGTCCAGGTTGAGGAGAGGAAGCCTGTGGAAGCTGAACTTCATCCAGCTGCTCATTTTGTTCTGACAAGTCAGAAACACACAGAAACCAACCGTAGCATTAGCGGTAGCAACAAGCTCAGAGATGACATCATCCAGGTCAGAGGTCAGTAGGTCAACCTACAGACCCCGGATGTTGATAACAGCTAACCCCGGACTCAGAGGGGAATAGCACTAGCCTATCACAACTAAATATTGGTGAAATGAAGGAGTTTCTCTGCAGGTAATGTGTTATTTAGAGGCTGCATTCCATCTCCTGGTTTTCCCTGTTTAAAGGGTTTTCCATGGAGTTTTTCCTCAGTGGATGTGAGGGTCTAAGGACAGAGGATGTTGTTATGATGGGATGTAAAGCCCTTTGAGACAAACTGGTGGTAAAAACGGGCTATACTAATAAAATTGCCTTGCCTTGCCAAAGTTATCTGGGTGAGTAAATGATCGCATTTTATGCTAGAAATAAGGGTCCAGGTTGTAAAAAAAAACCCGGCAATAACCCTTTAAATAAAACAGTAACGTTCTTCAGTCTCAGAACAAATATTTGTATATTTCTGGTGTTTGCTTCAACATGTTGTCCAATGGGTCTGTGGTCTAGTTTGTGTCAGTTTAGGGTCCTTGATGTAAAAACCTTTGAGAAGCACCGGTCTAGAGTCGAGACAAACTCTGCTGCTCTGAGAGAAAAGCAGCAGCAGAGTTCAGAGAGATGAGAGGACAGGAAGTGGCTCTGCACCGACACTTCCTCTTTCAGCTGTACTGCAGCTCTGCTGTACTATAGTAGTACAGTACTGCAGTAGTACAGTACTGCAGAACTATAGTAGTACAGAACTGCTCTGCTCTACAACAGAAGAACGGGGTAAAACTCCTCACAGTGCAGTTCTGAGAAAAATGTAAACTGTATTGAACTTAGGATTCTGAAAACTGGTCAAATCGTTGCTTTTGCTTTTGCGAGTAGTAGTCTAGCTGTGTAAAAATATTTAACTCAAACTTAACATTTGACCGTTATTTCAGAGTTATCTCGGTCTGTTTGTGCATTGAGGCTAAATATAAGCTGGACATACAACGGAAGAAAGAGGAAACTAACTCCTATTGGTTCATAATGGCAGCAGCCTGTTGAACGTCTATACACAGAGAGAAGAAGGAAACTCTAGTTACTGTGTTCTCTCTCTCGTTGTTTCACCACAGCTTTGGGGAGTTACTGTGAAAACCACCCACAAATATATACCAGATAAGATCACGTTGAGTCAAGATATTTATCCACATGATGTAGCAGAACCTTTAATCAAGTCAAGTCAAGTCAGCATTTATTTGTATAGCACATTTAAAACGACAGCAGTCGACCAAAGTGCTGCACATAGGTAGCCTGGCTCTCGCCAGACCCTTGTAGTTCCGCAAAGCTCCACCAGAGGCGCTACGCTCAGCTTCACACAAGGGTCTGGACTCGAGGCCAATGCAAACTTCTTCCCCGGAGCAAAAAATAATGAACCAATCAGGATCGCCGGGCGGGACTTTCTGAGGTGTGACGTAGCGCTGAAGCGACTGTTTGAGTCAAACAACAATGGCGGCTCGCAGTGAGGAGTCGTGCGTTGGCATTGATTCTGCTATTTCAACTGTTTTGTCGAATCTATCGAATATTAATTCTTTGAAAGATGAACAGAGAACGGTTTTGAAGGCATTTATTGGTGGCAAGGATGTTTTCGCTCTTCTTCCGACCGAAGAAGTAGCACGTCATTCAAGATAACGGACAAGTGGTTTATCCAATCACATACAAGATTTTTTTACAAGGCCCCGCCTTCTGAAATGAATCGCCTATGGAGCAGTCCCAGACCCTTGTGTGGAGCTCAGCGTAGCTTTGCGGAACTACAAGGGTCTGGCGAGAGCCAGGCTAGCACATAGGAGGGTAGACAGTTAAATAAAACAACAATAAGTTAATGCAGCAGCAACAATAATAGGTTAGTAACATCAATAGCAGCTAATACAATAGATGTAAAACAAAAACCAAAAATGACAAAATCTCATTTTTGACAAAAAATGAGTTCCCCCTTTCTTGCGTTGTAGGGCAGAGCAGTACTATTATGTAGTATAATATATAGTCCAGTGCTGCTGCAGTAGTAGTGTGGTACTGGAGCGTGTTGCACAGGAAGCTGCCCGGTGTGAGGCTGCAGCTGATCTCAGGTCAGCTGAGCTCTGACAGGAAGCTGCCCGGTGTGAGGCTGCAGCTGATCTCAGGTCAGCTGAGCTCTGACAGGAAGCTGCCCGGTGTGAGGCTGCAGCTGATCTCAGGTCAGCTGACAGGAAGCTGCCCGGTGTGAGGCTGCAGCTGATCTCAGGTCAGCTGACAGGAAGCTGCCCGGTGTGAGGCTGCAGCTGATCTCAGGTCAGCTGACAGGAAGCTGCCCGGTGTGAGGCTGCAGCTGATCTCAGGTCAGCTGAGCGCGATGCAGCCGCTCTGACAGGAAGTGGTTTAGTGTCGGAGCTGAAAACAGTCAGTGACACCCAGACTTTTCAAAATAAAACACAACCACCACAGGCTTTTCAAAATAAAACACAACCACCACAGGCTTTTCAAAATAAAACACAACCACCACAGGATTTTCAAAATAAAACACAACCACCACAGGCTTTTCAAAATAAAACACAACCACCACAGGATTTTCAAAATAAAACACAACCACCATAGGATTTTCAAAATAAAACACAACCACCACAGGATTTTCAGGAAGTGGGCGGAGCCTCGCTGCTGTCGCTCCTTCAGTTGAACTGTGTGTCTGTTATTTCTGTTCTACTTATTCTGGTCTCTGCTGTTGTTCAGTGTCCCACACACACACACACACACACACACACACACACACACACACACACACACACACACACACACACACACACACACACACACACACACACACACAGTCTTTGTTCAGCGTGGGAAACTGTGCAAAGAGACTAATTAGAGCTGCAGAGGCCTCAGAGCATCTATTGATCTATTGATGCTCTCTCTCTGCCCCCTCTGCCCCCCCTCCGCCTCTGCCCCCCCCCCCTCCAGGTCTCTGGGAAACAGTCGGACAGAACTGGAACGATCCGTAAACACGGCGCCTCCACCAGGTCCAGACCGGTTCTACTGATCAGAGTCTGTTCAGACTGAACGTTCACAGGAAGTCTGACTGTGTGTGTGTGTGTGTGTGTGTGTGTGTGTGTGTGTGTGTGTGTGTGTGTGTCTCTCAGGTCCAACAAGCCCCCCGAGCCGGTCCAGTGCCCCGTGGCGCCCCCTGCTGGCGGGTAACGGCTCCTCACTGCTCACTTCAAACTCTGATTCATGTTGTTGTTGTTGGTTTCATCGTTGTGTTGCTGTGTGTTGCTGTTGTGTTGTTGTGTGTCTGAAGCCAGGTTGAAGCAGATTGTCAGTTTAGTAGTTTAGTAGTTAATCAGTTTATCAGACGTATGCGCTGCTCTTTTATAATGAAAAACCAAAGAAATTAAACAAGGTGTCGCAGAACATGAGTCAGTTAAAGAGTTAATGAACGAGTCAGTTAATGAGTTAATGAACGAGTCAGTTAATGAGTTAATGAGTCAGTTAATATGTTAACGATTCAGTTAATGAGTTAATGAAAGAGTCAGTTAATGAGTTAATGAGTCAGTTAATGAGTTAATAAGTCAGTTAATGAGTCAATTAATGAGTTAATGAAAGAGTCAGTTAATGAGTTAATGAGTCAGTTAATGAGTTAATGAGTCAGTTAATGAGTTAATAAGTCAGTGAATGAGTCAGTTAATGAGTTAATGAAAGAGTCAGTTAATGAGTTAATGAGTCAGTTAATGAGTTAATAAGTCAGTTAATGAGTCATTTAATGAGTTTGTTAAAAGTTAATGAACGAGTTAGTTTACAAGTCAGTTAATGAGTTAATCAGATGATACAGGATTAAAGCTTGAATCAATAAATTCAGTATTGAATTGAGCCGTGTTGATGTGTGTTCTCAGCTCCAGTTTTGGTAAACCTGTAGCTCCGCCCACCATCCCCTCCACCTGGCAGGCGCCACCGGAGTGTGACATCATCACCACGCTGCTGGACGAAGCCCCGCCCCCTCCTCCTCCGGCGCCCAGTGACATGTTGGCTCATGAGAACGAGGTCATGAGTGTCTCTGCCCCTCCCCCCCCTCCCCCTCCCCCTCCCCCCGGGGCGTCTGGAGATGTAGCTCCTCCCCCTCCCCCTCCCCCCCCCTCCTCCCCCTCCTTCAGATTCTCTGACCAATCAGAACGCTCCACCACCGGCCCCGCCCCTCAGCCTCGAAACAGGTGAGGCCCACAGAGACTTGAAACACTGAACCTGTGTTAGTCAAACCTGTGTTCATTATAGATTAGTTAATCCTGAAAAAGTTTAACCTGAATTACTTCAACCCAAAACCTGTTTTAGTTAAACTTTAATACATTCAACATGGATTAGTCGAAGCTGAATTAGTTTAACCTGAATACATCAAACCTGAATAAATTAAATCTGTATTAGTAGTTAGCTGGATTAGTTAAGAACAAGATAAACCTGAGTTAGTTTAACCTGGATTAGTTAAAACTGGATTAGTTTGACCTGAATTAGTTAAACCTGGATCAGTTAAACCTGTGTTAGTTAAACCTGGATTATTTAAAGATTATTTAAAGGGATAGTTCACCCTAGAATGATATTTCGCTCATTATCTACTCACCCTCATGTTGACTAAGGGCTGGAAGAAGTTTCGGAGCCCACCGTCCCTTCTCTGAGTTACAGGGGGTCTTAGCGTAGCAGTGCATTTCAATGCCATGGTAGCAAAGGGACACCAGAGCTCTTCGTAAAAAAAACACACACAAAAAAACATCCAAATACCTCCATGATGCTCGTATGTAATGTCCGTCTTGTGCTGAAGCCCCAAATTGCGGAATTGTCCCGAAAAAAATTAAATAAGTCCACATTCCAAGCATGTTTGTAGCATTAGCTCCCAGTGTTGTTGTCCGGTCTTCCGCTGCCAGCGCGCATGCGCAATGTTCGCACTGAGACTCGAGTCGGTCTCAGTGCTCTCATGTGCTCTTGCGCATGCGCGCTGGCAGCGGAAGACCGGACAACAACACTGGGAGCTAATGCTACAAACATGCTTGGAATGTGGACTTATTTAATTTTTTTCGGGACAATTCCGCAATTTGGGGCTTCAGCACAAGACGGACATTACATACGAGCATCATGGAGGTATTTGGATGTTTTTTTGTGTGTGTTTTTTTTACGAAGAGCTCTGGTGTCCCTTTGCTACCATGGCATTGAAATGCACTGCTACGCTAAGACCCCCTGTAACTCAGAGAAGGGACGGTGGGCTCCGAAACTTCTTCCAGCCCTTAGTCAACATGAGGGTGAGTAGATAATGAGCGAAATATCATTCTAGGGTGAACTATCCCTTTAAACACCTAGATTAGTTAAACTTGAATGAATTGGATTAGTTTGACCTGAATTAGTTTAACCTGAGTTAGTTAAACCTGAGTTAGTTTAACCTGGATTAGTTAAACCTGAATCAGTTAACCTGGATTATTAAAAGATTATTGAAACACCTGGATTAGTTAAACTTGAATGAATTAAAACTGAATTAGTTAAACCTGAACTAGTTAAACCTGGATTAGGCAGCCAGTGGTCCAGAGGAGTGACATCACAGTGACATCACAGTGACATCACAGTGACATCACAGTGACATCTCTCGTCTGTCTCCTCAGTGGTGGAGGAGATCTGCTTCCCCCCTCCCTCCCCTCCCCCCCCTCCCTGTGATGATGACAGCTTCCCTCCACCGTCCAATGACGGCTCAGAGCTGCCGGCCCCGCCCCCTCCGCCGCCATCCAACCAGGAAGTAGACGGTACCTACCTGTCTGTCTGTCTCTCTGGTTGTGTCCGAAATCACACTATATTTAAACATCAAAGATGTTCAATCCAACCCACACAGTTTGAAACAACGTTCAAAACACACACAGCCAGTGTCACAACTAAGCATAAAGTCTGCTAGCTTAATGCTAACGTATATTGTAAAATCTCATAGACGTGCTAACAGATATTAGCCTCGCTATCCAGAGCCTGTGGTCAGTTTATAACGCTTGTTAGGAAATTTGCTCTAACGTTTGTTGTGGGAGTCTGTGGAAGCCGCGACCGGACAACTCTGGCAGCTGGACACATTTATTGAGGCTGCTGCACTACAGCATTTATTTGGTAGCTACACCGGTCACTACTGCATTTATTTGGTAGCTACACCGGTCATTACTTGCATTTATTTGGTAGCTACACCGGTCACTACTGCATTTATTTGGTAGCTACACCGGTCGCTCTGGGCAGGTGTGGTAACGGCGATCCGTGACCGCAATGCATGATGGGATATCAATATCTACGATAGTGAGTAGGGGGGGATTTCGGACACAACCCCACCTGTCTCTCTGCCTGTTGTCTGTTGCCTGTTGTTGTCGAGGCTCATCACGCGACGGCTCTTCCTCTGTGCTGTCTCCTCAGCGGCCCCTCCCACTCGGAGGAGTCGCCACCGCCGCTCGCCGCCGACCACGCGCTCTCTCTCTCTGAGGGTCCGCTCTGGCCCCGCCTCCCGCTGCCGCTACACGCGCTCTCTCTTCCTGCCCGCCGTCCAATCACGTAAGCCGAGGGACAGAAACGTGTTGCTGTGATTGTTGGCTGGTTGGTTGGTTGGTTGGTTGGTTGGATGGTTGGTTGGTTGGATGGTTGGTTGGA